>NW_028230445.1:19636737-19976208 GCF_043228905.1 Azolla caroliniana
GGATCGAATACTTGATGTGTATATTGCCCTAATATAAAGCTCTCGAAACATATGTCACTTATTGGAATAGGGGACCATTCCTCGTTCCCTGACTGTTGATATTGCTTTAAATAAATGCTCAATATATGCTTTTTCAGACAATGTGAGTAAGAAATTATACATTATTATTTTTATTCTGAACTGTACAAGGTTTGGCTAATTCCAGCCCAAGTCAGGTTTGTATATTGATTCTTGTTGTTTTAAAATAATATATTGATGAGAGGAATGCAAATGTTTTAAAAAAAGTGGACGAACGTAGTAATGATTCTAATGCTAATAATGCCATTTAATTCATTTAGTTATGCTTTATATTATGGATGGAAAACCTTGAGATGGGGTGAAAACCCATGAAAGAAATGCTAATATAAAACGTGTGTGCAATTCCATTTAATCCAAGCATTTACCTATCATTAGCATGTAATTGCAGTTCATGTGAAGTCAACGTTTTGGACCTGAAGATTGAGACAAAAAAACTACACAAATCAAGCTTTTCTAAGCAAGTGGGACTCGAGAGTCATTTTGGTAGATAAAAGAGTTCTTAATCTTATCTAATGCTTGCCAACTCACACACATGTTATGATACAGGACCTTATTTGGGCTCCCCTCCATTTATAATCTTCGATTTGGAAGTGACCCTCTTGTTTCCCTAGGCAGTATCCTTGAATAATATTGGTCATCTGTCTGTCTGTCTCTCTATATATATAATGCATTGAGTTGGCAAGCATTAGATAAAATTAAGACTATTTTATCTATCTAACTATACATATGTACACACATTCACACACACACACACACACACACACACATGCATATACATATGTACCTACAAACATTCATCCATATATACACAATCACATCCTTCATACATCCATTCATGCATATATATACATATATATTAGGCCATATATATATGCATACATACACATACCTGAAAATTTGTCTTTTTGGGCATGCACACCAAAATTATATTAGAGAGTCATCTTCAATGTTGGACAATATTGTCCAATAATTAAATATCTCAAACAAGATAGTGAGACTCAAAATGTCGAACCACAATATGCAATAAAGGTGGGGATCTGGTGACTAACAAGCTCGAAAGTAAATGGTGATCAAATAAATAAAGACAGAGAATTCTTGTACATGGCTTCACATGCAATTGCTCAATTTTTCGCACCTCATATCACATCTTTCATCAGTTTTTGTTCTCTTCAATTGGGTGAGTTCTTGTTTTCTTAGCTCTTATTCATGGAAAGTCTACGACTTCAAGGGTAGAACACATGAACATATCATCCTCACATTCTAGAAGACGTTGATAGTGTGACAATTGTTCCACAAAAGGAGGAATATTATTCTACAATATGTTTGTTTGAGTGAAGAATTGGGGAGCTCCAAAAGGCTTAAGGGTGTTAAGGAAATCATTCGGGAGAAACTAATACATGTTAAGGCAATACACATAGATGAGGGTCACAAGGATGATCCTAATTGGGATAATTTATGGGAGAATATTGCCAATACCTTGTTGTATGATTTTATAGAGGAGAATGAGAATGAAGCAAAATAATGCATTGATGAGGATGTGCATGATGTCGAAGTTGTTGCTAAGGTAGTTTTGGGAAACACGAGATATAACTTTATGAACATTAACATCATTGATTGTAATAATAGGCTAACTAATGTTTAATGACGACAAGGTTTGCTTCTACAATTCTCATAAGTTCTCTCTAGGTGTAGTGCATCATTAATACATGCACCATTCGATGAAGAGCTTATTAGAAGTTATTGTTTCTCAATTCCAATCTCAAAGCTATCATTATGCTAAGATGCGACAACATAAGGATTGTCTATAGATAATCCATGTCTATCCCATTTGTTGTTTCAAGCCCTACATCATGACTATGCTTGATCTAATGTGCTACATGTGAAGTAGGGGACAAATTTCTATTTGATCTAATTACTTGCAATATGTATTCTTTACTTTAAGGATTCTCTTAGGCCCCATAATGAGATGATTAGAGTGCACTATGAATTTTATGATGTGGTTGGATGTATTGTGCATGACCCCCTTACTCATGAATTGAACACAAAGTTCGCAAAGGATGAGGTGGTGGACATGGTTTTAATGCTTCTTAACACTTATATGTAGTACGAGCCATGGTTAGGGTGGTCTAACAAATCAAGTTTCAAGCAATATTTCAACATTTTAAATGGGCAAGTGTTGTTGGGATTCTAGTTATATGTCTCAATCTTGGAAGGTTGGTCTCATTACATCGATCCAAAGATGACATCACCTAAGTCATTTCATCAATGACAACCTATTTCTTTGAGTGGGCACAAAATCTTGACAAATAGATTCCGAAAATATTTGCCAAACCCAACCCAATACTTTCTTAATTGAGGTTCTAATACAAACATTAGATTTACATGCTCGCGTGAGAGAGAGAGAGAGAGAGAGAGAGAGAGAGAGAGAGAGAGAGAGAGAGAGAGAGAGAGAGAGAGATTGATGTCTTCTAAGGCCAAAATTGGCCCATGAGACAAATGGTTTACAACAAAAAATGGGATATTTACCCATTCATCGAAAGTAAAAAATAAAAATAAAAATAAAAATAAGATAAAAATAGAGTTTTAAGCTAAATAGTTCTAGTAAATTAACAAACATGTTCTATATAAAAAACATGTTCTACAATGAAAATGATGTTATACTAGACCTAATTTCATTTCCATCCAAGTCTCTCGAAGAGAAGCATGGGGTCAAAGGGTTTCGATGTGGATGTGGCCTGTGGTCCCAATGTAAAAGGTACCCCAACCATAGCTTCTAGAGTCGACGTAGCTCGCGTTCCCTTATCTTCTTAATCTTTTCTACTTTGTGTTGACTTGTTTTGAAGCCCAACATCTGAGGGCGTTTGGTTGTTCTTTGCATTTTTGCTTCCTCAAGAGAGAGGCCAAGCGGCGTAAGTGTATCCACATTCATCGTCTCCCCTTGTTCTTGAAAAATTACACTAGTTACATGTTGATGAATAGTAAAAGGGTTATGGTTAACACTTTGTAATTTATTCTCCCTATGTTATTTTAGCTCTAAGATATACCTACCTAGTCTCTTTACATCCGGGGTATCTAATAGTTTGGAGACGGTGGGAGAGGGTCCTAATATGTCTTGGTATTCCGCCCGTATCTCGACATAAGTTGGGCACTTGCATGTGACGTGATACTCATCCTCTATCTCTGTTGCATAACCTACATAGCCTTTCCTCTCTAGGGACTCTATTAGCCTGACCATTCTCAATCTCAAGTTGGTGAGATGATATCCTAAGTTGTCCAATGGCCACCCTTAGTGCATTTGATAAGAATGTATCTAGATATCTTGGTCGTGTAATAAAACCTAACTTAGAGAAGAGCAAGAAAAATTCCTTATAATACAACATTTTAGAAGGGAGTGGCTCTCGTGGGGTGATCCATTTATATCGAGTGTAAATTTGCCATATTTCTTGGCGTATCACTTTATTACGGTCTTCATGAGAGATTAGAGTTTGATCAGTCCCATGGTTGTACTTAAGGGGAGGTAGGTTATTCATGTCTATGCCGTTTGCAAGTAACCAACTCATCACAATGCTATACCAAGAGCTAGTGTTTCCATACGCATGTAGGGATCGGGATGCCTCAAAGGCTCAACGGTATATCGTATCTTGTGGTTGGCTATGTATCCGATGAATAAAAACTACCACTTGAAAAAGCGTTTCTACTAACATTGGGGGCAGACTGAACTCTGCTCTAATAATGTCATGTGGTATTGTCGATTTGCTTCTGAGTTGAGGTGATAACATCATCACCAAAGGTCTCCCTAATTGCGTCCACATGAAAGATGGTAGACCTAAAGCCCATACTACTGATGCATACATGAGGGAAGGGGTCACTAATGAGTCGAAGATCCATCCCTTAGTCCGTGGCTCTTGAAAGTATGCCTGGTGGCATTGTCTCTCTAAGAGTGAGAGGGATGCATAACCTCTCGTTAGCTTATCTTTGGCTGCTTGGGTCATCGAGAATTTACCTGAGCGAGCACTAAAAGTGACTCCCAAGTATACATATGATCCAACTACCTCAACTAGGTAATGAGAGAGGCTTAGGTGACATTTACTCCTAACTCGGGACGATGTATGAAAGATAAGGACTTTAGTTTTCACTAGATTCACTACCAGTCCTCGTTTTGTACAAAAGTCATCTAGGGCATTAAGATGCTTTTGTAGGTCGTGTTCCGACTTCGAGAGCAAGACAATGTCGTCTGCATAGAGTAAGAGACTAACTTGCGTATCCCCAATGGCTATTCCCTTGCCTCCCTTACAAGCAATTAAATCCGTGATCTCATTAATGTAGATCCCAAAAAGAGTCGGTGATAGGGGGCAATCATGTTTTACACCAATGGTGCTAGTGAAACAATCGGATAGGCCACTTGGGCATCTTACGCACCCAGAGACTTGCTCATATAGGGCATAAATGGCCCAGACCATGTCATTTGGTATCTCCAAGCTCTTAAGTCTATCAAACAACCTCTCCCTAAGAATTGAGAGAGAGAGAGAGAGAGAGTGTGTGTGTGTGTGTGTGAATGTAGTGTTTCTTTTGCACTGTTCCATTGGAGGATAGTACACATAGGTTCATTAAATGTCCTATAACGTATACCATTTGGAAGTACTTATCGGACATTTGGCAAGTTTTAACCCGTTGTTGTTTGAGACCTCAACAATGGGTTTTTTCTCAATATGTTCAAAATGGTTCAAATGATAAGATGGAGATATTGTTCCAATTTTTACGTTATTGGGGTCTACAACACAATTGGAATATGCGTAATGCATTCATGTTTGATAATAGACATGGGGTGAAAGCCTATATAAAGAAGCTTAAAGGTATTCTCATGTGGAATTTTTGGATGTGAGAGCATGTGGGGATCATTTCCTCAAATGCATATTTAGGTTTTTTAATAGCATTACAGAACATCCCTCTCCCTACATAGGCATATGATAGGTAGAGGAGACTAAGAAGTGTTTTAACTAAGTGGATTTTACATGCAATTAATATAATTGTGTGCTTTTACCAAAAAAGAGAGAGAATGTAGTGTCATGAGAAAGAGTGTTTATGTGATGTATATAACATTTAGGGCACTTATATGAGAGATGCAAATAATAATACTATTGTATTTGGAGATTGTGTGTAAGCTAGAGGACTTCCACCAATTGACACCTTGTTGCATTGTTGTTGGCTTGGGGAAAGTCTTTATTGCTCATTTTGTAAGTATATATGTATTTTGATAAATCGTTAATGTTATAACAAAATTGGTCTCGCATATTACAATTCAAAAAACAATGTCAGTCATTGTATTACTATTAAGCATAGGAAAGAGACGATTTGAAAGTTAAAACACCCACATAGGTGAGATAGGTGTCGCATAGCTTAGGTGTCACACATAAGCCGTAGTTGACAGTAGTTGACATGTCTGACACCATTGGTAACACCTTTGCTCAAAAATGACAAAAACAAGGGTGTAAACTACTAATGACCCCCTTACAATTAGGTTACTAAGTTTGGTTGAGGCCTAAAACTAAGGATATTCATTCCAAAATGAAACCATGGGTAGGTCAAGCACCTCTAAAATTTAGGAGGCCTAGACCATAGATGTTCATTCCAGAACCAAAATGGTAATTTAAAGGACCACGTCAAAACAGTGGATGGATTGGACCAACAAAAAAAAAAGATCTATGGTCAGCATTGAGCTAATTGGGCTACTTCAAAAATTTATGGCTTCGTGGTGATGCTATGGTATGCTCTTAACCATCAGGCAAACATCTAGAGAGACTGCAAGCAAAGTGTCATAAACTCACATATAAGTAACTAGAATAATATCATGATGTGTAACAAGAACTCAATCAATAGTGATAATGATTCAAGTTCTCTTAATAATACTAAATTCATAAGGATTCTCTTCATGATCTCGACCATAATGTTATCGGTGCGCGACCCGATGGGGGTGAGGAATGCAGATAACATTAACACCAATGCGTCCGCACTTTTGGACTTCCTCTCCAATATCCCATTCTATGACAAAACAAATCTGGGTTCATGGAATGGCTTGGCCACAACGCATAATGCTAGTGTGGTGTGTGATTGGTTCGGAGTGACTTGCACCAATAATCGAGTGATCGAGTTACGGATCCCGGGGGCGCGCCTCAATGGGCCCATGCCGAATTCTACTCTTGGAAGATTGACGGAATTGCGGGTGCTTAGCCTCCAGTCCAACAACCTCTCCGGAAACCTCCCTTCCGACCTCGCAAATTGCCGGAGCCTCGCCACACTTAACCTCAGCTCCAACTCATTCTCCGGAAGCTTCCTCCCCGATCTGCCTTCATCGGCATGGCCTTCATTGGTTACATTAGATCTTTCTTTCAACCGTTTCGCCGGGCCCCTCCCACCGTCCATGTCCAACCTCACATCTCTCGTCATACTCCACCTCCAGAGCAACAACTTCTCGGGTTCGATCCCCGTGATCCCGCGGCCTCCTCTCAAAGCTCTGGACCTTTCGGACAATGACCTCGAGGGGAGCATCCCGTCGTCCTACGCGGATCTCCCAGCCGAAAGCTTTATCGGGAACGTGAAGCTCTGCGGCCCCCGCTCCCATTGCAATGCCAAAAAAAGACTCTTAGCGTGGGCTCGATCGCCGGGATAGTGTTAGCAATTGTCGCATTCTTGTTCTCGTCCACACTATGCATTATCTTGGTGTATGTGCACCACACGAGATTTGTCCGGGCAAAAGAAACTAGGGGTAGTACTTGTCCACAGATTGATGGGGATGCGGGATTGGTGGTACCAAAGGAGGCTGCCGGTTCGGGTGGAGTGACCCCGCCGAGTCTTTGGCCAGGTGGAGATGCGAACGTGCCCAAGGAGCTAGTGTTCTTCGAGCGGAGCCCGACGAGGCTACGAAATTCAAGTTGGATGAACTTTTGAGGGCATCGGCTAGAATTCTAGGGAAAGGTAGCTTCAGCACCATGTACAAGTGCACCTTGGAGGATGGACTTGTGGTTGTCGTTAACTGACTCAAGGGGCCAGTTAGTAATGAGCATGAGGAGTCGGTATCCAAGATCAAGGCTCTCGGTGCCCTTCAACATCGTCACTTGGTCCCGTTAATCGCCTATTTCTTCATCAAGAGTGGCAATGAACAACTCGTCGTGATGAACTACATTCCCAGTGACAATTTGTCCACATTGCTCAAAGGTAAGGCTACGTGCCCTCTTTGTCTTTGTCTTCTTTGGCATTGCTTTGTCTTTGTCTTTGGACATGTGTGTTTGTCTCTCTCTTTAATAAACCACATGATTGAATTCACTGTATATAAAAACCAATGGATGACGATGCAATATGTAGTGAACCCGTCCAATTCCCCACTACCTATGTTGTCATGTCACCTTATGCCTAATGCAAATGGTGGCCATGGTTTTGTATACTCTTACAAACATCTAGTTTACTTGGGTCAGGCCTTTTGAAAGTGTCTATCAAGGGGAACCACCATGCCAATATGCCTTTTAAGCAAAGTATGTGTCATTGAGTTTCATACACCACTCATGCCATCTCTCTCTCTCTCTCTCTCTCTCTCTCTCTCTCTCATTTTTAGCTTGGTGGTTTACACCGTAGCATCAAAAAATCAACAGTAACCCTCACTTTTACTTTTATCTCCTCAACTACCCTTGAGTTTTCGTTACTCTCCAAGGATACTCTTTAGAAAACATTAAATGAGAGAAAAGGGGTTGAATTAACTATTAACAATATCTCCCAAATTTGCTCCTAAGCAAAATCCAGAAGAAACGAAAGGGGATGAATTGCTCAAATAGCACATAACGATAGCTCTTGAGGGAGTTTACAAAGGGTCTATAGGGAAAAAATAACAAAAATTTAGGGGAACCACCAAAACAATTAAAAACTTGTGAGAATTTTTAGAGTGTTTCCATATACAATGACAATGAAGAATGTAGACAAGGATATTCTCAAGAGGAATGTGGACACAACTAATATTTATAGCAAATTAATGAATGATTGTAATGCATGAACTTGGAAGATTATCAACACAAAATTTACAAGATTTCATGCGAGCCAATGAACCTATGATCACATATCATCCCATATTTCATTTGTCATGAACCTATTAGCAAAATATAGAAATCTTGGGAATTACAAAACATGAAATACATTAGGAAAAATTGTCATTTGGTCTTTTGCTTTTCACACACACATAAACATACATTTTTTGTTGCATGACCTTGTAATGAATATTGATGTATCATTTGCGTTAAAGCATTAGATACCCTATTGTATGTCCATATATTAGGAAATCATCTAGAATAGCATATTCATGAGTGCATTATGAATATTTCAATTTCTTATAGAAACTCAATGTGGCTTGATACAATAGTATTTTATCTATAATTAGAACATTAGGCTTAAGTTTAAAAATCGAAATTGTCAAAGCTATATTAAGATCATTAATATAAAACATAACACTTAAGAGTGACACTCATGTTTGTGTATATGATTTTTTATGAGTCAAAAGGAATATTTACTATAAAGTAAATCAAAGATGCCTAATGTCTTGCTTCTTTGAGAACTATACAATAAGACAACTCATTTGTCAAACTTTTATAGGACCTTAAGCATATTGGACTAATTCGCAAACCTTGTTGATATTAGAGTAATCATACATATGACATATATAGTACAAATTTGTAAACATGTATTAGTTTTTTATTTGGTTGCATATGAAAACATGAGAGAGAGAGAGAGAGATTGTGAGTGATTGACTGTGTGTTGATTGTATATGGATGTCCACAAGGGGCCAACATGTCATCGTGGAACCAACAATCCTTAAAACACTTTCTCTGGTCATGTAAATTGGTGACTTTAACATGGTAGAATAGGAAGAAATAACTACCAAAAGCTCAAATAAAAAAATAGACTTTTTGTCACAATTTGTTTGTGTATGAGAGAGAGAGAGAGAGAGAGAGAGAGAGAGAGAGAGAGAAGAAAAAGAAGCCCAATGGATGTAGTTGAGTTGGTAAGGTTGCTCAATGGAGACCAAGAGGTACAATCTATAGTGGGATTTAGTGAATTAAGAGGATATCTACGGAGTAATAAAATAAAGAGGTAAGAAATTTGGGCTTTGCTAGTGTAATTAGTGCAACAACCTACCACTAGGGTAAGGTAATTATGAGAAAAAAGAGACAGGAAGAAGCCCAATGGGTTCAACCAAATGGCCATGGGTTCAACTCCTACATTCCACATAAACAACCAGAGGGCACACTTTTATTTTTGAATATATGATGCACTAACTCATTCGTTACTAAATCAAACATCACTTATGTTCACTTTGGATCCAAATCCCACTTGCATGTAACATTGTTATGGAAGAAAATCTTTAAATGTTGTTCTATCCCTCTATAAATTGACCAATTAATTGTTATAACATATAATGTTTATTGAGAAGTCAAATCTTGATTGTTAACTTCTTGTAAAAATTATAGCACTCAAAATGCATGTTTTCTTGAAATTTATCAATAATATAAAAATGTAAATATAACTTAATGTTGGCGTGATTATTGCTTAGGGAAGAAGCTCATTGAATGGAAGGAGCGGTTGAATGTAGCTATTGCAATAGCAGAGGCACTCACATATTTGCATGAGCGCAATGTGGTGCATGGAAGTATGAGCTCATCAAATGTACTAATTGATGAACATGGAGATGTAGATGTGGTAGATTACGGTCTAATGCATATTGCAACGTTATTACACTTGGCAAAGTCGAACAGTGTGCCATATCTAGCACCAGAGTTGGTTACGAACAATTTTTCAGATTTCGGATTCAAGTACCCAAAAGTTGTTAATCTCTCTGCAAATGTCTATAGCTTTGGAATTCTCCTCTTAGAGCTCATTACGAGGAAACCTCCCCCAAAAATGATGACATTGTCTGTTACCGATAAAGTTGTCGATTTTAAGGATGATAGCAACAATAATAGGCATGCCCTCTTATTGCAAAGTTCTGAGGAGTCCTGTTGTGAGGAGCAATGGATTGCAAAGGTTTTTTATTCAAAGGCCATGGAATCTAGACACATCAAAGAAGAGATGGCTAAAGACCTCTTCCAAGTTGCGTTAACTTGTGTAGTTAACAATGCCCATGCACGCCCCAAAATGATTGATGTAGTCTCCCAAATCAATGCCATAAATACTAAGCGTACAATCCCTCAATAACCTTGTCTTCCAAGTTATGATTCCCCATGTATTTTTTCCTTTCCTTCATCTTTGCAAAATTTATTTATGACATTAATCTTTATCTATATTATATAGACAATGAGAATAAATATTTGATCTTGTTGATATGAAGGTTGGGTTCACACTAACAATCGGTAACGGTTCGGTTCAGTTTGAGAGGGTCAAAACCGAACCATTTAAAAATTTTGAAACCTGAATCGAACCGAACCGAACCACGAAACCGTTAAACCAAACTGTTATTTTTTTTCAAACCGTTAAAACCGCGGTTTTGTGGTTCGGTTTCGGTTTTAAACTTAGGTCAAATTTTTAATTTTTAAATTTAAAATATTTCATTTTTTAAAATTTAAACATGTTCTTAAAATGTGAGAATAAGTTCTAAAAATGAAAAGATTGTTTAAAAATAATTTTTAATTTTTTTAAAAAACAATTTAAAATTTAAAAATTAATTAAAAATTAATTAAAAATTAAAAACCGTTAAACCGTAGTTTCTAATAGTTGAAACCGAACCGAACCGTTAAAAAAAACATGAACTTGAACCGAACCGAACCGTTTAAACCGTTAAGTCGCAATTTCGCGGTTCGGTTCGGTTCAAACCGAACCGGTGCCGATTGTTAGTTCACACTCAATCCTAAATCCACTATATTGCACGCTTTGGGGGGGATGAAATCATGATAATAAATGTAAGAACAAGTTTTTGGTCATGCAAAAAATCTTTACCTTTTTATTTTGGTGTCTTTGCACATTGACAATATGCTCCTAAACACTTGCTTCACTATCAATGGGGTCTATGAAAAGATAACGTATAGTCCAATAATGCGGTCAACAATGTGTCCTTACCATACTTGTTAACTACTAATAAGACTTTATACTTTGTCTCAAGAAATAAAACATGATGTGATAGTGTAGGAACAACAATAAATTGGAGTGAGTTGGTCGTGTGTACAAACAAGCATGAGGCTTAGCAAGAAGATACTAGTCATGAGGAGCATAGTGTCTTATCTGACCTCGTTCTAGTGGGACATATTCTTTTTCTAACTTAATTTCCAAACAATTTATTACTAGTCATGAGGAGCATGTAGTGTCTTATTTGGTGTGTGTTCTTCAAAACATGTGGGTGTTCTCATGATGAACATTTCACAATGGATAGCTTGAGGCCTTGGAGGAGAGTGCATGGCCTTGTTTTAAAGCTCACGGATTGAGAGAGACTGTGTGATTGTTGTTGTCACTTGAGCACAACTGACCTTGGGATTGAATAAGTGGTTTTGAAGAGCATGTGTGCTTGGTACAAATCAAATGATTTTGTTGAAAAGCCCCATGACCTCGATGTTAAGTATGTAGTTTAGAGATGATGTGTATAATGGAGAATGCATGTTCTTGGAGTAGATTGTATGAACTTGGTACAAATAATAAATGCCATGGAGAGCCCTATGGTGGAGTCAATAGAGCATGATATGACCTAACAAGGCGAACATTAGGACAAGAAGTTAACCATTAACATTGATGAATCTCAACCAAGAGTACGTTCAGGATGAAGAGGAAATGTCAAGAACCAACTGCACAAGGAAATCATAAACCCCATGCAATCACCATTCAATCAGAAACTTGAACATCTTCTCTTACAACAACAATTACCATTGCCCTTACGTCTTAACAGCAGAAGATTTCAAAGCAACACAACAACATAAGTGATTTCGCAACGCAAAGCTTCACAACAAATTTATTGATTGTTCCAAACTTTGAAGGTTACTACTTAAAGAATTTAATAGGAACGAGAGAGGGAGTGACACAAATTCATCCCCCACAATGTGGACATGATGCCAAATTTGTGGCAATTCAACTTTCATAAGACCCCTCTCCTACTTACAAACATTTTTTAATATTACCTAATCATTGACGTAAAATTGCATGTGGCCAACAAATTAAATGAATAATAAGATTAAGGAATAGTCTTCATTAGCCGAGGTTGGTTCCTTGAAATTGGTGACCCACTTACAAAACCTCCCAATTTTCAATAATCATAGCACCTTCCAACTTTTTGAAAAAATTTGGCATCTTCTCCTTCTCGCACAATGCTCAAGGATTAAGGTACTTTCCTATTCCACAATAGTAGCAATGGGTTGACATAACATCTATTTGTATCCTTTACTACGATGTCACAAAATTATGCATGTGTGTGAAAAAGTTGAACAGGACCACGAGGGACCTGAACTAAGGAAGATGGATTTGTTGATGAAGGGTTTTGGGGATGATATTTTTTTTGTAGGGCTCTATCTTTTTATTTGGGGCACTGTTTGTGTTTGCAGAAAAATTGTCATTGTTTACTTATATATGCATTATAGTTAAGTTCAGTGAATATGTTCACCGAATTATAGGGATGTGTATGTGATCCAAATGATCTTGTATGTGTTTAAGTGATTGTGATTCCCAACATCTATATGTGTGCCTTTGTGAGTATGAGATCACACAAACACATTTGTAGATATATATATGTCTATGAAGTGAAATTGTGTGTGTGTGTGAATGTGTACGAAAATATGCCTTTGTGTTATGTTCATGATTGTGCTTGAACAATTGTGTGTATCTTTGTGTTACAATTTATATCGAGGGGGAATGGGGAACTTTAGGAAATAGGCTTTTAGATGTGTAATAGTTTTTGTCATAAATGAGGGGTATTTTTGGAATCTAGCCCCCCTCCCCAACCTTCGTCTTCCTTTTTTTTTAGTTTGTAAGTGGGGAAATTGGAAGTAAAAGTATAGGGGTGCAAGTGAGTGTGTAAAGGGAATAATTGGGGAAAGTGTGAAACCTAGGCTCAATATCGTTTATTTGCAAGCTTTGAGTAGTTGAGCATTGATATTCAAAGTCGAGCAACGATGGCTGCAACAATATTTATAACTATGTCGTAGATCAA
The DNA here is from genome assembly GCF_043228905.1 of Azolla caroliniana. Taxonomy (NCBI): domain Eukaryota; kingdom Viridiplantae; phylum Streptophyta; class Polypodiopsida; order Salviniales; family Salviniaceae; genus Azolla; species Azolla caroliniana. The sequence goes on from NW_028230445.1 coordinate 19,649,975, forward strand.
CCGGCATTGACCACTCTTCTCTACTTGGTTTTCGTGTTGCTCATTGGTAAGCATGAGGGACTCTCGTTGATTCTCTCCTTTGGGGCATTCATCCGTTCGTGTAATTCCAAGCGAAGGGAGACCTTACCAGAATTCCACGAACCCCTTTCGTGGAATTCTAGGAAGTGTTGTGATTCTCAATGTCTTGGTCCTGACTCCTTAGGGCCATAGATTATCCCATGGGCATTCCCCTTTGTGGAATATGATTGCACGAAAGTTTGGACTTCGTGGAGGCTTATTCCATGAAGGTTTTTCCCTTTCTTGATTCCATAAATGTGTTATTGGGAGAGAAACCTTATTGGAATCGTATTCCACATGAATCGGGGTAATTGATTACCTGATGTGTTTTCCCCTTCATAGAATATGATTGCACGAAGGTTTGGACCTTCAAGGAGGCTTGTTCCATGAAGTTTTTTCCTTTCTTAGAATCTTATTCCACAAATATGTTAAGCTTCATGGAATCTTTCCCACGAAGCTAGACCTATCTTGTCCCCGACTTCAAATTCTCAATGTTGCCCAACAAGAAGGACATTGGAATATGAGAATGTAGAGGTGCGGGTTCAAGTCTCGTTACTCAACTGTTTTTCTTTTAACCATATAATCACTCCGGTACCCAAAATTTTGAGGTGAAATTTTTGTTGTGAAACTTGCGAAATCAATTCAATGATGATGTGTTGATCACTTAAAGTTCAAAACCAAATTTTGCCGCCTGCAAGACTAAATATTATCTATAGTTTGTTGCCATGCGCTCAGATTTTTGAGCTAAAAACTTCATCATGTCCCTCGTTGTCGTCACACTAGAAGTATGATTTAGAGTTTTCTATTGAAATACATAAAGACGTACAAATATTAAGGGGTTTAATAACCTTTTAGATCACATCAAATTCGTTAAGGATGACATAACATTAAAATAAAATCAAGATTTTTACAATAGGTAACCCGTTACGTAGGGTTGGCGAAGTCAACATAAAATATCATAACGATATCCTTTAGTTTCAACGTGGCAAGTCTACGAATGACAACCACATCACCTTTTGTCTTCATACACCATCTACACAGTAATCTGTATGTCAACAAAATTCAACCAAATGTTGATCCTTGGTAATAAGCTCTCTTCCGCCTTTTATAACTCTCTTTTCATAAATAGAAACTTTGGTTTTGCAATGCCTTTAAAGGCAAAACATTTTATGAAATTGCCACACTCCAGTCTCAAAACACGAACTTAGTCAAGGCAAAACATTCATAACTAACAAGTTTCTTCTCTTGTGCCCCAACACCTTGTCTCACATAAAAAAGAATTTGAGCCAAGTTGTATGGAAGCAATGGTGCCGATGGTAGACAAAGGCATGCGTTGTAACATGCATTAGTGAGCGTGGTTTTCCCATTTGGCGAAGAACATGGTCTCCATGGAGTATGAGAAATGGGTGCTTGTCTGATGGGTCCTTATATGAAGAAGAAAGAATATGAGAATCGTGTTCTTGTTTGATGGTCTCCAATAAGTACTAGAAAAAGTAACATGTGTCTTGAAAGGAAATTTGATTTAGTCATTTTCACAACTAAGCTTTGAGGGGCGAAGACCATATCCTTGGACAAGTTGCCCTTACATATTTCAGTCTTACAAGACCTTATATGGTTTATCTTGCATAAGATTCTCATTATTGAAGAAGGGACATCTTTTGGTTTTTATATCATTATGTTCATGAAATAGACATAATACTTTCATGTTGAAGATAAAATAGAAATGAAAGATGCCTCCCTACATTGCAAGTGGCATAGACTTCCTATATATGAATTGTCAAATTCTTATTTATGAGAGAGAGACAAAGAGAGAAGGTTGATTCAACACAACTTCTTCCTAAATGTATTCTCGTCATTATCTTGACCATATCCACCCGTTCGAACATGCATGTGTATGTTTACTTAGTCAAGGGAATTGTTGACAATAAGTCATTGATTAAATACAGAGAAACGACTATGTAAGTAACATAGTACTATGGGGGCACAAATAAATAAATAGCTTGTTTGTGGGAAGGATATAATGGTATTGTACTTTTTATATATATACAATTATTTACACGATATTCGTGTCAACGAAATAAGGGTAAAAGCAAAAGAGGGCGTCAATTTGGTTTTTGAAATAATAGGATATGTATACATTTCAACATGATTTTGAAACATAAATTTTGTACTATATCATATACGTGGTCTAATTTTGCAAGATTAGAAAACAACGTTTGCAAGAAAATTGATATTTTTGCCGAAATTGAGAAGATGTGTTAGTAACTAATTAATGTCTCTCAACGTGTGGTAATTTTGTTTATGGCTTTTGTTGCTACAACCTACAATTGTTGGTGGTATAGGCTACATTTCATGTTCATTTGTAGTTTGGGAGGAGTAGACCACAATAATCTTGGAGATATGGTATACAAATATGTGTGGTTATTGTATATACACATAAAATCGGCCATGATGGTATAAGGGAATCGGTTGGTATATTCATCCAACACAAATTTTGTACTTCCTATGATTTTATAATACCAAGGCATATCTTTCTGTTGAAAGAAAAACTATTGATACAAATGAGGTCAATTTTGACCTATGGGACTAAATAAACATATCATCTTGTATGTGTCTCCTTCCTAAGAAAGGGTTTACTGTAGAGACTCTCTATGTGAAAATAGTGCACATGCATATGTACCAGTTAAATTACTTTGTATTTTGAGATTTGAGTATGGCACTTAAATTATTATGGCATCATACTTTTCGTGAACTACATTTTATGTTGAGCATGCGAAAAGTAAGTGACGTTGATCCTCATCTAGGTTTTCATTACTTATCGTCATACAATGGTGATGATGTCATTGTTTTACCTCACCACCTAATTTGTATAAGTGTTAGGCCTCTTTGGGAGCTAGGACAGTAGGACTCATGGGGGGTAATAAGATGTGGTTGCATATATTCGACCACTTTTACCTTGTATACTAACATTGAGAGTTAGCATTCGCAATGTAATATTCCAAATTTGACATTTTTGCAACTTACCACTTTATCCTTAGTACCTCTAGTAATATATCCGTGATTATGATATACTCCATAACATCACTTGCGAACTCAAGTAAATCTTGTACTCCCCACCTCATAAGAGGGAAAGAGAGAAATGAAACAAGGCTTTGTATTAATGTGGGCAAAGTGATCTATTTATTAATTAGCAAGTTCCATCATCCCCATTTTTGCTTAACAGAATTATTTTCTATATACTCTCTCTCTCACTCTCATCGTAAAAAAGAGTCACATCCAAGACTAAATGTTTATGTGTGTAATTATGTTAAGTAGAATAGATTAGAGATGTGCGTTATGTGTGCGAGAGGATAGACACAAGATAGGTCGAAGATAGAACACTAAAATGTATATTAACCAGGAATAAAAATAAAACACCCACTCTCTAATATTGGGAAACTCATTAACAATGTGTCATAGAATATAACTCTATCACACATCAGTTATGTTAAAAGGTGGTGATGACCTTTCAGTGTCTATGTGTGCATTCACACACATTACATATTCTCAAAGGTGTAGTCACACATTAGCTTAAGTTGAGTTTGATTCTCAACAATTTATTCTCTTATGGCAAAGCTATTTGAATGTTATATAATAGAATGCAAGTTAATTGGATGGGTTGAAAAGAATATAAAGAGTGCTTAGGGACAAAAGGAAATAAATAGAAATATTTTTCAAGTTGGATCCTAGGCTTGACATTGAGCCTAGGGTCATGAGGAGGTTTGGTGACAAAGAGTTTTGGTGTTGACCTCCTCGTCTACAAACATTAGCGCAGAGGGAATTGTCAAAAGAAGATCAACAGGTAGAATGATTTGAACTGCTTGTTACAACAACATGGATCATCGTACTAATTATGCATGCACCTTCCATAAGGGAATTCCTTCATGTATAAGTTCTATAGTGGTGAGCCCACATAGTTGGGTTTCCATGAAGAAACACTTTGGTTGAACCTTCGTGTGGACAAGCCCACAAAAGGGATTACGTTGAGCCCACTATGTTTTTGCATTTCCTAAGATGAGGCATCACCCAATAGAGGGAATCCAATTTTTCTGAAACCGAAGATGTAAATTCTAATCTCTCCACGTACCATATTAAAGAACCTTGAGTACTTAATGTAAAACTTGGCCTTTTGACGTTTTTTCCTTCCACACACCACATCACTAAAAGGGTTCGAGATCAAAATAATAATATTAAGGAAAAGAATGGATTAAGAGTGCTTAACCATGTTGAACACCTCGAGCAATTTTATGCCTTGGTAGTGGAATAAAGGATCCAAAGAAGAGAGATTTGCCTTACTGAGAGAGTCTCAATTACAACTCAAGGTATTGTAACGAGGAGTGTTGCTATGAACCCCTTTATATAGCCCAACATCGAGAGATCCATGATCACCACATGTTCGCACATGTCATAGAACCTTATGGGTTTGCTCAAATTCTTAGAATAATTGGTTTCCCAACTATCTTATCCTTAACCCATTAAAATTAATTATAAATTTGGTCTATAAGTTTATCATAAAACATCCTTATAGAAAGTTTTTTCTTTATTGGGTGTTCTATTTTAGAACCATCTCGATATTGGTGCATGGGGGATGTACTACCATCTAGGGATTGGCAACGGCTCGGCTCAAGCCTAAACCGTTTGACTAAAGCGGCTTAGCGGCTCAGCTTAGGCTTGAGCCTGCCTTAACGGTTTGAACTCGGCTCGGCTCGGCTTGGCTTGAGCCTCGCCAAACCGGCTCAAATTGGTTAAGTTGTTTAGAAACTTGAGATAGAGGGAGGGAGGGAGGGAGGGAGGGAGGGAGACTACACAGACGAGGAGAGTCAGAGAGAGAGAGGGAGATTACATAGAGGAGAGAGAGAGAGAGAGAGAGAGAGAGAGAGAGAGGCAAGGAGCTTGTATTCTACGTAGTGGATCGTCTAAGAGAGAGGGAGCTAGGGAGAGAGAGAGAGAGGGAGGTTTCCAAACCGTTTCACAAGCCAGTTTTCAAGCCGTTTCCCAAACCGGTTTAGGATCGGTTTGGTTCAGGTTTGAGAACCCCAAAACGGTTTAGGCTTAACCGGTTTGGCCTTAGTTTGGCTTGGATAAGGCCAAACTGGCTAAGCCTAAACTAAACCTTTGTCGATCCCTACTATCATCTACCTTTTTATGGGGGTGAGACAGACAAGAGCAAGCTAATAATGCTTAATCTTAACTACTAAACCAAGATCTAAATGAAATCTACCCCTTAATCACATAGAAAGATACTAATAAGTTTGATTTAAAACCGAGATACTTTATCATATTTGTCATGCGCTCCGTAGAAGAACAAAGAACAAGAAATCACCAACTCACTTAAGTTAACATGACTCCACACTTAATCAATTACTAGTTATTGATAATATAATTATTAGGCTATTAACTTATAAATTAGGAGAATGATTAAGGAGAGAAAAGTTTTAGGTTTAGCTCTAGGGAGTATATAAGAATGGGGAAGAACCCTTGGTCAAATGTTTATAGTGTCACTTTTATACTTCTTCCTTCATTTAATTAAATTACAACTATGTTCCTTTCACACTTGACGTATATAAAGTGTATAGATGTTACCATTATATCTCATTTACAATGTTAATCTCTCTCTCTCTCTCTCGGTAAAAGCACACAGTTATATTAATTGTATGTAAAATCCACTTAGTTACAACACTTCTTAGTCTCCTCTACTTATCACAATGTCTATGTAGGGAGAGGGACATCTTGTAATACCATTAAAAAACCTGAATATGCATTTGAGTCTCTCTCTCTCTCTCTCTCTTGCATACTCTAAGATGTCAATGTGAGACAATAACTCATGTGCCTGAAGTTGTGTTTCGTAAGTAACAACATTTTTTAGAAATGTGGAAAAAGGCAGAGGTATTCGCCTCTTTTGGGGAGAGAATAAAGTGGAGATATGCTCCACCAAGTTGGCCTTTTCTACCCCTAGTCTTGGAAGGACCCCGAGTTTAGACGTATAAATGTAGTTGCTAAGGTAGATGCTTGAGGGCTTTTGCCATTCAACATGTCGGTTGATGAGGGTATGATGGTTACATTTTCCTGTATGAGTTCTTTGTAGTAATGCCAACGTGAATCTTTTATTAAAATAAATCTCTCTCTCGTAATTAGATGACCCTAGTGATAAGTTTACACTACTAGCACTACATCTTAGGTTCGAAACCCAATTTTCTCACCTATCTATTACTCCATAGATGTCTCTTATTTTACTACATGCCACTTGTGGAATATAGGGGTTGAACCAATGACCACTTAGTCTCCATTAGGCAACCTTACCAATTACATCTATCTAAGCTCTCTTCTTCTCTCTCTCTCTCTCTCTCTCTCTCTCTACTTCTATAACGACTCTTAAGGGTATCCTAGACCAAAGCATCAAAGATGATAACTGACTTCAATAGAGCTGAAAAACACTCCCTACATTGCTACCCCCCTCCTAGATGAAAACCACCAAGGATTGCATGGTGTTGATTATGACAATTGTTTTAGAATACTTAGCATACAATACATGTAGAATACATATGCTAAGTATTCTATCTTTTTTTAATACTTAAAATACGTATTCTATAGATAAAATATGTTATTAAGTTTTAACTACGTAAAAAATATATTTTGAATACATTAAATACATAGAATGCATGTAAAATACATTAAATGCTTCTTAAAATTTTAAGTTTTTTAAATTTAATTTTTTGGAAATGTTAAGTACATGTTAAATACATAGAATACTTGAAACATTTTTAAATGGAAGTTCTAATACGTAGAATACGTGTAGAGTACTGCAAAGTATTCTAAAATATAATCTAAACATAAAATGAGTGTTTTTTAATAACGAGGATTATGACCATGATTAGGGCTTGAATTTGAGGGGTTAGTATTAAAGTTTTTTTACATGCATTTTTTAAAGATTTATGTCATATGACATGAGAGTGCAAAAACTAACATGTCATTTGACATACAAATTTTAATAATGAAAATCTCTATATGATGCTTCATTGTTATACATTTCATTACTATAGAAAGTACACAAAGATGCACAAATAAACATAACTACCTCACAAAGATAATGAAATACATAAAATAAATATTGTGTTAATGTTTTTACTAATAAGTATGAAAAAAATAAGGTTAGTAAATTTTTTTGTTTAACTTAAAAATTTAGGTAAGTAAAAATGGGATTCACTAGAGGTATGGTGGCAGAAACCGGGAATGAACAAATTGGAAAGGTTTTTCGAGTACAGAACTAAGTTAGGAAGGCAAATCATTAGCTCCAAATCAATGGGCGCTGCTCAAACTCACAATAGTTGGAGGGATAAAAGCATATCTGATTACTTGTTGAAGTCATTTTGGAGGAGACTATGGGCGTTCAATATGCCAGAAAAAATAAAGCTTTGGTTGTGGCTTCTTAGCCATAAGGTGGTACCTGTGGGGGAGTGGCTGAGGTGTCGTGGTGGGGAGGCTGGTTGCAATATATATGGACACTCCTTGGAATCGATCCCTCACTGTTCTTGGAATTGTGTAGAGGCGATTAACATTTGGGGTAGAGGTCTCAGGATTGTGGCAACATGCAGAATGAATGGGAGAGTTATATGGGAGTCCTTACCGGGGCTGAAGTTAACAAGGGAAGGTTGGACGGAACAGTTAAAACCCCATCCATGGTCATGGATTTATAGTGCATGGTGGCAATGTGTTTCAATGTGCTAGAGTTCGATCTAGCACAAACTCTGCATTTTTTTAGGAGATATGGATGATGGTGGCTTGCTTATCGGTCTAGCACATTTGGACCAGGTGTTGTAAGTTTGTTTTTCAACAGCAAAAGCTCCCAAGCGGTGAGGTGTTTTTAAACATCTAGTTCAAGTTGGTATCTTGGTTGCGGGGACAATACGACTCGATTAAGGGGGAATCAGATTAAGCAGAAAGAGCTCGGTCAAAGTTTCTACTGAAATGGGGCAGTTCTCCTATGGTGGTCAAATCATCATCAGGGCCTAAATGGAACTATCAAGCACCCAGATGGTTGTTTCCGCCAATGGCTTCCATTAGTGACCAGGAGCTGTAAATATGTATAATTGTGTTACAAGTTAATTACCATGTTAAAAGCGTTGATGGGATACTTTTGTTGTAAATGAGGGGGTGAGGACTATGATCACTTTGGTGAGAACCCAGAGTCGGTCTTTGATGTACTTTGTTTGCTAATTAATGCGAAGTAGTAATTTTTTTTTTGAAAAAAAAACGTAAAACTTTAAAATCAAACCTAGAGTTTACACTCTTAAAGAATTTAATAAATGATATTGTTTAAAACTTCAATTAAATTTAATTAATATTATTAGTAAAGAATAAATATTTGAGAATATTATATCATTATTACATGATAATGATATTATTTTCAGCGTGTTACAAAAAACATATAGTATTTAGAACAGAAAACATATAGTATAAAAATATTATTATACACACTTCATAGTATCCATAGTTCTAGCCATACTTCCCATTCGTGCCATACTCATACCTCAGTATTCGTATCATACTCATACGTGAAAAGGCTCCAAGTATGATTGAAATCTATACGCGAATCGCGATACATAGATATATACATACATACGGTGTGCATAGTGTGTGTGTCCCAAGACCATAACTTATGGAGCTGCCATATCCCAACCAATTCCTCCCAAGACAATTGCCGTCTCCACTAAACGTCAGAAACAAACTATTCTTCACCAAGATGGGAATCAACTTTTGAAAATTGGTCTTTGAACCTTGTTTCTCACTCCTCACTGCTTAAACTTCAGTTTGTGATGAATATCAGCAAAAAAAAATCCTAAAAAAAACCAAAGGAAAAAAATAATTTCATATGAATGTCGCGTATCATACGCGAATGTATGCAAACGTTCACATGCGTTCATTTGGACGTACACGAATATTAGGAACTATGATAGTATCCATAATAAGTGACATATGTTTATATAATATATATGACATGGAAAATAGAATTTTAGCATTCCGTTTGACATGCATAATTTGTAGGGGCCTTTCACATGAAAATGGAAATTTAAATTTTATATGTCACTTGACAGACATTTTTATTATGTGTCTATTTTTTACGGGCAAAATGGCCTTTCACGGGCACGAGACCCGTCAAATTCTTGCCCTGGCCATTCATCAACAAATATATTAACCTACCTTATTTCACCATTCAAGCACTCGTTGAACAAATAAAACTATTGTGCATATTCCTTTTAATAGGTCCAATATTCCAAGGACATTATTAATACCATGATTGTGACAAGATAAAATAAGGGATGACTTGCTCATTGACAACAACAAAAAATCCATTCTATTCAATTTTTCCTCTCTTTAAGCTCAAGCTCCTTAAACCTCTTTATAAATTAATCTCTCTCAGTAGCTTAGTCCAACCACTTGAAGTTTATTTAATCTTTGTAACATCCTTTTGAGCTTCAACAAATTTGTGAATGTTTATGGTTGTGGAATAAAAAGATTTGGTTGGTAGTATCTCTTTTGTGATTTCCTTAGTGTTCTTTGTATTCTTAATCTATATGTGAAATTTGAATAATGTTTCTATTAACTCTATTAGCATTTCTCACACCACATTTTGACATCGTGTGGTCACTTGTTTAGACTTCGCACAAGGCTCAAGGTTTGGCTATAAGCATGGTATGAGGTCAATGTTGACTTCCACAATCATTTTATCTTCAATTGTCATAAATATGAACGACTTATTAGAAAAAAGGTTTCGAACTTTTGGCTTGAATCTCATTTGCTCTTCCTCTAGTACATGTGCATAAACAAATTTTTGAAGACATTACAAATTACAATATAACCAATCCATTCTCCTTTACTAGGGCTTTTGTGGAAAGCTACATTGCACATTCTAGAATTTATGCACTAATACATGAGATAGATGATGATGCACATGACATGTTTGTCTAAATCATCATGGTTTGGATCACTTCCATGAGGACGTCCCACAAGTACGTCATTTTGTTAAGGCATGCATCAATACTTCAATTGGCAACAAAGTACTACTCATTAGAGGAAGGTCAAAAAATCCATCTCAAGAGCAATTGGATCTTCATGCTAGTTGCTTTTTCGACAAGACTATAAAATTCGCAAATGTATAAGGATAGCACTCTGCTTTTGCAACAAGGATTTGAATTTCCCACTTTGAGTAGAACCACTTTGTGAAATGAGTGGCAAGTTGATGAAGGTCACATAATATTGATTCACATTCACTAAGAGTCTTCATCCATGTGGCTCCCCATACACCCCACTTGATAATGTCTAAGACATTGTTACTCACATTTCTATCTTATGGCAATGGATAGTGGTGATTCTTTTCAAGTTGCTTGCATTTGCATCTCTTTGAAGGTGATTTAGTACAATGTCTCATGATTATAACTCCCACAACTTCCGAAAATATTGATGCGTTCAAACCATTGAACAACTCATCAAACCCACTTGTGCTTTAATGTGTGTTCTTGTTCTAATTAAAGAAGGAGATGAATAGATTCTGAAGACAAACTTTCACACAATAATAGGTATGTTCACTAGTAATATGCTCCATATATTATGAGTTGGTTCTCATTCAACCTTCAACAAATAGTACATTCCGAGAAATTATCGTCAATGACATCTAACGAATTGTCAAAATCAATCAAATAAGGGCATGAGCATATCATTGCCCCAATATAAGTCGCGGAGTTGAATTATGAGAAAAGGACTAGAGTTAGACGCCAAATTGACTAATGTGGTTCTTGTCAAAATGCAATCAAATTCTTACAAGACCACATTGTGTGACATGATGTGTTTTGCCAAAGCATGGCACCAACTTCCAAGGAGCCCACCAATTTTATGAGTCTTAGTTTTTTGCTTCTTCTTTTTTGGTTTTTGTCCCTTTATCTACATATTATGATTGGGAAAATGAATTTAATAGATTTGGTCAAGATTTAAAATACTAAGAATAATGATGATGGAAAATGAGAACATTATAAGGTAAATAATTAGGACGGCAAAGTGAGTTGACTCTGATTTTGCATTTAATAGTTGGTATAACCATCCAATCCCTTGTCTCTATTGAAGCCAAAATCTCTCTCTATATAATAGCTGGATAAATTCATGTTTTGATCATATTTAGTATCATCTAAAGCTTATGTGTCTATTGAATCTAATATCATTCCATTGATGCATAAGTATTGATTAGCATCAAATATCTAGTTCAGTTTCTGATACTCAGTTAAAATTTGCATTTAAAATCAATAATTGGCAAAGTTCTATCAGAAATCTCATCATGTATACTAAGAAATCAATCAATTGTGATGGTACTAGTATAATAAGATCATCTAATGTTCTTAGAGCACTCAATTCAATTCTGCCTATTATCTTCATATCCGTGGTGTTGTCCGGGCCGCATCAAATGAGGCATGTGATCGCTGACGATCTAAGCACTGATGCGTCCGCCCTGCTGGCATTCAAGAAGAATCTCTTGAATCTCGTGTTCGATGAGAGATTCAATTCATGGAACGAATCGGGGCCCATTGTCACAAACGCGAGCGCGGTGTGCGATTGGTTCGGAGTGCATTGCATAGACACGGATCGGGTCACGGAGCTACGGCTCCCGGGAGTGGGCCTCAACGGATCCATAGCGGCCTCCACACTCGGGAGATTGACGGGCTTGCAAACCCTAAGCCTCCGGCACAACTTCCTCTCGGGGGCACTCCCCGCGGACCTTACGAATTGCCGGAGCCTCAAGAAACTGAACCTCAGCTCCAACTCCTTCTCGGGATTTCTCCTAGATCCGTCCTCCTCCTTCGACTTGTCCGCAAATTGGTCCAGCCTCGAATCACTAGACCTATCTTTCAACCAATTCGCAGGATCCATCCCGAGCTCCCTGGCCCAAATCGCGTCCCTCGCCACTCTCCGCCTTCAGGGAAACAACTTCTCGGGCACCATCCCTAGCTTCTCCCAACCGCCCCTCGAAGATCTAAACCTCGCCAACAATAACCTAGGCGGTAGCATTCCCTCTTCTTTGGCGGGCTTCTCGGCCAACGCATTTAGCGGGAACCCTAACCTCTGCGGATCCCCGCTATCGGTGCAATGCCAAAATCAGTCCGTGTCTGTCTCGGCCCCGGCCCCTTCCTCTTCGGTTGCGGCCCCTTCCTCTCAGAATGCCGAGACCGGGAGAAGTCTTAGCCGGCAGTCGATTGCATGGATAGTCATAGCGATCGTAGTATTCTTGTTCATACTATGTGTCGTTATAGTGAGTTTACATCGTCGGTAATCCAATGCTCCGGCACTCCCGAATTAGGGCTGCCAGTTTCTTCGAAGATATATTAGCTCAAACTTGTGTGTGTGTGTGTGTGTGTGTGAGCACACTCACATTTTGAGAACATGTGTGATTTCCCTTTGTAGTAACTTGTGTGTGCAGAATGGGAATCTTGTTTTAGATTCCCTCATTGATTTGGATTCTGTTTTAGATTCCCTCATTGATCTCTAATCTTCATTCATTGTTTCTATTGCTCTTTGTTAGTAAAGAGAGAGACACTACTGTATATAGACCAAGTCCAATCCCATGTATTAAATGATCTTTAATCCAAGTTGTTTTTTTTTAAAGCCACTTACTTTGATGTATGTTCCACACACATTCACACACACAAAACTTCCTATTTGTCTTTGTTTGAGTTATATCAATGTTGGGCCTAAACCTCCCTAATCTTGTTCTTTACATGTTATCGAGGTGTTTTGTATCAAGGTCAGGCCTAAACTTTGTAATTTGGTTCTTTACATGTTATTTGGGTGTTTTCTACAAACTCAATAGTATCCAACTATTTAAACCATACCCTTGCACACCAATTCTAAAGCTAACTTTAATGGATTAAGGGCAATATAAGTTTGGGAGCCAATTATCCAAGGACTTTGAATAAACCCATAACGACCTATAACACATGGGAACATGTGGTGGTTTTGGGCTCTTGTGTGTTAAGTTGAGACCAATTCTTCGGATCCATTATTTATCTATCAAGGTATAACGTAATGTAATATTTCGTGCTATGGAACACTGGATTGGATGATATTATATGTTTGACTTGACATGTCCTTCACTCAGGGGTGGTTGGTGTGGCTAAGCACCCTTAATCCATTCTTTTCCATGATCTCTTATTATATTGCTCATCATTATTTCGATTTGTAATACCATATTGTGTACGATCTAATGTTTCATGCACACACCAAAACATCTTGAGGTGCACTAGAACTACATCCAATAGAAGCAAATTGTAGTAGGATATATCAACATAGATGTTTAAGTTATTCACCAAGAAACTCGGAGCATATAAGCTTGGATTTGGATAGCAATGACACTTGCCCTACATTCACTTGATCTGCCTACCTTGAGGGAGAGTGCAAACGTAGGAAAAACTAGCTTGTAGTACTAAGGATTGTACAACACAATTGAGAAGCAGTGTGTTGAGAAGTCAAGCTCAACCAAACCTTGTGTGTGCGCACACTCGTTAGAAAATATGTATGATACCTCTCTGTAATAAGTGTTGATCCTTTGTTTCCCTTTTTTTTTGGGTTCATGACCTTAGAAATAGTGTATCCCTTAGTGTATTATGAACACGTCAACTCCTTATAGCAATTCTATATAGCTTGACTCCGATATCGTTGCTTAATTGCTAGAATAGTAGCATTAAGTTTAAAGATTAAATATTTAAAAACTTACATTGAGGCCATGAAAATGAACCAATGTATTATCATACCATTTTTTTGAATGTTATGTACAACGATCGTGTATACATGGATGTTTATGAAATTAAAGTAATTTTTATTACATAGAAAATCCAAAATGGGTCTAAGCCTCACTTTTAACAATTTAATAAGACAACACATTTTATGTAGGCTTTTAAAAGACCTTACCCACATTTGACCAATTCCAAAGTTTCCTATGTCATTGTTGAGATTTAAACCTAGAAATAATAATTGATCCTTGAATAGGTCAAGTTCGTATAGGTTGATTAGCTTTTGTATATATAGAAAAACATGAGAGAGAGATTATGTGTGTGTGTGTGTATGTTTGTGAGTTGGTGTGTGTGAGATATTTAAACATCCACTGTGGGACCAACAATCATTGCCAAACACTTTCTCCATATGCGTAGGTGGGTGATTTTTAAATGCAAAACTAACTAAAGAACTACACTAAAACATTTTCTCCATCCGTGTAGGTGGGGGTTTTTAAATGCCAAAATTTAATGAAATACTAAACCAAACACTAAAGTGAAAAACTAAAACCCTTTCCATCTCTTAATAGATTTTTTTATTATAAAAAAAGCTCTCTTTTGTAGATTTTATTTTCATCCTTGGAGGTCTAATATGACCTATAAGATCCAAAGTGATATTTTGACATTTTGTATGTGTACAATTTATAGTGACCCTTGATGTCCATGAAGTTTCCTAACATGCCAACTTTGACCATACATTACGACCACAAGAGGAATGTCTGTAGGGATTGGAGTGGATTGACCATGTGTTAAAAGCAAACTCAAATGTGTTTGAAGGCAGAAATTTTTATGAATTGCCACACTCAAAACGTGAACTTAAGGCAAAATATTCATAACTAACAAGTTTCTTCTCTTGTGCTCCAACACATTGTCTCACATAAAAGAAAATTGAGCTACATTGTGTGGAAGCAATGGTGCATATGGTAGACATCTATCAGTGAGTGTGGTTTTCCCATTTATGGTCTCCATGGAGTATGAGAAATGGGTGCTTGTCCGATGGGTCAATATATGACGAAGACAGATTATGTGAAATGTGTTATTGTTTGATGGTTTCAGAAAAGTACCCGTTGTCGTGAAGGATTCCGGTCATAGGAAGAAAAAGGGGCCGGATGCGCGTGGACAGGGGTGTGCATGGATGCACACGAAACTATCGTTATGTACAAACATGTGTAAATATCATAGTATTAGTTTGAGTGTTGGTGAATACTAGGTAGGAATGATTTAATAGGTACTTTATGGCCACACGGATAGAGGAATAAAAGGTGATTGACTAGAGGAGATCAAGGAGAGAATCAGGGACAGAAAGCCTGTGTGCTCCTGATTGCAAGCTCACTAGCGTTTGTGTGGGGAGCTCGAAGCTTTGTCACCGACTGAGCTTGGCTGTATTTTTTTTTTCTTATTAATTCCATTTCGTTTTCGTTGAATCCGATTGGACTCTCTGTGTTGGGTTCGCATCTCCATTCTGTTTCTATTTGCCCGCGTGTTTATATGAGTCTCGAGCCCATGTGCTCATCGCTTGCTACCAGGCATCATGTCTTGAACAATACACGTGTCTAAGCCCATGCGCTCACTGTCCGGCATCTGGAGACTGATCTGTTTCGGATACGTGCCCGGACCGCGTCCCGGCGAAGATATCCGATCCGAACAATCTCTCTTCCCTTTCCGGCTCCTTGGTCTGAGACCCCGGTGGTCCCGCCCTGTTTCAACACATTCATGGGGAAATCCACGACACCGTGTCTTGAAAGGAAATTTGATTTAGTCATTTTCACAACTAAGCTTTGAGGGGCGAAGACCATATCCTTGGATGAATTGCCCTTATCTCACTCTTACAAGACCTTAGATGGTTTATCTTGCATAAGATTCTCATTATTGAAGTAGTGGCATCTTTTGGTTTTTATATCAATATGTTCATGAAATAGACATAATACTTTGATTTAGTCATTTTCACAACTAAGCTTTGAGGGGCGAAGACCATATCCTTGGGTGAATTGCCATTATCTCACTCTTACAAGACCTTAGATGGTTTATCTTGCATAAGATTCTCATTATTGAAGTAGTGGCATCTTTTGGTTTTTATATCAATATGTTCATGAAATAGACATAATACTTTCATGTTGAAAGAAAATAGAAATGAAAGATGCCTCCCTACATTGCAAGTGGCATGGACTTCCTATATATGAATTGTTAAATTCTTATTTATGAGCGAGAGACAAAGAGAGACGGTTGATTCAACACAATTTCTTCTTCCTAAATGTATTCTCGACATTATCTTGACCATATCCACTGGTTTTGCACATTCATGTGTATGTTACTTAGTCAAGGGAATTGTCGACAATAAGTCATTATTGAATACAAAGAAATGACAATGTAAGTAACATAGTTCTATGGCCTAGACACAAATAAATAAATAGCTTGTTTGTGGGAAGGATATAATGGTATTGTACTTAATATACATACAATTATTTACATGATATTCGTGTCAACGTATGCTTTTGTCAACGAAATATGGGTAAAAGCAGAAGGGGGCATCAAATTGGTTTTTGCAATAATAAGATATGTACACATTCCAACATGATTTTGAAAAATAAATTTTGTACTATATCATATATGTGGTTTGATTTTGTTAGATTAGAAGACAAAGTTTGCAACAAAATTGATATTGTTGCCGAAATTGAGAAGATATGTTAATAACTAATTAATGTATCTCAAGTATGATAGAAGGAGGCCAATTTTGACCTATGGGACTAAATAAACATATCATATTGTATGTGTTTCCTTCCTAAGAAAGGGCTTACTGTAAAGATTATCTATGCAAAAACAATGCACACGCATATGTACCACTTAAATTACCTAACTTATGTTGAGAATTGAGTATGGCACTTAAATTATTACGCCCATCTAACGAGGCATCATACTTTTCGTGAATTACATTTTATGTTGAGCATGTGAAAAATAAGTGATATTGATCCTCAACTAGGTTTTCAATGCTTATCTTCAAACTATGGTGATGATGTCATTACGTTACCTCACCACCTAATTTGTATAAGCGAGTCATAAGAGCTATTACGACTCTTCGTTAACTAGGGCTCATGGGGGTAATAAGAGGTGGTTGGATATATTCTACCATTTTTACCTTGTATACTAACATTGAGAGTTAGCATTTGCAATGTAATGTTCCAATTTTGACATTTAACATCTCACCACTGTATCCTTAGTGCCTATAATAATATATCCTTGATTATCATATACTCCATAACATCACTTGAGAACTCAAATAAATCCTCTCCTCCCCCTCTCATGAGAGGGAAAGAGAGAAATGAAATGGGGCTTTGTATTAATGTGGGCAAAGTGATCTATTAAATAAGAAGTTCCATCATCCCCATTTTGTTAATAGAAATCTGTTTGCTTATACTTTGTCTCTGTGTTCTGTGTCGAAGTCTCTATTTGTGTTGAGCGTCTTTGAGTCCATTTGTTTACTTCTCCACAGTCACAGTAGTTTGGTTCATGTAGGAAATATGTGCGGTCAGACTCCACTAAAAAGTACTCGTCGATACGACCATTCCCCGACCACAAGACCCTGATTTGGATACCAACGGGACGAGTATCTGGTACCGTGTTACCCTAGGCCGGTAATAGTCAATTTTACTTGGTCGATGATGTATACTCAGGGTACAACTAGTTCCAACTAGCCATCGAAACTAGGGACATTGCGACAATGCGGACCCTGATCGGTTTACTTTGGATGTGTACTCTGCCACAAGGAGGAACAAACTCGGTCTCACACATGGTGAATGCGATAAACAAGGTTCTAAGGGATTGCATCCCGGACATCACCATGTCGTTCCTGGACGACATTCCGATCAAGGGATATCTAGAAGATGAGAAGGACGAGACGCTAGACGGAGATGAATGCTGGAAGATCCTATAGAGGTTGGGAGGAGCACGCTTAACCTTGTCTGGAGAGAAGTTGGCATTCGGCCAGTCGGAGATCTTGGTGGCTGGACACCTATGCGGATCATACGGCCAGAAGCCATCCCCAACAAAGGTTGATAGAGGTGGTTGTAGTGAGAGAATATAGAGAGAAGGTGACTACATAAGCACCTTCTTCTCTTCTTTGTAATTGTTGGTTGTTTTTACCTTGTTAATACAAATTTCTTGTTTTCTATATACTATGTTGTCGTTAACGGAGATGAATGCTGGAAGTTCATAGCCGACCACATTGCCAATTGCGAGAAGATCCTATAGAGGTTGGGAGGAGCACACTTAACCTTGTCTGGAGAGAAGTTGGCATTCGGCCAGTCGGAGATCTTGGTGGCCGGACACCTATGCGGATCATACGGCCAGAAGCCATCCCCAACAAAGGTTGATAGAGGTGGTTGTAGTGAGAGAATATAGAGAGAAGGTGACTACATAAGCACCTTCTTCTCTTCTTTGTAATTGTTGGTTGTTTTTACCTTGTTAATACAAATTTCTTGTTTTCTATATACTACGTTGTCGTGGGGAAAACCGCCCATAGGAGAAAGGGGGACCAAAGGCACGTGAATCGCCACTTACGGGAGGCACACGAATAATAACTACTTGCAAAGAACCTAGGATCTAAGCAAATCGTTGTTGGGGGGTGGCCGAATTAATTACATGATGTAACAACCCGCCCTCCTTGGTATATAAAAGGCTCAGGGAGAAAGGGCTGAAAAAAGGGGGGCTACGTGTTTTGAGGGGAAGGAGGTGCTGTCAGACTATGAACCGAGCATCGGTTTTCTGTTTCCTGTTTTCAGATTTCTGTTTCTTGTATCCTGATCTTGGGATTTTGTTGTCTTGGACGCATAGACGTCTCTGTTTGCGTAGGAAGCCCGAGTGTTCCCGACAGAGGCCCTGTTGTGTCACGACTGTGGAGTGCGTGTGTTGGTAATTGAGCTCGTAGCTCATTCCCGATTGAGCCGGTTGTAATTGCCCTTTTAATATAAGTTGTTTCAGTACTCCGCATGTCTTGAGTTTATTTCTCTCATCTCCCTTCTTGCACTCCTCGGTCCAAGGCCTCCGCGGTCCCGCCTACGTTTCCTCGCATCTACGCGAAGTAACATGACATCTTGGTGAACCCGATGTGAAACATGCGGAAGAGGAATCCTGAAGATGAGGGGAGCGGAACTTGCTGAGGCCATGGCGGCGGCGGTAGACCGTTTGGTGAGTGCTCGCGAGGGCACGAGAGCCCTTGATAGGGCCATCGAATCAATCGTTGGAGCAATAGGCCAATTTGGTGGGAAAAACGCAACAAGCTATCTTGAGGCTTACCGGTCTGAGATAGTAATGAGGGACATACCAGTGGAAAAACGATTGTCCGGATTCCCTCGGGTCGCCGAACATTCACGCGGAGGTGCTCGAGGTGTAGGCAGCCTGCCGAAATTGGGAGGAGTTCGAAAGACGACTCCTCGAGAGGTACGAGTACAATGACTCGCTTCGGCTGTCAAAGCGGGAGTTCATGCATGGACTGGGTCGAGAGTCCCGGGAAAGAGAGGAGTACGTTGGCGCTCCTCCAGGAGTTTGAAAAACGATTTTCTTGACTCTCGATGCTCGATCAGATCGTGCTCGATACGAGCCGGGTCCTACTCTTCATCAAGTCGGTGAATGCGCTTGATCGGAAAAGTGTGGGTCCTCTGCTGGATACAGATGAGGGGCTTACGACCGATTGGGTCGTTGTCAAAGGGGTCTGCAGCCGTTTCGACAAATGGTGTGAATGGAGCGACCAGGGCCTTAGGGCAGCGGGCGCGACAGTCGGGAAGAGATCGGGGGAAGTGACCCCGACAAAAATGGAAGAGACACGAAGGTGGTTTGAGGCTGTTGTGGTCCCGACCGATGCAGTCAAGGAGCCATCAGGAGGCACGACTCTTGAGGAGCTCATGAAGATGGTACGGGACCTCCAGATTGTGCAGGCCCGAAGGGACAACGGGGGACAGGTTCGCAACCGAAAGCCTCTAACCGATCAACGGTGTATGTGGTGCGATGCGATCGGCCACACTTGAAGGGATTGCGCGGATTTCACAGAGGCACTCAGAAGCAATGTGGTGTACCTGTGGAATGGGCAAGTGCACGAGAGTGAAACTCGAGTGGCCTTGAGATGGAACACTGGTCGGAGCGTGATGAAATGGTTAATGGAGGAGATCGTGACGCAACACGTCGAGGCCATCCATTACTCCGCATTGGCCGGTATCCGGGTCAGGACTGACGGCGGCCAGAAACCAAAAGACTCAAGGTTTTGGCCACTAATGACGGAAGGCCTTTCTGGGGTGCAGTTGAGGAAGGAGGAAGTAGACCGCATAGAGAAACGGGTCCGGGAGGTTACGGGGTGGAACGATCCGGTCGAAGAAAAGACCGGTTTCGTGGAAGTGGCATGCCAGAACTACGAGGTCCTACTAGAACATAAGCATGCGGGAAAGGGCGACGGAACAGGACCCTTTAACCGGTACGACACCCGGAGCGGGCTGAAGAAGAACGATGCGGAGGCCTCCGGCTTGCAGGAAAGAGCGAAGCCGGCGGGTTACCGACTGGGCTCCGAAATAGAAAGAGGGACGAACTTACAGAAGGTCCTCAAGGAACGGATCCTTGATATCCGAGAAGAGTTATCTCTGCAGGAAGCGCTAGGGATCACCAAGAAGGAGTTCCACGACTCCATTGTAGACTTAGTAAAGCGCAAGAGGCTCATGACCGAGCCAGAGCCGGAGAAACCTGTGGAGGTGCGCATAACGCGCCTAGAGGATGCAACTGTGTAAGACGAGATGGCAGAGAGCCATTAATTGAAGCTGCATTGGGCAAGAGCAACCACGGAGACCCCCGTTCGGATCGGGGACGTCCAGGAATTGGTGGTAGCCCTAGTGGACCACGAGTCTGAGATCAACTTGATGTCCATGGATTTCTACAAAAAAGGGGAAATGGCCGATCAACACCAAGCACGGGTGGAAGATACGCGCAGCCACGCGTGCCACGGAGGAGCTACACGGGGCGTGCTCGAACGTGCGAGTAAAGAGACCTCTTCGCACCCGGTGATTTTCGGAGAGCCGTACATTACGGCATCCCATATGGAGACGAAAGTGTTAGGATTTCGGTCCCTCCGGATGGGATATGAGTGCCCGGCAAAGAAGACCCGGTGAGAATCGGATGATGAGAACCGGATGATGCAGGCCCCCGGATGAAGGGACATATATGGAAATATGTCTCTGAGAGCCCATTGGGGCTATATCCGTAAATAGTCCTAAAGTCATTTTAGTATAAATATGACCTAGGGCAAACAAAGTGTGTGTGAATATAGTTGTTGGTGCAACTGATGTACAGTGTGTAATAGTGAGAGAGAGAGAGTGAGAGGGAGAGAGAGATACAGAGTGTGTCTCTGTTTTAACTGCTGCCAGGCAAAGATCGGGAGCACGAGGTCATTGCCTCTGTGTTCCTCTGTTGTATTCCTCCTACATAGTGATAGTTTGGAGTCTGTGGGCTCCCATGGTTTTTCCCTCTCAGGGTTTTTTCCACGTTAACATACCGTGTTCCCTCTCTCATATTATCTGTGTGCACGTGTATTCACCTCTATTCCTATTCTCGGTGTTCAATTCGAAACGACACGATCTGAGACTCGGTTGTGGCCGAGTCATATTCCGCATATTTCGCGTCAATCTGGTACTAGAGCGATCAACACAGAAAATGGAAGAATCTCTCGGCGGCATGTTTAAGCTCACCGGCTCCAACTACTCAGTGTGGAAGTCGAAGATGAGGGACATGCTCGTGGTTAAAGATCTTTGGTTGCCAGTTCTGTTCAGGGACAAGAGACTGAACAAGATCGATGCCACGTTATGGGAGGTGATGCACATGAAGACAATGGCGTGCATACGGTGCTTCATCGACATGAGTCTATACAACAACTTCAATGAAGAGAGTAAGGCTCATGAGCTATGGGAGAAGATCGATATTATGTTTCAGAACAAAAATGTTGTTAATCGGGTTTCGGTATTCCGGAAGCTAGTAAGACTCCGGTACCAAGATAGCTGCAGTATGGCGGAGCACATGAATGCCTTCCAGGGGCTGATATACCAGGCCACATCGTTGGAAGTACCTCTCGCCGATGAGGTATTTGCTCTACTCCTGCTCGGTTCCCTCTTGGATAGCTGGGAGACGTTAGTTGTCACTTTGGGCAATGCCGGGCCGGATGGAAAACAAATATCCCTAGCAAGAGTCAAGTCGAGCTTGCTAGATGAGGAGGCGCGTCGGAAAGACAAGGATACGAGCTCTGACTCCAAAGCGCTCCTTATTGAATCAGAACGCGGAAGACAAAGGAATCGGAGTCCCCAGAACCGGGAAAAGTTGGGGACATGGTCAAAGTCAAGGGGAAGGCCCACTTGCTTCTACTATGGGAAGCCGGGGCACTTCCAGAAGAACTGTTAGCATTTCCGGAAAGACAAGGAAACCGACAACACCGATTCGAAGTGGTCACTGGACTGGAACGGTAAAGACCGGAGGGGATCAGACCGGAAGGGAACGACGGCAATCACGGCAAGTGAAGAAGAGTTGATGCTCATCATCGAGGAGAGTGAGTTGAATCTTGCCGGCGATGAGACAACGTGGGTTGTCGATTCCAGAGCATCGTTCCACCTTACCCTGGACCGGAAATGCTTCTCATCCTACATAGCCGGTGAGTACGACTGTGTCAGGATGGGGAATGAAGGGACATGCCAAATTATCGGCATAGGAAATGTGTTGTTGACCACATCGATTGGATGCAAGTTGCTGCTGAAGGATGTCCGATACGTTCCAGAGGTTCGACTGAACTTGATATCAGCCGGTCGGTTAGATGATAAAGGCTACAAAGGTAGCATCCGAAACGGTGTCATGAAGTTCTGCAAATGGAACCTAATAGTGGCTCGGGCTCGGAAAGTCAACACATTGTACCTAATGAATGCCCGATTATACCGGGAAGAAGTGAACGTGGCATCCGACACTGCCGGTGAGTTGTGGCACAAGAGACTGTGTCACATGAGCGAGAAGGGGATGAGAAGGCTTACTGATGAAAACCTCATTCTGGTGAAGGATGTGCATCTTGAGACGTGCACCGACTGCCTGGCCGATAAGCAAAACCGGACCTCCTTCCGATCAAGGCCACCGATGAGACGTAATGCACCACTGGAGTTGGTGCATACCGATGTGTGTCAAGTGGACACAAAGTCACATGCCGGATCGCAGTACTTCATGACGTTCATAGACGACCACAGCCGGAAGCTGTGGGCCACACCGTTGAAGACGAAGGATCAGGTGTTATCCGTCTTCAAGGAGCTCCACGTGAGAATGGAAAGAGAATCCGGCCGGAAGCTGAAGGCGGTTCGAGCAGATAACGGAGGAGAATACCGGGGGCAGTTCGAGGAGTACTACTGCTCGAAGGGAATCCGGCTCGAATTTACTGTGCTGAAGATGCCGGAACTAAACGGGCTGGCCGAGAGGATGATCCGGACCATAATGGAGAGGGTCCGGAGTATGCTAGCACATGTTAAGCTAACCAAGACGTTTTGGGTTGAGGTGATGTCGACGACGACGTATGTGATAAACAGATCACCCTTAGTGCCCCTGGACGGAGACACGCCGCAAAGAGTGTGGACCGGTAAGGAAGTGTCTTACCGGCATCTGAAGGTGTTCGGGTGTCTCACTTACGTGCATGTTTCAAAGGACCAGAGAGCAAAGTTGGATCCAAAGTCTTGGCCTTGCATATTCCTCGGATACGGGGATGATGAGTTCGGCTACCGAGTGTGGGATCTAGTCAACAAAAAGGTTTTCCGGAGTCGAGATATTATCTTCATGGAGGACAAGACCCTTGCCGATTGGGAGTCAGAGAAGAAGATAATGAACTCTGAGTTGATCGGTAAGGATCGGTTCGATGAGATTCGGACCTACCCGGCTAAGAGCCGGTTGACACTCGAAGAACCGGCCTGTTACAGTGAGGATACCGAACCGGCAGAAGAAGAAGAAGAAGAGGAAGCTGAAACCAGAACCGGCCAATATCCTGAATTAGATTCGGATGAAGAACAGACGCAGGAGCCGTTTACCGAAAACCGAAGTCGGAGATATCCTCTCCGGGATAGAAGAGCCCGCTAGAGATTTCCGGAAGCAGAGCATGTGTTGATGACCGATGAGGGGGAGACGGAAAGCTTCGAAGAAGCAAAGGAGGACACCCACAACCGCAAGTGGCAGAGTGCCATGCAGGACGAGATGGATTCCTTGCATGAGAACCACACATATGAATTGGTGGAGTTGCCGAAAGGAAAGCGGGCACTCCAGAATAAGTGAGTGTACAAGTTGTAACCGGGAGATGCCGACAACCCCCCAAGGTACAAAGCCAGGATCGTGGTGAAGGGGTTCCAGCAGAAGAAGGGAGTGGACTTCGATGAGATATTTGCCTTGGTAGTAGAGATGATTTCCATCTTGACGGTGTTGAGCATAGCGGCAAGCTTGGACCTCGAGGTAGAGCAGTTAGACGTGAAGACGACATTCCTCCACGGCGACCTCGAAGAGGAGATATACATGCAACAACCGGAGGGATTTGTGAAGAAAGGGAAGCAGCACCTGGTTTGCCGGTTGAAGAAGAGTCTCTACGGTTTGAAGCAAGCTCCTCGGCAATGGTACCGGAAGTTCGACTCCTTCATGACGGATCAAGGATACCACAAGACGCAGGCCAATCACTGCGTGTTTGTGAAGAAGTTTGAAGGTGGAGACTTCCTGATACTCTTCCTGTACGTGGACGACATGTTGATCGTCAGACGAGACCAAGTCAAGATACGAGCACTGAAGAAGGCTCTGAACCGGACCTTCTCAATGAAAGACTTGGGTCCGGCAAGAATGATACTGGGGATGCATATCATCCGGGATCGGTCAAAGAAGCAATTGTGGCTGTCACAGGAGAAGTACGTGACAAAGGTGCTTCAGCGGTTCAACATGTCAGATGCGAAATTGGTCGGATCGACACTCCCGGCAAACTGTAGGTTATTCGGTAAGCAAAGCCTGAAGACGAAGGCAGAGAAGGCGGATATGATGAAGATACCATATGCCTCTGCCATTGGGAGCTTAATGTACGCAATGCTGTGTACTCGACCGAATATCGGATATGCAGTCAGAGTGGTGAGCCGGTTCATGAGCAATCCCGACAAGGAGCACTGGAATGTGGTAATGGATACTCCAGTACCTGAAAGGCACCTCAAGTATGTGTATCCGATTCAGCTCCGTTAAACCCCAACTTGACGGTTTCACCGATTCGGATATGTCGGCTGATGCGGATACCAACTGGTCCACAT
Organism: Azolla caroliniana; assembly: GCF_043228905.1. Taxonomy (NCBI): domain Eukaryota; kingdom Viridiplantae; phylum Streptophyta; class Polypodiopsida; order Salviniales; family Salviniaceae; genus Azolla; species Azolla caroliniana. The sequence goes on from NW_028230445.1 coordinate 19,675,191, forward strand.
CCGGATATGTCAGGACATACGCGGGGGGAGCTATTTCGTGGTAGTCGAGGCTTTAGAAGACGGTTGTGTTGTCAACCATGGAGGCGGAGTACATGGCGGTTGTGGAAGCCGGCAAGGAAATACTATGATGAAGGACTTCATCGAAGAGCTGGGGATCTGGCAAGAGGAATATCTGCTCTATTGCGACAGTCAAAGTGCCATCCACCTTGCGAAGAACGCAGTGTATCATTCTAGGATGAAGCACATCCAGCGGAGGTACCACTGGATCCGGGAGCGAGTAGAAGATCGAGAGTTCGTGCTGACAAAGATCCACATGGAGGAAAATGAGTTAGATATGCTCAACAAGGTGCTGACACCCAACAAGCTCAATGCATGTTGGAAGCGGATCAGGCTCACGAGGCATCCCATGCCGGAGTGAAGGGGGAGTTTGTTAGGATTTCTGTCCCTCCGGATGGGATATGAGTACCCGGCAAAGAAGACCCGGTGAGAACCGGATGATGCAGGCCCGGTGAGAACCTCTCACCGGATGAAGGGACATATATGGAAATATGTCTCTGAGAGCCAATTGGGGCTATATCTGTAAATATTCCTAAAGTCATATTAGTATAAATATGACCTAGGGCAAACATAGTGTGTGTGAATATAGTTGTTAGTGCAACTGTTGTACAGTGTGTACAATGTGTAATAGTGAGAGAGAGAGAGAGAGAGAGAGAGAGAGAGAGAGAGAGAGATACAGAGCGTGTCTCTGTTGTAACTGCCGCCAGGCAAAGATCAGGAGCACGAGGTCGTTGCCTCTGTGTTCCTCTGTTGTATTCCTCTTACATAGTGATAGTTTGGAGTCTATGGGCTCCCATGGTTTTTCCCTCTCAAGGTTTTTTCCACGTTAACATACTTTGTTCCCTCTCTCATATTATTTGTGTGCACGTGTATTCACCTCTATTCCTATTCTCGGTGTTAGATTCGAAACAGTACGATCTGAGACTCGGTTGTGGCCAAGTAATATTCCACATATTTCGCGTCAGAAAGTACTGGACAATGGCTCGACATACGCGCGAGTGAAGAACCAAGACGGGCGTAACTCCGTCCAAATTTTGACGGTTCGCCCTAACCACGAACTGTGGATCTCTCGGCGGTAATGACCAGGAGGATTTTTAAAGAGGGCTACCAAGGCGTGGGGCTGCGATAGTCCGGACAACCCGAAGAAACCCCACACGTGTACCATAGGTAGGAAGTTTTGGTTCTCCGACAGCGGAGGTTTTACTATAGCTAGCATCAATGGCCGGGAAAAAAGAAAGGTCGAAGAACGTCTAAGGGCGTGTGGTGCCCTTGGCTCCGACGACGAGATTGGTGTGTCGTGGAGGCGGTCTCATTTGATTACACCCTGGGAAAGATCGGTAGGGGGATGAAGGCCTAAGTGAAGATCGAGTCATCCTAGTCGGAACTGTGGAGATGTATGAAGTCATCGCGGACTTCGGGGAGATGATCTGGTCGGAGGAAACGGCCCAAGTTAACACAAAGTACAAGAATGTGGACCGGAAAGTAAGGCCAGTCGCGGCTCCCTTGTTGGAGGGTAGTGAGGAGCGAATAAAAGAGGTCGCGTCGGACCCAAGCTTACGAAATCCGGTCGGCATAGGACACCGGTTCACCGATGAGACGCTACGAGAGCTGAAGATCGGTGGGGGTGGCTTCCTATTGCCGATGGAGGAGGACCGTTTTTGAAGGATGCTCGGAAGTCATTGGAGGGCCTTTGCATTCTCGCTGGAGGAGATCGGGTGCGTCGACCTGACAATCATAGAGCCAATGGTTATCTTCATGATACCGCACGTACCATGGAACCTCAAGCTGATCCTGGTGTCAAGAGATCACATCCCAAAGCTGATGGAGTTGCTCAAACAGAAAGTGGATATGGGCATCCTCGAACCATCAAGTGCTCCATATTCCAATTGGTGGTTCATGGTACCCAAAAAGAATGGCACGTTGCGCTTCATTTAGGACCTGCAGTTAGTCAACAAAGTGACCATTCAGAACGCAGAGATCGGGCCGACTATTGATGAGTTCGCGGAGGCTTTCGCCAGAAGGTCGATCTATTTGGTCGGGGGTTTGTACTCAGGGTACGACTAGTTCCAGCTAGCAGTGGAAAGTAGGGACATCACGACGATGCAAACCCCTCTCGGTTTAGTGCGGATGTGTACCCTTCCACAAGGAGGGACCAACTTGGTCATGCACATGGTGAATGCAATGAACAAGGTTCTGAGGGACTGCATCCCTGACATCACCATGCCATTCTTAGATGACATCCTGATCAAGCGATTCCTGATAGAAGAGAAGGATGAGTCGGTGAGATCGGATGGGTGCCAGAGGTTTGTGGCAGACCACATCGAAGACTACGAGAAAATTCTGGAGAGGCTCGAGCGTGCTCGGCTCACATTTTTTGGGGAGAAGTCGGCTTTCGGGCATCTGAGTGGGCCATACGGACGGAAACCGTCTCCGGCGAAGGTAGAGACCATCTCTACGATGAAAGAAGAATGTAGGTTGGTCATGGAAGTTTGTAGGTTCCTGGGCGCGTGCGCGTTTTATCACATTTGGATTCCGCACTACGTGCACATCGCGGAGCCACTCTACGGACTACTAAAGAAGGGTTGTAAATTCGAATGGAACCAAGAGCACATGTAGTCGGTGCAAAAGCTGAAGGGGGCATTGATGGTGGCACCGGCCCTCAGGAAGGCGGTTTACGAGAGGGACACTCTGGTTTATGTGACAGTGGACACGAGTTCGACCGGAATCGGATGGGTGGTCAATCAGGAAGATGCGGATGGTACTAGATTCCCCATCCGGTTCGGAGCAAAGGTATTGAGTGAGCGTCAGGGAGGATACACCCAGGTTAAGCGCGAACTCTGGGGTATCGTCTCGGCGGTTAAGGCCAATAAGGATTACCTGGTCGGGGCAGGGGTTATAATCGAGACAAACTTCCTGCTGATCTTCGGTATGGTTTCCGGATGTGCGACTGCGGACCTGGCTATGCTCAGGTGGATCGCGTATATTAAGTCCCTAAACCCGGAAATACGGCATATCTCCGGGAAAGACAACACTATGGCCAATATGCTTTCAAGGGCAAGGTTCGACGATGAAGATGGCATGATATCGGAAGACGAGGAAGTTGGCGTATGACAAGAACTAATCGTTCCTTATGCGCAATGCTCGGCCACAACCGAGCTTAAAATCATACACAGAAAACGGGAATGAATGCACGACACAAGAGAAGAGACGAGTACGCAGGATGTTTACATGGAAAACCCAAACTAAGGGAAAAAACCACGGTAGCCCACAGGCTGCAAACTATCACTATGCTAGAATGTACAATAGTGAGTTCATGGAGGCAACGACCTCGTGCTCACGATCCTCGCCACAGGCGGCGGTTACAACAGAGGCAATGACCTCTTTCTCTCTCTCTCTCTCTCTTTGTACACAGTTCCGCGCTCTCTCTCTCCTTGCACCAACAAGAATAACAACTACACACTCTAAAAGTCTGCCCTAAGTCATATTTATACTAATATGACTTTTCGGCTATTTACAAATATAGCCATGATGGACTCTCATAAGCATATTTACTATTAATATGTCTCTTCCTCCGGTGAGCACTCCTCACTGGGTCTGCACCATCCGGCTCTCTGTAGCTGGGTACTCCTCATCCGGTCCTCACCGGGTCTGCACCATCCGGCTCTCCGTAGCCGGGTACTCTTCATCCGGTTCTCACCGGGTCTGCACCATCCGGCTCTCCGTAGCCGGGTACTCTTCATCCGGTTCTCACCGGGTCTGCACCATCCGGCTCTCCGTAGCCGGGTACTCTTCATCCGGTCCTCACCGAGTCTGCACCATCCGGCTCTCCGTAGCCGGGTACTCCTCATACGGTTCTTCTCCCTTCCCATCCGGAGGGACCTGTCTCCCAACAACGTAGACTTCTTCGAGTCGGCCCAAGTAATGGCAAAAGGAAGGAGCACTCCGGCACTGAACGAATTCGACGAGAACGAGTACGAGGGGCAGTGGCTCCGGATCGGTAGGTTCTTGAAGACGCTGACCCTGGACGAGGTGTGGACGAAGGAAGAAGCGAATCGAATCCGAAAGAAGGCGTACGGTTTCTTCCTGCGGGACGGGAGTATATGGAAGCACCCAAAGAAACGTAGAGGCTTTCCACTCCGAGTAGTGGTAAGAAGAGAGGAGAAGAGGGTGCTGTTGTCGGAATACCACGAGACCCCTTGGTCCGGTCACCGTGGGACGTAGGCAACGTTCGAGAAGGTGAAAGAGAAGTATTGGTGGTCGGGAATGTACCGCGACGCACAGCACTTCGTGACAACCTGCGAGAGCTGTCAGACCCACTCGACGATCTGACATAGGGACGAGTTGCACCCAACGTACCCACCGACCGTTCATTTCAAATGGATGGTAGACTTAGTGACCATGCCGATGGGGATGGGGCGGATGTGGTACATGGTGCTGGCATGCGAAGACCTGATGAACCAAGTGGAGGGCCGAGCACTACAGAACAAGACAACGGCGGGAGTGTGTCGGTTCTTGATCGAGGAGGTTTTCTGCCGGTACGGGTGCGTGGGAAAAATCGTAGCCGATCGAGGGGAGCTGAATGCACAAGAGGCCGAGGAGCTGTTTGGACGGCTAGGTGTTAAGCTCTCTCTCACCACGACTTACAATCCAGAGGCGAACGGGAAGGTGGAGCGCAGACACGGACCCATCGTGAAGGCATTACTGCGAGCATGCGAAGGACAAGTCGGGAATTGGCTGTGGCTCTTGCCGTACGTGTTGTGGGCGGACCGAACTATGCACAACTTGGTGACTGGGTTCATGCCGGTGGAACACACGATCTCCTCATGGGTGGCGATCAACTGGACGGGTGAAATGAGCCGAGAGGAACTATTGGTGGCAAGGATTCGGCAGCTTGAATGGAGACCGGAGGACGGGGCGAGGGCGAAAGCAAAATTGTGTGTGGCGCGGAGGAAGAGCAAGGACCAGTTCGACCAGACACGCCGGTTGCGACCGAGGAAGATAGAGGAAGGCAACTGGGTGTTGGTGTATGATAGCAACCTTGACAACCAGCATCAGGTGTCATGGAAATTTGCGAGGAGATGGTTCGGCCCTTACGTGGTGACGAGCGCAAACGACAACGCCACGTACCATATCACGGAGCTTGACGTGACGAGGATAGCAGTGCCGGTCGTGGGAAAACAGATGAAGGTCTTCAAGAAGTGGCATGAGGACAAACCGGGATTGGACAATGAGCACGAAGGTGACGACCCAGGGAGAACCGATGAAGGCGAGGAAGGCGGCAGTACGGAGGAAGACGAGTAACGTGTGGCCGGGTTTTCCCCCACACTTTGCTCCTTTCCTGGCACATTCCGGAGGATGTGCGGGTTTGATGGGGGTGGATGTCGTGGGGAAAACCGGCCACAGGAGAAAGGGGGACCAAAGGCGCGTGAATCGCCGGTTACGGGAGGCACGCGAATAATAACTACTTGCAAAGAACCTAGGATCTAAGCAAATCGTTGTTGGGGGGCGGCCGAATTAATTACATGATGTAACAACCCGCCCTCCTTGGTATATAAAAGGAGGGAGAAAGGGCTGAAAAAGGGGGGGCCTACGCATTTTGAGGAGAAGGAGGTGTTGTCGGATTGGGAACTGAGCATCTGTCTTCTTTTTCCTGTTTTCGAATTTCTGTTTCCTGTATCCCGAACCTGGGATTTTATTATCTTGGACGTATAGACATCTCTGTTTGCATAGGAAGCCCGAGTGCTCCCGATAGAGGCCTTGTTCTGTCACGGTTGTGGAGTGTGTGTGTTGGTAACTGAGCTCATAGCTCATTCCCGGTTGAACCGGTTGTAATTGCCCTGTTAATATAAGTTGTTTCAGTACTCCGCGTGTCCTAAGTTTCTTTCTCTCATCTCCCTTCTTGCAGTCCTCGGTCCAATGCCTCCGCGGTCCTGCCTACGTTTCCTCCCATCTACGTGAAGTAACACGACAACGTCTCTCTCTCTCTCTCTCTCTCTCTCTCGTGAAATGTAATATTTTTGGTCTCATAGGTTATATTTGACCTCCGAAGACGATAATATAATCTATCTATCTATCTATCTATCTATCTATCTCTCTTTTTTCGTAAATAATGGCTTTCATTCCAAAAGAAAAAACACCACCATGACTAACTTACTACGAATTATAGAACCCTTCTATCTAGGGATCTAAAGAATATTATGACACCAAACTCAATGCCACCCTACACACCAATTCAAATGGCGAGTATGATGATATGTGACCTTGCAAAGTTCACTCTCTTCCTGGTTGAGATTTCGTGACTTCTCTAGAACTGTCAATTGCCACAAAAGAAATCCTTTTAACTTTAGAACATATTTTCTCACCCCAACTTGCGAATAAAAAATGAAGGCATTCCGCATATTCCAATTGAACTATAGCCCCCAATACCTCAAGAACTCAAAAATAATTTGAAAATGAGGCATCGGTTCTGTCATGATATGGCAAGACTCGAACCCATGACCTTAGGTTATATGGGTCGAGCTCTTGACCATTATATCGTATATTATTTTCATTTATATTTTATTATAGGAAATTAATGTATATTCCAGATTTCTCTGGAACATTCTAGAAGTTTCAGGATTACTCCTGAGAACACTATAAAAGAGGGCACTAGGCATTATGTTGAACCAAATTGGTTCAACGCCAGTCTTTAGCCTCATAGCCCTTTTGTACTTACTCTTCTTATAATATATAATCTATTATCATCATCTCTCTCTCTCTCTCTCACACTCGTCCTCGCTATCTCTCTCTCTCTCTCCTCTTCTCTCTTCCTCTCTCGGGAGTCTTACGTAGTCCCGTCCTCTTAGTACTAATAGTACCTCCCTTCTCTAGTACTAATCCTCTCTCTGTTTAGTACTATTCCTGACAGTTTGAACCAATTTTCCCTTCTGTCTCTCTCGCTTCATACTAATCTCTTATTCCTCTTTTCTTTTTCATCCCATGGCCACAGTTAGCGCTCAGGAATATCAATCTGTTTTTTCAGAGTTTCAATGTTTGAAAGAGAAGTTCCTAGCTTTGGAACAAGAAAATCAACGGTTGCTGGGGGATCTTCAACAAATCTCCTTAGAAAAGCAACAAACGCAACAACAACATGGGGAACTTGCATTACGCGTGCAACAACTCGAAGCAACCATCGTAGCGATGCAACAACAAGGCCTCGGAACACAAGGGATTCATAAGAAACCCAAGATTGGCCTTCCCACAAAGTTCAATGGAACACGATCACAGTTTAGAGGGTTCCTTAATCAGGTACGATTAGTTATTCAAATGCATCCTTCTCGATATCCTACCGATGCATCACGAGTGGGTTTAGTAGGGACGTTGTTAAGTGGCTTAGCGTTGGCATGGTTTGCTTCATTGTTGGAAAAGGAGTCTAACACGTTTGCGTTCACAAGTGGAAGGATTGCGCATTCCACTTATAGATTCCTTTTATAATCTTGCGATTTTAGACTATTTTCAAAAACTTGATACACCAGTATCACATGTTTTAAATAGCATGTAAAAATTTGCTAGTTTTTTGAGATTTACAAGTTTCAAAATGATCATTTCTAAAATGGAATAGTTTTTCAATAAATGTTTAAATTTTGATGGTTTGTAGATATGAAATGTAGTTAACTTAAAGAAAATCACAATGGTCAACTCAAGGCACAAGTTAAGGTTAATGGTTTCACCATCTTGAGGAGATTAAGATTACATCTATTGTTAGACTTGAAAATGTTTTAACTATAAAAGGTAACATTGCAATCCTTAATGTCATCATCTATAAATTAATGCTCACTAACATCCATAAATTCACAACTCAAGAAATGTAGACAATATTCATAAACAATTTTGATAAATCCAAAACTCCTAAAATGTAGACGATATTCATAAACTGTCAAACTTTAGATGTGAACATTAATATATCAATTTGAACATAACACATAGTTATCAGGGTATCTACAATGTTATCGTGTTCTTCCTTATAAGAATTCCCCTTCAAAATTTGTGACGTAATGGCATTTACAAAGTTCAGTTACCATCAACAGAATTATTAATGGTTTTCTGAATCTAATAAATGAAGCACATGTTTACCATAAGGTATTTTGTTGTGCAACATACATCTTTAAAAACCTCTTTTATTTGAAAAACAACAACAGTTTTAAACATGAACACGATATGTTGTATTGAGTTGATGTAAAAAATAGAGTTTTCATCATAATTCTATACAATATATTGAGTTCATGTTCAAAGTTTTTTTACCGAATTAAACAAAAATAATAAAAATTATAAATTAAGCTTGAGTTCATAGAAAAACTAGATTTTTCATCACAATTCGATATAATGTATCGAGTTCATGTTTAAAGTAATTTTTTCAAATTTTTAAATTTTTTATTTTCAATTTGTTTCAAAATTTTTTATTTTTTTTCAAATTTTTTGATTTATTTTTATTTTTTATGGAAAAAATAATAATTTAAAACATGAACTCGATACATTGTATCGACTTGTGATAAAAAGTCTGGTTTTTTCATCACCTATTAAAGCACAAAAAAACTTTCTAAGACAGTGACGAAATTAGTACTAAGAGAGAAATATTAGTACTAAGAAGAATAGAAGGTGTAGAACACTTGAGAAAAGAAGAGAGAGAGAGAGTGAGAGTGAGAGAGGGACTAAGTGGGAATGATGATGACAGCGATATATTATGTGAGAAGAATATACAATGAAGGCTAAGAGGCTTAAGTCTGGCGTTGAACCGATTTGGTTCGAAATAATGCCTTGTGGCTCCTTTGATAGTGTTCTAAGGCTTGCTAAAGTAGTTGAAAATGAAAATATTCTTTGTATTACAATGTATGGTTTAATGGTTAGGAACTCGACCCATGCAACGTTAGGTCATGGGTTCAAGTCTCACCTTACCATGACATGAAGAAAACTAACATTTTTAGATGAAAAAATCATGCTTTTAAACATGAACTCGATACGCCGTATCGAGTTCATGTAAAAAAGTAGCATGAACTCGATACGGCGTATCGAGTTCATGTTTAAAAGCATGATTTTTTCGTGCAAAAATATTAGTTTTGTTTCATGTCATGGTAAGGTAGGACTCGAACCCATGACCTTACGCTCATGGGTCCAACTCCTAACCATTAGACCATATATTGTAACACAAGATAAAATCATTTTTAGAAATATTATCAACACTAAGAATACTATATTAGCTTTTTAACATGAACTCGATACGCCGTATCGAGTTCATGTAAAAACGTTAGCTTTTCAACATGAACTTGATACGGCGTATCGAGTTCATGTTTAAAAGCGTGATTTGTTACATGAACTCGATACGGCGTATCGAGTTCATGTTTAAAAGCGTGATTTGTTACATGAACTCGATACGGCGTATCGAGTTCATGTTTAAAAGCGTGATTTGTTACATGAACTCGATACGGCGTATCGAGTTCATGTTTAAAAGCGTGATTTGTTCATTTAAAAAAATTTAGCTATATTGAAATCATGATATGGTAGGACTTGAACCCATGACCTAATACTTCATGGGTCTAACTCTTGACCACTAGACCACTAGACCATACTTCATGGGTCTAACTCTTGAAGTTTCTAAAATTATAAATAAAAATTCGAAAAAAAAATTGAAACAAATTAGAAAAAAATACTTTAAGCATGAACTCAATACATTATATTGAATTGTGATGACAATTATGGTTTTCTAGATGAACTCAAGCACAAATTATTATTATTATTATTTTTTAAATCTAGTAAAACAAACTTTGAGATTATTATATCGAATTGTGATGAAAATTATGGTTTTTTGGATGAACTCAGATGACAAGGAAACTTGCAAGAACTCAAGATGGGGATATTAATAGCTACACATGTAGATGGCCATGACCTAGGGTACCAATTCGGCATTGGTAAAGTTTTGGACGTGATGATGCATTAAACCTTTGTAATACATCTATGATTAACATTAATGAGGTGGATATCATTATGTATGACTTTACACACACAAAATTTGGATGTTTAAGGACAACAACGATATACATAATAAAAGAGATATTAGCAAGTCTAGAAGATATCTCAAATTGAAGGGGAAGAAGATTTACTGCACACAATTTGGAGATACCATTTGGTGAAGACAATGATTTGATTGGTACATTGGAAAATGAGGAGGAAGAGTCACGATTGTATATTATCTATAGTAGTGATTGTTATGAAAAGAATGATGATAGTCATGCAAATAACTCCCAAATGTATTTGTTGTACAACTATATGTAACAAATTTAGACAACATTTTATCGAATGGAATAAAAATGTTCATTGTTTTGAAGTATTGTACTTTCAATTTCCTTAAGATCTAAAAACTTATTAGCTGTCATTTTTCCTTAAAAATCCACAAGTTACTTTTCATATTTGACCCAAATTTGGCATTTTTCAATTTTACCAAATGGTGAAAATTTCAACTTTTTCATCAAGTTTTCGAGAACATGTGATACTAGTATCAAGATGTTTTGTGAAATGGCAAAAAAACCCCAAAATCAAACGGAATATTCCTTATCCTTCCACTTATGCGCAATCCTTCCACTTGTGAACGCGAACGTGTTGTCTCCATTACTCAACAACTTTGAAGAGTTTATAGGTGAGTTTAAAGCATGCTTTGGGGATACTAACAGCATAAGGACTGCAATCAACAAAATCCGGCGATTACACCAAGGAGACCGTCCAACCTCCACATACGTTGCAGATTTCCGTCTACTCGCCGCTGACATCCCTTGGGATGATCAAGCGTTGATGGAGAAATTTCGTTATGGTTTACACAACGATGTCAAGGATTTACTCTTGACTTTCCCTGAAGAGCCAAACTCCTTAACAGAAGCAATCAGTTGCGCGGTGAGATGTGACAACCGCCTCTTTGAGCGACGTTCGGAACGACAACTACATATGCCGAGGGAAAGATCAGAGCCCACCTACGCCTCAATGGTAGCAAAACCTTTACCGAGGGAGTACTATAATGCGCCTCCAGTGAATACTCCAACTCCGATGGAGATTGACACTACACGTCGTCGAGGGCCATTATCCGAAGAAGAAAAGCAGCGACGCCGAACAAATCGACTATGTCTCTACTGCGGTGGACCAGGACACATTGCAATAAATTGTCCCCATAGGCCAAGTAGATAGGTAAACCAAATAGTTGCTAGTTCTAATTGTACTAAACCCGAGCCTATTACAGTAGGGATATCTGATAGTACTAATAGTACTAATAGCCTAGATCTAGCGAACAAATTTGATGTTCTTAGTCAGTTAGAAGAGGAGTTAAACGACTAAGTCCAGCCAAAATAGGAGCCGTTTGGTTGGACAACCCTAGATCTGTGCAGCCCATTAGTGGTTCCATTTCCTCAAAGCAAGTTAGCAATGTATTTGTAGCCCAAGTAACAGTTAGTACTAATTGTTGTTGTCATTTTCTGTTTTGCATGAGATTAGTGTGCGTAACTGTGTACAGAGAGAGAGAGAGAGAGAGAAAGAGGTCGTTGCCTCTGTTGTAATCGCTACCTGTGGCGAAGATCCGTGAGCACGAGGTCGGTGCCTTAGTGAACTCACTGTTGTACATACTTACATAGTGACAGTTTGCAGCCTGTGGGCTGCCGTGGTTTTTCCCCTAGTTTGGGGGTTTTCCACGTAAACCTCCTGTGTATCTTTCTCTTCTCCTTGTCGTGTTTTATTTCCCGTTTTCTGTGTATGAAAAGAATCTCGGTTGTGGCCGAGCGCTGGACATAAGGAACGTCCAGATCCTGTCACTAAGGTCAAGACGGTGGTAGAATGGCAGACTCTGTGCTCGGTGCGGGATGTGCAATGCTTTTTTTTAGGCTTTGCCAATTTTTACTGGAAGTTTATAAAAGATTACTCAAAGCTCGTTTTGCCTCTCACACAACTTACCAGGAAGGGACAATCGTTCATTTGGTCTGAAGAAGCAGATATGGCTTTTGAGAGTCTTAAAAAGGCTTTTACATCGGCTCCAATTCTAGCTCATGTCGATTCGGAAAACCCATTCATTATCGAAGCTGATGCATCGGATTTCGCATTGGGGAGCATTCTGTCGCAACGGGGTAATGATGAGAAGCTACATCCTGTGGCTTTTCACTCACGCAAGTTTGACGCCGCCGAAATCAACTACGAAATTCATGATAAGGAGCTATTGGCAATAGTGGACTCGTTTATGCAATGGAAGCATTTTTTAGAGGGATCCTCTCATCAAGTCACCGTATTCAGTGACCATAAAAACCTTGCCTACTTTTAGGATGCTCGTGGGCTAAATCGATGTCGAGCTCGGTGGGCCCACTTCCTCACGCATTTCAACTTCAAAATTACATATCGTCCGGGGAAGCACCAAGGGAAGGCAGATGCATTATCACGACATTCGTATCTAACACCGCGTCCCGGCAAGCCAGCTTTCGATAATCAAAAGCAAGTAATCTTGGGACCGGCACGACTGCAAGCAACACAGGTTTTTGGCATGCGCATGGATTCCCACGTTATCAATATCATACGTGCGGACCTGAAGACAGATGCTTTCACCCAAGCTATACTAGCACAAATTGATCCCTCTCGAGCATCATGTTCACAATCGCAACCACTAGGTACAGACTATCGGCAATTCAAATACCATGATGGATTACTCTTCTTTAAAGAACTTTTGTATGTTCCTAATGGTTCTTGCCGCCTTCGAGTAGTACAAAACTATCATGACACATATATAGCTCGGCATTTTGGTAGTACTAAAACAGTAGATTTAGTACAACGATCATTCTGGTGGCCCCGTATGCGACAATTTGTCGAAGATTTTGTTCGGACTTGTGATACATGCTGTAGAGCGAAAAGGCCAAGGCATCATCCATATGGTTTATTAGAACCATTACCAATTCCAAACAAGCCGTGGCAATCCATTGCTCTAGACTTCATCATAGATCTTCCAGTTTCTAAGGGGTTCAATGCGATTCTAACAGTGGTAGATCGATATATGAAGATGGCTCATTTCTTGCCATGTACTAAGGAAATCTCCAGTGAAGACACCGCCAAAATTGTCATGCGTGAAGTATGTCGACATCATGGACTTCCCGATAGTATCGTCAGCGACCGTGGACCCCAGTTCGTGTCAAAATTCTGGAAGCACCTTTTTAAAATGCTCAAGGTCACTTGTAACCTCTCCTCCGGCTACCACCCACAAACCGACGGCCAAGCCGAACGAACAAATCAAACACTAGAGTAGTATTTGCGGTGCTTTCTCAGCTATCATCAGGATAACTGGGCAGAAATTCTCCACTTCGCCGAATTTGCCTATAATAACTCTATCCACGCATCGACTAAAGTTACGCCCTTTTATGCTTATATGGGACGTCACCCTCGGTGGAATGTACTTGAAACCCCAGAGGTGTCCACAAATCCTTGCGCGGAGGATTGTTTGAAGCAGTTACGCAAGATACAGGCAGATTTATCTACTCATCTCCAGCAAGCTCAACAAACACACAAGGTCTACGTGGATCATCATCGACTTCCATCTAGTTTTAACATTGGAGATCGGGTGTGGCTGTTGAGACGACATATCAAGACTACTCGCCCATGTGAGAAGTTGGATTATCGGCCATTAGGTCCCTTTCGTATTATCGGAAAGATTAATGATGTCGCTTTTCGTCTCGATCTACCTCCTCAACTTCGGATACATCCGGTGTTTCATAGTTCTCTCCTTAAACCCTATCACGAGAGCACCATCCCAGGACGTATTATACAACCTCCACCCCCGATCAAGCTTGAAGATGGACCAGAGTACGAGGTTGCCACCATCCTTGATTCCAAGATTGTTCGCAACAAGCTCTACTATCTAGTCGATTGGCTAGGCTATAGTCCCAGCGAACGTACTTGGGAACCAATCGAGAATGTGACCAATGCTCGTGCGCTTCTTGAAGACTTCCATCGTCAATATCCACACAAACCGAGTCCTCCATCCAAAATGACTCGTGACACTCGTCGTTTTAAAGGGGGGATAGTGTCATGATATGGCAAGACTCGAACCCATGACCTTAGGTTATATGAGTCAAGCTCTTGACCATTATATCATCTATTGTAATACGTAGGATATTATTTTCATTTACATTTTATTATAGGAAATTAATGTATATTCCAGATTTCTCTGGAACATTCTAGAAACTTCAGGATTACTCTTGAGAACACTATAAAAGAGGGCACTAGGCATTATGTTGAACCAAATTGGTTCAACGCCAGTCTTTAGCCTCATAACCCTTTTGTACTTACTCTTCTTATAATATATAATTTATTATCATCATCTCTCTCTCTCTCGCACTCGTCCTCGCTATCTCTCTCTCTCCTCTCCTCTCTTCCTCTCTTGGGAGTCTTACGTAGTCCCATCTGTCGAATACAAGTGTATAATGGACGTATTCACACTATCCCTTTGGGCCATTTGTGTAATTAGCATAAATGGTAGTTGCCCTAAGTCGGTCACTATATATAGTGACCTTGTAACCTTTTTGTAAGGTTGGGTGTTGTATTATTGCTTTGTGGAATAAAGAGTTCTCTTGTGCCTCTCTCTCTCTCTCTCTCTCTCTCTCTCTCTCTCCATCTCTGTGCACGACCTCAGAAACGATCATACGCAGGTACTCAGAACAGAATCGAATGCTTCTTGATCTTCCGCATAGACGACTTTGATCTCCAACATCTGGTATCAGAGCCTGCACATTCAATCCGCTGTCGGACGTCGTCTCAACCTGCACAGCATTCGGTTTCTTGCATCATTCGAAGAAGAGAGAAGAAGAAGAAAAACGAGGCTCGCATCTCATCGCGTTAGATCATCTTCGCTTGGAGTAAGCCAACAGGTTGTACTCTGTTCCTTGTGATCGTAACCGCTCGAGGTGAAATCCCCTTGTGCAACATTGACACGATCGTGCTCCACTCGGTTAAACGGCATCCGAAGAGGTCACCAAACGCTGCTCGCCGCTCATTGTAACCACTCGGTGCAGATCGGTCTCAAGACAACAACCCCAATTCGTGCTTCATCCGCCTGATCGACATTCGAGAGGATCAGTTGGATCTGTCTCTCTCGTCGCTACAGCCACCCGAAGCAGAATCGGCCCAGACAATCGGTTTCAATAATCGGTATTCGGCACATATATCCGAAGCGAACCGGGCTCACTCCGACTCGGCAACATTCGGGAAGACCAGTCGGTTCTGTCCCTCAAGTTACCGGAGTCAATTCGAGCAAGTTCAACAATACATATATCCGAAGCCGAACCGACTCGGGTTCAAATCCGACTAGAACGATATCGGGTGAGCCAACCGGTTGCACTCCCACAAGGTTCGTAGTCAACTCCGAACCGAGCTTCGTCAACCGAAACCAAATTTGATGGCATCAACATCCGGCTCGTCAGAAATGAGTCTAAGAAAGTTCGATGGATCGAACTTCAACTTCTGGAAGGAGCAAATGCAGGACTATCTCATAGTCAAGGGGCAAATCGATCCCATCGAAAATGAAGAACCTCCAGAAGGATACAAACCAATTGAGTGGCAGAAGCTGGACAGAATCGTCCGCGCCACGATTCGGATGCACCTATCGGAATCGGTATATTTTACGGTGCAATCGTGTACGACAGCATTCGAACTGTGGAAAACACTGTCGGACACTTACGAAAAGAAGGTCACCGCAACGAAGATGTTTCTGATCCGGCGCCTCTACAACTTGCGGATGAAAGAATCCGATTCGGTTCAAGCACATCTCAATGAGTACGAAAGCATAAGCTCCCAAATCTCGTCACAGGGGACGGCAATCGAGGATGAACTCAGAGCAATGATACTCATGAGCAGCCTTCCCTCATCATGGGAAACTTTCGTCACAACCGTGTGCAGCGCGTCAACCACGGCTGTTAAATACTCCGAAGTCACGAGCGCAATCCTGACCGAAGCAGCTCGGAGAAAGTCTTTCGCCAAAGATTTCAACAGATGACGCTTACGTAGTACAAGGTTCGACAGACCGATCGAACATACGAGGAAGAGATTCCTCACGGCCGCCGAACAATCAGCGAAGACGGAGCCAGTCACGGGATAACCGAATCTGCAACTATTGCAAGAAACCCGGACACATCAAAGCCGACTGCCGTGCACTCAAGAACAAGAACAACAAGAAGAGTGGCCGGCATGAGGAGATCAATTACGTCAGCTTCTCAGCTGATGTGCTACCAAACGACCCGAATATACTATCAATCGAAAATCCAGTCGGCTCAGAAGTTCTGCTCACGACTGAAGAATCAAGCACATGGCTCTTGGATTCGGGCGCGTCATTTCACGTGACTCCTCATAGATCCCAATTTCGGCAATATACGATCCATCACTCCGACTCAGTTCGAGTCGGCAACTCACAACACTGTGACATCATCGGAATCGGCACAGTAGAGCTCAACCTTGCAGGTGGCTCTACACTTGTACTTCACAATGTCCGACATGTACCCGAGCTCTCAAGGCCATTGATCTCAGTCGGACAACTAGATGAAGACGGCATTCGTGCCGGTTTTTCTTCGGGAGGGTGGACACTCCACAGGGGGAACCTCCTGCTTGCTAGAGGACCCAAGATACACTCACTGTATCCGTTACATGTTACGCTCAGAGAGGGTAACCTGTTTTTGGTGGATATTCCTGTGTCATCACTATGGCACCGAAGATTAGGACACCTCAGCAAGGCCGACATTACGCATCTATCTAGAGCCGGATACATCCCCAAACTCTCCTTCTCCGACCATCAATTCTGCGAGCATTGCCAGTATGGCAAACAAGCAGCCGCAACACACCCGACATCAGCACCAAGAGAAACGAGACCTCTCGATTTAGTCCATTCGGACGTCTGTGGCCCAATGCCGCATCAGTCTCTAGGCGGTGCCTCTTACTTCGTCAGTTTTATTGACGATTCGACTCGAAAGGTGTGGGCTTATCCAATTCGCACCAAAGATCGTGTCTTCTCGATCTTCTCCGATTGGCTCGCTATGGTAGAAAATCAAACCGACCGAAAGCTGAAATGCTTTCGGACAGACAATGGGGGAGAGTTCAAATCCGAAGAATTCGTCAAATTCTGCCGACAACGCGGCATCCGACGTGAATTTACGGCACCACACAGTCCGGAGCAAAACGGGATTGCCGAACGCATGAATCGGACAATCCAAGAACGGATAGTTTCCATGCTCCAACACTCCGGACTGTCGGATGGCTTCTGGGCAGAGGCTCTACTCACGGCAGTACACATAATCAATATGTCGCCAAGTAGACCTCTAGGACTTCAAATTCCTCAGGAACTATGGATCGGCAGTAAGCCGAATTACGACAAGCTGAGGATCTTCGGATGCGAGGCGTTGTCGAGATATTACGCAAGTGCGTGCGGAATAGAGGCGGGACCGCGGGGGTCTCGAACCAAAGAGCAAGCGAGGGAGGAGAAAGAGAGAGAACCGGCTACGCAGGACCGGGGATACACAGGGACACGGCCCTTCAGCACGGAGAACGCGAACAGACACCGACACAGACGGATGCGAATGACTAAATATGTGTATTAACAAAATGGCTAACACGACTACAACCCCCGATGGGGCACAGGTTGGTTGCAACCGAACAGGCCGGCGAACAGATGCCGATGCCTGTTCGCTTTGACGCACAAACGGGGAAATGGGGGGGGGGTAGCAGGTCGGAGGTGCTGCCGGAAGCACTCGGGCGTTCCTCGAAACAGCGCGAGCCTCCCCGGAACCCTGCACAGAAAGCTTTGGAGCTCAAGAAGGAAGGAAACGGAGAGAGCGAAGCGTCCAGAAACGGTCCGACAGCACTTCGTCCTCTCCGCGCCCGATCCCCGCAACAGCTCTTTCCCGCTCCTTATATAGGCCGACGAACAGGCCGTCGTGTCAGCTTTATTCCCTGTCCCTTTTGGACAGGGATCCGCTCCGTTTTTCACAGATCCGCGTAGTTACGCCGCCGACTCGTACAGTTCGCGCGCGCGACCGAAAAGACTGTTCGCGCGGTCTTTGTCTCCACTTGAGTTAGGGCCCGTTCCTGCCGATTATCCTCTCAATTCGTTTCTATGTACAACTCGGAGCGTGCGCGCGTGAAGAACCGGTTCCCACGCCTTGGTGCACCGATTCCGCCTATGGACGGTTTTCTTCACGACATCCGCCCCCACCTAACCGCGCATCCTCCGGTATGCGCCAAGAGAGTTGGGACGTAGAAAACCGGCCCGTCTTCATTCCTCGCCCGTCGGTTCTTCTTCATTTTCGGATCGTTCGTCACTGCCGACCAGGAGAGCCGGGTCTGGCTCGTCGTCGTGTCGCTTCTTGAACGCTTTGATCCGCTTCCCTGCAACCGGTATCGCCATTCTCGTGCCGTCAAGTTCCGCCAGGTGATATGTCCCGTTGTCATTGGCGCTCCGTACCACGTAAGGCCCGAACCACCTTCGTGCGAACTTCCGTGTAGCTCGGTGCTGGTTGTCGAGGCTGCTGTCGTAGACGAGCACCCAGTCACCTTCTTCGATTTTCTTCGGTCGTAGCCGGTGCGTTCGGTCGAACCGGGCTTTGTTCTTTGTCCTCGCCACCCGGAGCTTCTCCGTAGCCAGTGCCACGTCCTCCGGCCTCCGCTCGAGCTGTCGTATACGTGCGACCAACAACTCCTCCCGGCTCATCTCGTCCCTCCAGTCGACCGTTGCCCACGAGGAGATCGTCCGTTCAATCGGCATGATCGGCGTCTGGCCGAACATGAGCTCCGTCGGCATGTACCCGGTTACCGAACTGTGCGTGGTCCGGTCTGCCCACAAAGCATAAGGTAGCAGCCGCGGCCAGTCACCGGCTCGGCCTCCGCATGCCCGAACCAACGCCTTGACGATCGGTCCGTGTCCGCGCTCCACCTTTCCATTCGCCTCCGGATTGTACGCAGTGGTGAGCGAGAGCTGGACTCCCAGCCGGTCGAACAGCTCCGCGGCTTCTTCGGCGTCCAACTCCCCTCGGTCAGCCACGATCTTCCCGACGCACCCGTACCGGCATATCACGTCCTCGACTAGGAACCGACACACGGCCGCGGTCGTCTTGTTCTGAAGGGCTCGGCCTTCCACCTGGTTCGTCAGGTCTTCCCGCGCTAGGACCAGATACCGCATCTGTCCTACCCCCATCGGCATCGTCACCAGATCTACCATCCATTTGAAGTGGATAGTCGGAGGGTACGTAGGGTGAAGCCCGTCCCGGTGTCGGACTATCGAGTGCATCTGACAACTCTCGCAAGTTGACACGAACCGATGCACGTCCCGGTACAATCCCGGCCACCAGTACTTTCCCTTCAGCTTCTCAAACGTCGCCCACGTTCCACGGTGTCCAGCCCAAGGGCTGTCGTGGTAGGCCGCCAGTAGCTCCTCCTATTCTTCCTTCATCGCCACCACTCGGAGCGGGACGCCGTCCCTCTTCTTCGGGTGCTTCCATAGATGCCCATCTCGGAGAAAGAATCGATATGCTTTCTTCCGGATCCGGTTGGCCTCGTCCTTCGTCCATGACGCATCGGGCGTCATCGTCTTCAAAAACCCGCCGATCTGCAGCCATTCCCCGTCGTACTTGCTCGCGTCGAACTCGTTAAGCGCCGGAGTGCTCATCCCGTCGGTCGTTATGTATGCCGCCTCGAAGAAATCCACGCCGACTTCTTCGTCTTCCGAAACCATGCCGCCCTCGTCGTCGAACCTCGCCCTCGAAAGCATGTCGGCCATGGCGTTGTCTTTCCCGGAAATGTGTCGTATTTCCGGGTCCAGGGACTTGATGTACGGTATCCACCTGAGCATCGCCAGGTCCGGAGTCGCGCATCCGGAAACCATACCGAGAATCGGCAGGCAATCCGTCTCGATGATCACTTCCGTCCCTATCAGGTAGTCTTTGTCGGCCTTAACCGCCGAAACAATACCCCAGAGTTCGCGTTTAACCTGGGCGTACCCTCGCTGCCGTTCACTGAGGACTTTCGCGCCGAATCGGATCGGAAACCGATTGCCGTCCTCGTCTTCCTGGTTCACGACCCATCCGATCCCGGTCGGACTGGTATCCACCGTTATGAATACCGGGGTACCCTTCCCGTAAACCGCCTTCCGGAGTGCCGGTGCCGCTGCAAGGGCCTCTTTCAGCTTCCGGACCGATTCCGCGTGCTTGTCTAGCCATTCGAACCTTCGCCCCTTTTTCAGCAACCCGTACAGTGGCTCCGCGACGTGTGCGTAATGCGGGATCCATATGTGGTAGAACGCGCATGCCCCCAGGAATCTCCGTACTTCCGTGACCGAGCTGCAGTCGGGCTTCATCGCGGAGATGGCTTCTACCTTCGCCGGAGACGGTTTCCGGCCATATGGTCCGCACAGGTGTCCGACCACCATGATTTCTGACTGCCCGAAGGCCGACTTCTCCCCGGAGAAGGTGAGTCTCGCATCCTCTAGCCTTTGCAGCACCTTCTCGCAATCGTCGACGTGCGTCGCCACGAATTGCCGGCATCCGTCCGGCCCGATCGTCTCGTCCTTTTCTTCCACCGGGCCTCCCTTGATCGGGATGTCGTCCAGAAACGGCATGGTAATGTCCGGGACACAGTCCCTCAGAACCTTGTTCATCGCATTCACCATGTGGGCCACCGAGTTGGTCCCTCCTTGCGGCAGTGTACACATCCGAACTAGGCCGAGGGGAGTTCGCATCGTCGTAAGGTCTCTGCTCTCCACGGCCAGCTGGAACTGGTCGTACCCTGAGTATAGATCCCCGACCGAGTAAATTGACCTTCCGGCGAAGGCCTCCGCGAACTCGTCTATGGTCGGTCCGATTCCTGCGTTCCGAATGGTCACTCGATTGACCGGCTGCAGGTCCTGGATGAAGCGCAGCGAACCGTTTTTCTTCGGTACGGTAAACCATCGATTCGAATATGGGGCGCTCGACGGCTCGAGAATTCCCATATCAACTTTCTGCCTCAGCAGCTCCATCAACTTCGGGATGTGAGCTCTCGGAACCGGGATTGGCTTGAGATTCCATGGTACATGCGGTACCGTGAATATCACCATCGGCTCCACGATCGTCGGGTCAACGCACCCGATTTCCTCCGGCGAGAATGCGAAGGCTTTCCCGTGCCTTCCGAGCATCCTCCGAAACCGGTCTTCCTCCGCCGGCAGTAGGAACCCGCCCCCACCGATTTTGAGCTCTCGGAGCGTCTCGTCAGTGAAGGTGTGCCCTATGCAGGCCGGATCTCGTAGACTAGGGTCTGATGCAACCCCTTTGATTCTCGACGCGCTGTCCTCCGGTAAGGGTGCCGCTACTGGCCTTACCTTCCGGTCCACAGTCTTGTACTTGGTGTTTACGTGGGCCGTCCGAACTGACTCAAGCCCTCGACCGAAGTCCGCGATGACTTCGTACATCTCCTCGGAACACACCGGTATCGTCCGGTCGTCGTTAAGGCCTTCTTCGACTACCTTTCCCAGCATTCCCAAGGTGTCGTCGAATGAGACCGCCTCCACGGCTCCGTTGATTTCCTCGTCCGGGCCGAGAACTCCGCACGCTCGAAGTCTCGCCTCCGTCTTTGTTTTCTCTCGGCCGGCGATGCCGACCATCGCACACGCTCCGTTGTCGGAGAACAAAAATTCCCTACCTATGGTACAAGGTTTCTTCGGTTTTATCGTACAGGTGTGGGGTTTTCCCGGGGTGTCCGGACTGTCGCGGCCCCACGCCTTGGCAGCCCTCTCTAAAAATCCTCTCGGTTATCGGAACCGAGGGAGTCGCGGTTACGCTCGTGGTTCGGCCTAACCGTCAAAAACTGGACCGAATGGCGGCCGTCCTGGCTCTTGACCCGCGCATAGGCCGAACCATTGTCCAGCACCTTGGTCTCCATTCGCGCCGCCGTGATGTACGGCTCTCCCAGTATGACCGGATGCGAAGACGTCTCCTGCACGAAGAAGTGCTGGTCAATCTCGACGTCGCCGATCTTGACTCGCACATTCGGACAGGCCCCGTGCAGTTCCTCGGTGGCGCGCGTTGCTGCCCTTATTTTCCACCCGTGCTTGGTGTTGATCGGCCATTTGCCCTTCTTATAGAAGTCCATGGACATCAAATTGATCTCCGATCCGTGGTCCACCAAAGCTATCACCGGTTCCTGGACATCGCCGATCTTCACCGGGGTTTCCGTGGTCGCTCGGGCCCAGTGCGGTCTCGAATAGTGGCTTTCCGCCCACTCGTCTCCCAGCGCCATGTCGTCTAGGTGCGTCGTCCGCACTTCCACCGGTCTTTCCGGTTCTGTCTCCGTTGACAGCCTCTTCCGTTTCACCAAGTCCACGATGGAGTCGTGGAACTCCTTCTTGGCGATTCCAAGCACCTCCCGTAGCGACAGCTCCACCTTGCTGTCGAGGATCCGTTCCTCCAGGACCTTTCGTAAGTCCGTGGTTCTTTCTATCTCCGTCCCCAGACGGTACCCGCCCTTCTGGGGTTTATCTTGCGTACCGGCCCTGCCGGCTTCGTCCCGTCGTGGCCCGGACCGGGTCTCGTATCGTTGTGAGGGCCCGGTCGTCCCGGGTTTTCCCACCCGCTTCTCTTCTACCAGAGCCTCGTAGTTTCGGCAAGCGGCTTCCACGAAGCCCGTCCTTTCCTCGACCGGGTCGCTCCACCCGGTCATCTCCCGTACCCGTTTCTCCGCACGGTCCGATTCCTCCCTTTTAAGCCCTGCACCGGCAAGGCCTTCCAGCATCGTCGGCCAGAATCCGGCTTTGCTTTCCTTTCGGGCCTCGCCGCCCCCGACTCGGATGCCGGCCGACGCCGAGTAGTGGACGGTTTCCGCGTGTCGGGCCGCCGCCTCTTCCATCAACCTTTTCATACCACCCTTTCCGTCGTTTCGGCTCAGGGCCCTTCGGGTGTCGCTGGCATGCACCCGTCCTTCCCACAGGTACACCACCCGGTCCCTCAGCGCCTCCGCGAAGTCGCCGCAGTCCTTCCGAACGTGGCCGACTTCATCGCACCACATGCACCTGTTTCCTGCCGCCGGCCGTCGGTCACGAGCCGGTTCGCCT
Source organism: Azolla caroliniana (assembly GCF_043228905.1). Classification (NCBI taxonomy): domain Eukaryota; kingdom Viridiplantae; phylum Streptophyta; class Polypodiopsida; order Salviniales; family Salviniaceae; genus Azolla; species Azolla caroliniana. The sequence continues at coordinate 19,698,349 of NW_028230445.1, forward strand.
CCTTCCCTTCGGGCCTGCGCGATTTGGAGGTCCTTTATCGCCTTCGTCAATTCCTCCAGCGCCGCTCCTCCGGTTGAGCCTCTGACTACGCCGGTCGAAGCCGAACCGGTTTCCAACCACTCCCGGGTCTCTTCCTTGCGCACCTGTGGCGCTGGTTCGAGCTTCCTTGCTGCGACCGAGCCCGACCCAGTCGCCCCGTTATCCGCCCATTCTCGCCGTTTGTCGAAACGGCCACAGACCTTCCTGACAGCCGCCCAGTCGGTAGTGAGCCCGTCTTCGGTTTCCAGCAAGAGGCCCACTTGCTCCCGATCCCGCTCGTCGACCGACTTGACAAACAGCAAGACCCGGCTCGTGTCCAGGATGGTTCGGTCGAGCGCCGAAAGGCGCGCAAAGTTTTCCTCGAACTCCCGGAGGAGTGCCGACGCGTTTCTTCCCTTCCCCGGGGACTCCACCCATTCCATGAACCTTCGCTTCGAAAGCCGGAGCGCGTCGTCCAGCCCGTATTTCTCTAGGAGCCGACCTTCGAACTCCTCCCAGGTACGGCTCTCCGCCCGCACCTCGAGCACCTCCGCATGGATGCTCGGCATTGCCACTCGGGGAAAACCGGCAAGACGCCTTTCTTCCGGAATGTCCCGCATCAACATTTCTGCACCGTAGGACGCCAGATACTTCGTGGCATCCCTCCCATCGAACCGGCCGATCGTGCCGACGACCGCCTCAATAGCTCTGTCGAGGGCACCGGTACCCTCGCGCGCGTTTACGATCCGATCCACGGCCGAAGCCATGGCCTCTGCGAGATCCGACCCCCTCATCTTCTGCTCTTCTGCCGCCTCTTTCACGTCGGGTTCACCAAAGATGTCGAGATATTACGCAAGTGCGTGCGGAATAGAGGCGGGACCGCGGGGGTCTCGAACCAAAGAGCAAGCGAGGGAGGAGAAAGAGAGAGAACCGGCTACGCAGGACCGGGGATACACAGGGACACGGCCCTTCAGCACGGAGAACGCGAACAGACACCGACACAGACGGATGCGAATGACTAAATATGTGTATTAACAAAATGGCTAACACGACTACAACCCCCGATGGGGCACAGGTTGGTTGCAACCGAACAGGCCGGCGAACAGATGCCGATGCCTGTTCGCTTTGACGCACAAACGGGGAAATGGGGGGGGGGGTAGCAGGTCGGAGGTGCTGCCGGAAGCACTCGGGCGTTCCTCGAAACAGCGCGAGCCTCCCCGGAACCCTGCACAGAAAGCTTTGGAGCTCAAGAAGGAAGGAAACGGAGAGAGCGAAGCGTCCAGAAACGGTCCGACAGCACTTCGTCCTCTCCGCGCCCGATCCCCGCAACAGCTCTTTCCCGCTCCTTATATAGGCCGACGAACAGGCCGTCGTGTCAGCTTTATTCCCTGTCCCTTTTGGACAGGGATCCGCTCCGTTTTTCACAGATCCGCGTAGTTACGCCGCCGACTCGTACAGTTCGCGCGCGCGACCGAAAAGACTGTTCGCGCGGTCTTTGTCTCCACTTGAGTTAGGGCCCGTTCCTGCCGATTATCCTCTCAATTCGTTTCTATGTACAACTCGGAGCGTGCGCGCGTGAAGAACCGGTTCCCACGCCTTGGTGCGCCGATTCCGCCTATGGACGGTTTTCTTCACGACAGCGTATGCCCTTATTCCGAAAGATGATCGCCGAAAACTTGCACCTCGGTCCAGGAAATGCATTTTCCTTGGATATGGATCCGACGGCGAAATGGGATACCGACTCTGGGATCCCGAACGCAGACAAATCGTCCGAAGTTCGGACGTTGTGTTCAACGAGTCGGCTATGAATCCATCAGTCGAAAAACCGATCGAAGTCCGAAGGGTAACATTTTCCGATGTGCCGACCCTTCAAGAAGGCCCCGCTCTTAACACACGGTCAGCTTCACGGGTAGCTGAACCTTACACTACCGATTCGGACAACTCTGACTCGGCACAGCAGCTTTCGGACCATCCGACCTCGATACCCGATGCGACCAGTCCAATCATACCTCGACGATCCGAGAGACTGTCGCAACCTCCGGAGAGGTATTCTCCTGGAATTTTCTTCACCGACGCCGGCGAACCGACGTCTTACGAAGAAGCATCGACATCTGTCGATTCAGCCACCTGGCATCTGGCGATGGAGTCGGAAATGCACTCCATTCGGGCAAACAAGACTTGGGATCTGGTCGAATTACCTAGGAACCGACGTGCTCTTCCTTGCAAGTGGGTTTATCGACTAAAAGAGACGTCTGATTCGACCACCCCAAAGTACAAGGCCAGATTAGTTGCGAAGGGCTTCCGACAAGAATATGGCGTCGACTTCGACGAGATTTTTTCACCAGTGGTGAAAATGACAACCCTTCGTTTTCTACTCGGCGTAGTGGCAGCCGACAACTTGGAGCTGATTCAGCTAGATGTCAAAACAGCCTTCCTCCATGGTGATCTTGAAGAGGAAATTTATATGGAGCAGCCAAAAGGCTTCGTGGCACCTGGCCAAGAACATCTAGTCTGCCGACTCAGGAAGAGTCTATACGGCCTCAAACAGGCACCGCGACAATGGTACAAGAAGTTCGACGACTTCATCCAATCGATCGGCTTCTCAAAAAGCGATGAGGACCATTGTCTTTTTACCAACACAGCTCAAGATGGATCACCCATCTTCCTCATCATTTACGTGGACGACATGCTAATTTCTGGACGCCACGCGGGCGAACTTGCCGATCTCATTCGGCAACTGCGGTTGAAGTTTGCCATGAAGGACCTCGGTCCGGCACGACACATACTTGGCATGAAGATTAGTCGGCATCGCGATCAACGACATCTTTTTTTGTCTCAGACCGACTATATCGGACGTGTCTTGGAACGCTTCAACATGCAATCAGCCAAATCTGCTTCAACCCCGCTCCCCATGAATCTTCGGCTCTCTCAGCGAGACTGCCCGACATCCGGTCCGGAGGGGGAAGATATGAAGTCGGTACCGTATGCACCGGCAGTCGGCTCCCTTATGTACCTGATGGTCGCGACACGACCTGATATTTCTCACGCCGTAGGAGTCGTTAGCAGATTTATGCACAATCCCGGCCGATCGCATTGGAACGCAGTCAAGCATGTGTTCAGATATCTGGCTGGCACAAAAGACCACGGCATTCTTTTCGGCCCGAACCGAACCTCAGGCGTAGTCGGTTACACCGACTCGGACTTCGCCGGCTGTATAGACAGTCGGAAATCAACAACCGGATACTGCTTCAAATTCGGCAATGGAGCAATCTCGTGGAAGTCGAAACTTCAGGAGTGCACAGCGACCTCAACGACCGAAGCAGAATATGTAGCTGCGTCCGACGCAGCAAAAGAAGCCTTGTGGCTCGGTCGGCTGGCGCACACGTTTCGACAAGTCGACCATGACTCGGCCCCAGTTGTCTATAGCGACAGTCAAGGTGCTGTTGCCTTGTCGAGAAATCCGGTTCACCACAACGCCTCCAAACATATCGACGTTCGATATCACTTCGTTCGGGACTGCGTCATTTCAGGGAAAATCGGTCTAGAGAAAATATCCACAACCGACAATGTCGCAGATGGAATGACCAAGTGTCTTTCGGCAGACCGCTTTCGGTTTCTTCGGCATCAGATGGGCGTAACGACAAACCAGTCCGGTTAGAGCCGGACACAGAGCAGGATGGTTCCCGACAACCGAAATCAGTTCCTTAATGATCAGCTTCAACTGTTCCGACCCGACCAGTTCGGTCTTCTGCCTTCGGACCCTGCCGACTCGAACAAAGCTGATATGTCCGAGAACCTAAGTCTATACCTGTAATCTTAGATAACCCATGTATACGCCCATTACGGGGGAGTGTCGAATACAAGTGTATAATGGACGTATTCACACTATCCCTTTGGGCCATTTGTGTAATTAGCATAAATGGTAGTTGCCCTAAGTCGGTCACTATATATAGTGACCTTGTAACCTTTTTGTAAGGTTGGGTGTTGTATTATTGCTTTGTGGAATAAAGAGTTCTCTTGTGCCTCTCTCTCTCTCTCTCTCTCTCTCCATCTCTGTGCACGACCTCAGAAACGATCATACGCAGGTACTCAGAACAGAATCGAATGCTTCTTGATCTTCCGCATAGACGACTTTGATCTCCAACACCATCTTCTTAGTACTAATAGTACCTCCCTTCTCTAGTACTAATCCTCTCTCTGTTTAGTACTATTCCTGACAGGTTCATTGTTCTCCATATGTGCAAAAACCCAACTGAATGAAGATAGATTTACTCCTGTTAGAGACATCCACACTAAACTGATACACCTCCAAACCATCCTTGCCATCAGGCATGAAATAAATCGATGCCTACTATGTTCCAATTCCATTGAACAAAAGAAACACAATCCTTTAGTAATGTTTCTTTTGTTTAATCAATCCCCTAATGGTAAAGCTCCAACCTATTACCGATTAGGAACACGGTCTACGGTCAATCCTTCGACCTAGACCTCAAAGTGATTGTGTTGCAACGAATGGTACCATCGTAGCGTAATACTTAGTGGGATACCTCCCGTATCCTAGTAGTGTATAAGAGAGACGGCTACAACCGAACTCTTTAGACAGTGGACTAGCAACCACACTGTTACGCACGCCTACGCTCTTACGACTGCGCTATGCCACCAAGAATCACAGACACACAGTAGATTAACCACAGATACGCACATGGATCAAAGAAGATAGAACTCTATTAAGATACGCCTTTTACATTCCAAAATTACATGCTACCTCTATCAGAGGATTTCTGCCCTTTATATACATAGGGTCTTTTTAGCTATTCACGCTTACCGCGTGAACCGTTAACATGCGTTACAATTTTACTATATTATATTCCTGCGCTCCTGTCCGTCGGTTACTATTCCGGCGGAGAACACAACCATAACTCTCCAAATAAATACCTTGGCTCATAGCATCAATCGAGAACACCAACTTGCCTTGATCACATGAAACCACCAAGTAATGGGCTTATGAAAACCCCATATCTTTATAACCCTTTCTTCCAACCACTTATGTTTGTCAATCAACTTGTGATAAGCAACATTCATTGAGATCATAGTCAATTTCTTATTTCCAACAAACCTTCAATCAAGCTCTTGAGATCGCCCATCTAAATTTGGAATTGGCTCATGCGAAGATAGTATTTGTTGCAACTTATCCCAAATAAAGTTATAACCTTTTGGAATACGAAATGTTGATCTTATTGTTCGAAAAGCCATTACTCTTGTTTGTGAAACCAACATAGCATCCTTAACTGTTACCAAACCCAATCTAGCCATCCGATTAAATTGAAGGTTAAGAATTTGTTTACCTTCCCACCTCAACAACCTTGATGTTGCCAAAACCTCTATTTGTAATGAATTGGCACATCCCATGTCTTGTGGGGGATGCCATTCCACAAAATCCAACATACTTTGCCAAGATGTCAACAAATGATTAACTATCATAGACCCTCTACATTTGACATCCCTGTCAGAATTAATTACATTCCACCAATTCGCTTCAACCTTCATGTTTCCAAGCTTTATTCCGTTCTTCTCTATAAAGTATGCCACCATTTCTGTCCAAGGTTGTACACCTTCAAACATGAATCGAATGAAAGTAAATCGATGAGCCACCATATGCTCATATAGATTCAATATTGATAACCAATCCACATTATCATAGGCTTTCTCGATATCCAATTGTAACAACACTAATTCTTGTTTAGCCTCCTTTGCATAGTTAATTGCCATTTGAACATTTAAAATATGATGTAAAATGTCTCTTTTTGCTAAAAACCCATATTGATCATTATGAATAATAGAAGGTAAAACCTTATGCAACCTATTGGCCATCACTTTTGCAAAAATCTTGTACATTCCCCCCATCAATGAAATAGGCCTCCATTGTCTCTCTCTCTAACTCTCTCTCTATCATACACACACACACACACACAAAATCATACCCAATTCTCTTTCACTACACAGAATCATACCCAATTCTTTACATGTTTTAATATGGTGCATTCAAAGTTTGTAATGGCCCAATAGTTTTGAAACATCTTGAATCAAGAAATGTTTGTTAAAAGTTTTAAATAATTTAGCACCATAGCGCATTGAAAGTTTACGATGAGCCAATAGTTTTGTGACATTTTGAATCATGAAGTGTTTATTAAAACATTTTAGCTAATTTGGCACAAGCTCCTAGGTTGCAAAGCACAATGTGTACAATGTACTATCATTTTAACAATCAAATTGATACATAAGATATTTGAGAGGATCTTAAAAAGATTACTTTAAATATCTAACATTATTGACTATTTGAATCCAGGCATTCATTTGTTTTTTACACACTCTTTATTACTTGCTCTAACTCACTGAATATGCATGCTTCGATGAGTTTTACGTAGCAATGAGCACGGTTTCGGCTCAAACCGAACCGAACCATTAAGTCATGGTTTAACGGTTTATTGGTTCCAAAACTTTTAATGGTTTGGTTTGGTTTGGATTTTTGATAAACAGTTCGGTTTGGTTCTAAAACTCAAGTTTATAAGTTTGGTTTAAAGTTTTATAGGTTTTTGGTTAACATTTTTTTTACCTTAATAGTTTATTTATTTAATGGTTTTTTATTGATTTAATTCATTTAACTTAAATGTTTATTTTATTTAATGGTTCAATTAAAGTTTCTTTTATTGATTTAATAAATTTAACTTAAATGCTTATTTAATTTAATGTATTTTTGTTTATTTAGATGTTTAATTAGTTTGACTTAAGTGGTTAGGTTTAAATTATTTATTAAACGGTTCAGTTTGGTTTCAACTTTTCCCTAAACGGTTTGGTTTAAATACTGAGAGTTCATAAATGGTTTGGTTTGGTTTTGTTTTAAATAAACGGTTCGGTTCAGTTTCTTTGCCTTGAAACAGAACCAAATCGTGCCCATTGCTAGTTTTACGCATATTATCTCTATGAACACATATACAATTGTAACGAGTCTTTTTATTAAAGTTTCTTATTGATCTTATGAATTCAACTAACGCCACATTGTCATTTAGCATGTGGTCTTCCACTACATGATACATGTGTAGAAAACATGTGTGGTTGCCATATGATTACGTCCTCATATCATATAGCTCATAACATGATGAGCAGTGTGCATAATGGGGTGAAAGCATGTGAATGGAAACACTATTATAACTAATATGTAGCTAAAATGACCACAACTAAGTAGTTTTTTATAGCTAATTTTTAGTGGGAAAATCTTAAAGATACATATCATTTATTATGGGGATGGAAATATTACCATTTATGGTCCACATTTAAGCTAGTCTTTATTTGAGATTACATTTTAATAAATTATCACTAAAATTGCCAAAATATGCAAATTACATGCAGCTTGTTGCATAGCTAATTAGTTATGTCAAGGACACAACTAATTGTTCCCATTCCCAGCTTTCACCCAACACTCTTTGTGGAGGGAGAATTCCACTTCGTAGAAAAGAACCACATTAGATGCATTCAAAGTAACTCCTAATATTCGCATACGCCCAATCTAGTAGACATATACGAATGTTTACAGTATAGGTTCGCATACAATAAGCGATATTAGTTTTCCTTCTTTTTTTATGGTCTTGACCTTTGTCTATAAAAATGTTGTTGATTTTTTATTTTTCATATTTTTTTAAAAACAAATAGAATAATAAATATAAATATAGACGAATGGATTTCAATCATAGTTGGAGCCAGTTCACGTATGAGTATGATAGGAATATTCACGTATGAGTATGGCATGAATGGGAAGTATGGCTAAAACAATGGATGTATTAATTAATGGTCAATATACTCTTTGAGACAATAAATGTACTTCACCTATGATAGAGATCTTCATGTTGATCAAGATTAGGTTATGGTGACGCGATTGAGAATATGCAAGAGAAGTTGATGTAGACCAAGTATCTCCCATGAAATGTCATCCAACGATGAAGAGTCAAAAGAGAATCTATTGGAGAACCAATGGAAGATTATTTATGTCATTGATTCGAGAGACTATCTCAATCATTGTGGGGCGAGCATCACAATGAACCACACAAGACAATGCGATTTTGAGGAGTTGTGTCATCTCTAGTTTGATATGGTTGAAGTTTTCCTCAGATCTCAAGGTCTTCGAATCAAAAACCTCAGCCACCCATCGTTCTTCATCGATGGACTCAACCCATTGTGGGAGGAGTGTGTGACCACGACTAATCGTAGCATCGACCTTATCACTAGGGGGGGTGATAGTTGTTGTAACTTTGGAGGATTTTCCGGTGATAAGCTCTAGTAGGAGAATGCCAAAGCTATAGACATCAGTGGAGGGATTGGCGGCCTCAGGATGGAAACCCATCGAAAGTAGCTCAGGTGCGAGATATGTTGTCATGCTGGATTTAGCGTTGGGATAAAAGAGCGCGATTTGTGCCAACCCGTAGTCAGCGAGGTGTGGCTCCCATTGTTTGTCCATCAACACATTCGATGACTTCAAGTTGCCATGGACAATGTTGTGCTCGTGTAGGTATAACAATGCCTCTGCCATAGCCAATGCCACTCTTAGCCTCTTCTCCCATTCCATGGAACCATCCCCTGATCCTGAAAGACCAATATTAATATATAACACTGCTAATATATCATTCTAATTTCTATATATAATGCAATATTTTAATTCCCTTTTCTCATTTCTCTATGTATATTTTAAGAATACATGACGTCCCTAGTGAAATATGTTACAAATGAAAACAATAAGCTAGGAAATGTTCCACGGTGCTGAGTGAATGTGTACTTACACATGAAAATATCAAATTGCTCTTAACATTTCCCACCCTTAGGAACGCACACTCTTGCTCTCACTCTTCAACACCATATGCACCCATATATTAATCTTGCAAGACACCAATCACAATTGAGCAAATAATGATAGGTGAAGGAAAAATCTAATTGAAAACATTTATGTGCGGAAGCTTAACAGAATACAACTGGCTCAACCGAACAACAACAGAGAAAATACAGAGAACCAATGGAGAACTCGGAAGAGACAAAGACAACGACAAAGAGCAGAAGACTAAAAAACTCAAATTCAATTTAATACTTCTCTGTACAAACAAATGTGTTGAGAGAGCACTTTTATACAAGTCCTTAAAGGACACGCTCGAAGTACTAACAAGTACTTCAATGCTCATAACTAAGCTAATGACTCTAACTCCTACAAATATAACTACCTACTAAGTTAGGAGTGTAGGCCTCAAACGGCCTACCGGCTTCCCGTAGATCAAGCTCTCCAATCCAGTCCTCCAATCCGGTCTGGGCCTAGCCGATTGGTCTTCATCTGATCCAGCTCTCGGCTTATGTAGCCAATGGAGCCCATCTTGAGCTTACTTCTCAACACTCCCCCTCAATCTCAACTTGAGGTTCCTTTTGCTCTACCGGTTCCTTGCCTCGGCTCCTCTTGCCAGCTTGTCTCCTTGCACGCGCTCCTCGACAACACATCCAATCCCACGCTCTTCGACCTCCTCGGTCGGCTTGTCTACTCTTCAGGTTTTCCTTAGCTCGCTCATTGTCTTGGCAGTGGCCCAACTTGACCCATCTATTCCTTCATTTCGGTGTCGGCTTTGGTTGCTCTCTCATTTTCCTGGTCTTCATATGATTTGGCTCTCTCGAATCAAATTCCTTGACCGAATCGGTTGTCTCCGATTCGTTCCCGCTCTTGTCCAAATTGGTTGTCTCCAATTCGTCATCCTTCTTCAGGCCCTTGACCACATTGGACCATGTCTTGGTCCTACCCTTTTTCTTTCAATCGGCTCTGTCCTTCTTGACTCTGCCGCCTTTCCCACTTCCTCCGGCTCTACCGGATATTTCAACTTCCTCAATCGATTCGGCTTCTTCTTGGGCTATCCTCTTGCCATCGATCAGTTCTCTCGGTTCTTTCTTCGGCTCATCATCTGCTCAGTGTGGCAAGTCGAGGTATTGGATGCCAAGCATCTCCGAGAAGTGTTGTAACTTGTCCGTCCCAAGGGCCTTGGTGAAAATGTCGGCAACCTACCGATCGATTCGAACATACCAGAGTTCGACTTCACCACTCAGGACTCGCTCGTGCACAAAGTGATAATGCACTTCTATATGCTTAGTATGAGCATGGAATACCGGGTTCTTGGCCAACTGCATGCTACTGATATTGTCGTAATAGATCAGAATCAGAGTGGGAACTTTGACCCGTAAGTCGTACAACAACCGTCGGAGCCATATAGCCTCGCAAGTTGCGACGATGGCGCCTCTATACTCAGCTTCGGTGCTAGACAAGGCCATTGTCAACTGCTTCTTGCTGCTCCACGTTACAACCGCGCTCCCAAGAGAGAACATGAAACCTGATGCCAAGCGTCGATCTGTAGCGTCTCCAGCCCAGTCGGCATCAATATAGCTGACTAGCTGTTCGGCTATGCCGTTGTCGTGAAGGATTCCGGCCATAGACAGAAACAAAGTCGGATACGCGTGAACGGGCATGTGCATGGATGCACACAAAAATTAAGCCTTTATGTACAAACATATGTAAATAGAATAGATTCACTAGAAAGTACGAGGGAGTAGGATTTATGGGTACTTTAAAGACCCACATAGATAGAGAGGATACGGGGAATCTCTAACAGTAATCACGATGTAACGGTCTCCCCTTGTCCTATAAAAGGGGAGGTTTGAGATTGTTTCGAGGACAGAAGTTTTTGGGGGGACGAGGTGTTGTCGGACCAAGCTCTGCATGCTTCCTTCCTATTCTCCGTTTTCCAAATTTCCTTGTCGTTGTGCTGCGAGGCCTCCGTTTCACACTAGTAGCTTGTGTGCTCCCAATCAGAGGCTCGCTAGTGTCTATGTGTTTTTTATATTGAGCTCGAAGCTCTTTTTCCAGCCACGACCAGCTGTAATCTTTTCATGTTTCCTCTGTTAATTGATTAGTTCGTTGAGTCTCTCTATGTGCTTTGGGTTTCCCGTGTTCTTGCCTTTGATCTATTTCTGTCACGTTGTATATCTGAGTGAGTTAGAGCTCATCACTGCCAACCAAAATCTAGTTTGGGGCCATACGGGTCCCCGAGTCCGTGTGCTCATCACTGTCTGGCATTCGGGAACCGATCCGGACCAAACACGTGACCGCTAACCGATCTGACGAAGATATCAGAACCCAGATCCGGACAACCTTCCTACCCTCACTGGCTCCTTGGTCCAAGACCCCCGTGGTCCCACCCTGTTTCAACATATCCACGCGGAATTCCGTGATACCGTGTCGGTACAGTAGTCCTTGATTCTTCGTGCCGCTCACATATCGCAATATTCGATGTGCGCACTAAAGATGCTCGACAGTCAGTCTCTACATGAGCTGACTTACCATGCTAACCGGATAGCTAAGATTGGGTCGGGTGAAAGTTAAATATATTAGGCTTCCGACAATTTGTCGGAACCGTTTCTCATCGCAAGTTGCTCCCCGGTCAGAACAAATCTTCAGGGTTCTGTCGAGAGGAGTAGAGATAGATCGACAATCCGTCATGCCAAGTTTGTACAGCATATTGAAGACATAATGTCATTGAGTGAGCAATATGTCATCGGGGGTGTGGATCACTTCAATCCTGAGGAAGTAATGAAGGTCCCCTAAATCCTTCATTACAAATGCTTCTGACAATTGAGACCTGACTTGGCTGATTTCAACAAGGTCGGGGCCAATGATGACTAGGTCATCCACGGATAACGATATACACACCGGACCCTTCGAACATTTCCGGATGAACAGGGACGAGTCGGACTTCGAGACTACAAACCCCACCTTACACAACCAGTGCGTGATTTTCCAGTTCCAAGCACGAGGGGCTTGCTTCAGGCCATAAAGTGACTTCTGTAGTCGGCATATTGTCAATTTGTTCATCTTCGACTGAAAACCAAGGGGTTGGACCATAAATACCTATTCTCCAAGGTCGCCTTGAAGAAACTCGTTTTTTATGTCCATCTTATGAAGATGCCACCACTTTGCCACTACGACCGCCAGCACCACACAGACTGTTGTCATCTTTGCTACTTGTAGTCGATGTCATGGGTCTATGTGTATCCTTTCGCCACCAATTGGGCCTTGTACTGGTTGACTGAACCGTCGGCGTTGTACTTTATTTGGTACACCCATTTGCATCCGATTGGTTTGTATTGTCGGGGAGGGTCAACCAAGTCTCGTGCCTCCTTGGAATCAAATGCCCGCATTTCTTCCTCCATGGCCGATCGCCATTTGGCATCCTGCGATGCCTCTGCATACCTCTCCGGCTCGTGGACTTCTGTCACTTTCTTCATGTACACATAGTGATGCGTCATGTATTCGTTGTACCCCTATCGGATCACCAAGTTCTTGTGGCTAGTTGATCGGCATAACTTCTCATTAGCCAATTTCAGGGCCCTCTTGGCCGCAATTGACCTCAACTCTTGATGTTAGTCTTCGCTCCGGTTGGTGTTGGATTCTCTCTGATTCCGTGCACCTTTGTTTGTGTCATACTCTGGCATCTTCATCTTCCCCTTCTCTTTACGTGTATATCTTCCTTGCGTGGGGAGTGCACGACCGAGCCTTCACTATTTGCCGGCCCTTCATTCGACTAGTCATCCCAACTCAACTCCTCATTCAGCCCACTCAGCCGGAATGAAATCGAACTCTCTTCTAGAGTGCTGATATCTTCTTCTTCTTCTCAAATCATGTCGGCCTCAATAACCTCATCCTCAATAATTGGAATGGAGTCGGGGGTTGGAAGGGAATACCAGGACGCTGACTCGTCGAACACGACATCTTGACTTGCTCGTACTTGCTTGATTTGAGGGTTGTAGCACTTATGCCCCTTTTGTTCATGTGAGTAGCCAACTATGATACATTTCTCCGACTTGGCATCCAGATTCTTCTACTTCTCATCTGGTACATGCACATATGCAATGCTACCGAATACCTTTAGGTGTTTTAAGTTCGGCTTGCGCCCGAAATACAGTTCATGAACTGACACCTTCTCTCCAGTTGTCCAAATCTGATTCTGGATATATACAACAATCCAAACAACTTCAACCTAGTAGAATTTGGGCACACTCTTCTCTTCCAACATAGCTTGTGTTGCTTCCTTCCACAATTGACCGGTTCTTCCTTTCGGCTACGTAATTATGCTCTGGCGTATATCTACAACTGAATTCGCGCCGAATTCCCATCTATTGCAAATAACTGTGACGAGCCGGAAAAGTATTCTTTTCCGCCATCCGACCGAAGACACTTGATTTTTTGTTATGTTTCTCTTTCGACAAGATTCTGCAAGTTCCGGAAACATGAGAAGACATCACTCTTCTTCTCTATCAGGTAAGATCCATGTGTGTCGGCTATAGTCGTCGATGAAGGAGACGAAGTATCGAATCCCGTCTAAGATCACATTCTGTGCTAGTCCCCACACATCCGAATGTATTAAGTCGAGCTTGTTGCGACTCCGATTACGCTCGTTGGGGGATGGAAGTCGGTGTTGCTTCCCTAGCTGGCAGACTTCACAAACTTGGGCCTTCCGGTCACTGAACTTTGGCAAACTAAACACGACTTGTTTCGTTTGCATCTCCTAAAGTCGATCCGCTTATGCCACAAGTCGATATCTTATTCAACTTTTTTCCTTTGGCAAACATTGTGGTGCCGACATCGTTTGTGTCGAGGATAAACATCCTCCCTTCCCGGCACCCTTGCGCGATGATTTGGCCTTCTTCTTTGATGAAGCATCCGAGGTCTGTGAACCGGACCTGCATCCCTTGGTCAACAATTTGTTTGACCGACACCAAGTTCTTGGTGATTGTCGTCGGAACATGCTGGACGTGCATTAGTCTCCCCTTTTGTCCGACATGGCTCAAGGGGACATCACTAACATCCTCGATTGGATGTGAGGTTTCGTCACTGGTTCGACAACCCCCGGTTATTCCGGTTTCTCCAAATATGAGAACTACTCTTCGTGGCTCGTCATGTGGTTTGACGCTCTCGAATCGACATACCACACCTCGTTCAGTTTCGAGGTGCTCAGCTTCATCGAGTTGGCCCTGTGCTTCATCACAAAGGTTGGGCCCTTTCCGGCTTGCTTTGAGCCTTCCGCATAGTGCAATCTTTGCCGATTTCCTTGTTCAGCTCTACTCGATCCGGATTTATCCATATCAGCCTTGAACTCTTCCAACACTCGCTTTCTTTGTGGCCTTTCTTGACAGAATACTGGCATTCCGTCTCGGCCTTCGCTTGCTGGTTTCCGGTGCCTGCCCTGACTCCCCTTGCTTGTGGAAGGTCCGGAAATGTTGTCGGCATGCCTATTATGCCTCTAATTCTGCTCTTGTCGGCCGCCACTATTGTGTGCCAATCCACCTCGTCCTCCATGACCGTGGGGTCAATCCGCCTCCGTGTACAACACTCAGTTGTTTGATTGTGTGCTCCTTGACACACCCGCATGGTTCTCTTCGACCATAAGCATTGATTGCAGTTTAAAAAAATGACAATGGTTCCTCCCTTGTGCAAATAGTTGTTCGGATCGGCCCATACCTTTGAGCTAGACCACCGAGACAATTTTGCACCATTTCGTCCTCATCCACCGTCACCACCGTCACATTAATCGACCCCAAGCTGTCACATATTTCTTTGATTTTGGTGGTGTAGTCGGTCACCGTCATATCCCTCTGTCGGATATTGTTGAGCTCTTGATGGAGTTGCAACTTTCGACCCGTGGTACTCACAGAGAAAAACTTCATTAGATTTTCCCATGCCTCCTTCGGCGTCTTTGCATCTCGAATGTAGCCTAGCATCTAGTCATGCACAAAGGATGCAAGGCAATACAAGACTCTACTTGCTGCTTGCTCCCACACTGGAAAATCCTTGTGTGTCGATTCTGGCGCTACTTCGTTTTCTTCATGGATGTAACTCCAGTAACCCTACCCAAGCAAGTATTGGTGCATCTTGTACTCCCAAGATGTGTAGTTGCTTTTGTCCAAGTTCTCTATCAGAAAAGCACCACCCATTCCACTATCCATTTTCTTCTTGTCTAAACTCGTCCGGGGATTAGGGTTTGTCTGAGTTTAATGCTTGTCGGTAGCAGAGGATTCTCAACCCTTGCGCTCGGATACCATGAAAAGATTTATGTGCGGAAGCGTAACAGAATACAACCGGCTCAACCGAGCAACAACAGAGAAAATACATAGAATCAATGGAGAACTCGGAACAGAGAGAGAGAGAGAGAGAGAGAGAGAGAGAGAGAGAGAGAGAGAGCAGAAGACTAAAAAACTCAGATTCAACCTCCCTGTACAAACAAATGTGCTGAGAGAGCACTTTTATACAAGTCCTTAAAGGACGGTCAGAAGTACTGACAAGTACTTCAATGCTCATAACTAAGCTACTGACATTAACTCCTAAAAATATAACTGCCTACTAAACTAGGAGTGTAGGCCTCAAAGCTTACTGGCTCCCCGCGGATCCGGCTCTCCGATCCGGCCCATGTTGAGCTTGCTTCTCGGCACTAATCAATAGAGACCCAAGGTAACAATAGGAACATAAACGCAAGGAAAACTAACAACAAAGCCCACGATCATCGATGAACACTCATTTGACATCTTAACCTTAATGTGTATGTACATGTCAATGAGATCATGTCATGCAAAATGCCATGGTCAGTCTCTAAAAGGAGAGGTTTGCGACTTTAAGTCAAAGTGGATGATATGACGTCAAGGCAAATAATATGAAATTAGAAATAAGAGACCTAAAGAATGTATGCATGGAAATATCTTCACAAGTTTATGCAAAACATGTATGTAATAAGAGGGAAGGTCATCATTGAAACCATGCAAGCAAAAAGCAACCCAACTTACGCTAGACAAGGCCAACTGGATAACAAAAGCTTCATATCAAAGTGGATGATATGACGTCAAGGCAAATAATAGGAAATTAGAAATAAAAGACCTAGAGAATGTATACATGGAAATATCTTCACAAGTTTATGCAAAACATGTATGTAATAAGAGGGAAGGTCATCATTGAAACCATGCAAGAAAAAAGCAACCCTACTTACGCTAGACAAGGCCAACTGGATAACAAAAGCTTCGTTTAATAATGATAGTATTGGTATATATTAAACATATGATACATATGAACATAGAGCTACATTTGTAATACTAAAAGGTATGCCAAAAAATGGGGCCGGAACCTTTTAAACATTTCTTCCTTCTTTCAAGGATACACTTTTCCATGTTGAGGATCATTGTATACATTTGTGCATGATAAATGGGCAGGACCCAATTGCCTCGACTATGAATGTGCATACGTAGTATGTTGAGCACCTAGGAAATATTATCATTCTTCATCTACCAATGGGGTATATCCTAAAGTTGCTAATTTTTTCATAAGTACAAAGGATTGTAGCCCCCAACAACAACAAGATGATACAAAGCTTATGTGGATTGATTGGAGATCAAATTAATCAAGATATTTATCATCAATCTACATATTGTTGAGAATTATTACCAAATTACCTATTTTTTGGGTTGGGGAATTTAGGGTTGTTTATAATTAAACCAATACTTTGGTGGGGAATTTTATGCTAAGTCACTCTCTTAGTGAGCCCCCAATGGAGATTTCAAGTTTCTTTAGTTTTATATAAATTCATGGCATTGTTGGATCTAGTAGAACCAATATGTAGATCTATCATCTATACCTCTTCTACAATAAACTAGTATGCACCTTTGTAACCATAAATTTGATGCTCTTCTATGTCTTAAGAAGCCTTTTTGACTCACTAGGAACAAAATTTGTCTTTCTTGATCATCTTTTCATTCAATGGCTGTTTGTTTCAAGATCTACAAGTTGGTTGACTGATCATTGCAATTCTCTAATTAAAAAACATTGCAACTTTATCTTAAACACTTTAGCTAGCTCATACAAGCATGAATATCTATCACATACCACGGTTGGCTATCAACTCTCATCCATTCTCCTTAAACAAAAAATGCACATATTGCCCATGCTAACTTTTTATTAATTTGTCTCACAAAAATTTTCACATGATTATTGTGTATGGTACTTATCCTAAAAGTTGTTCTTCACTTTGTAAGCTCATTCTTCAACACACATATGTTTTGAGTATGTGTAAACATACACAAACCATATGTTGCTTACGTCTTCAATGTTCATATTCAAGTAAAGTCAAAGGTAAGTTAACTTATTTAATAAACTCATTTTATTTGCAAGGCTAGAGAGTAAGCAGTGGGTATAATCTCAATTACTCTAATAGACAAATGCTCGAAAGGGACATAATGAGTGCTTATAATATTCATAACTTTCATTTCTTGACCGATTCAAGATACTTTTCATTTGCTTTTGACTTTTAAAAAAGAAAGACATTTTTCCATACATACGCAGCCATGTGCAACTACAAGACACTACTATTAGAAGTTTTATTTAAAGAGAATGGCTATGATATGATGTAAGTCACGAAGTAGTCTACATCAATGGGAAGAACAAATGACTTAGTTTAAATGCAAAGTTTTCCTTACTAAGGTCCAATGTGGATTGAGCGAAGATAAGAGACACTTGCAAGCCCTACCTATTCTATACATCATAACAAGAGTGGACTCTTTCCTTACTAAGTTTTCCAAATTTCCATTCGTTCTCTAAAGTGGGTCACCATTAAGCAATTGGCACTACATGCCCAGATGATACACTAAGGGTAGGTGTTTGATTGGTTCTAAAACTCGGGTTTATCAGTTTAAGCGATTTGGTTTAAAGGTACTAGTATTTCATTCGATGGCACCCATAAGAAAAACTTTACTATGTATATATTCGCGTTATTAATTATATATAAGTAATGCATTCTAAAGGATCTCTTGTTTGATTTGTGCAGGGTGTGAAACGAAAGAGAGAGATTGGAAAATGAATGACACTTAAGCATGCTACCTGTAAATACCAAGTACCTAGTCATTGAGGCAAGTGCAGAGAGGTCAACTCGGTGACTGCAAGAGCAATGCATGAGACCAACGGGACGGACATAGCTCATTGAATAAGGTTGTTCGACCAAGACTAGAAGGCAACATTTAATATTGGCATCTTGGGACATTAGGGAGAATATATACGTGTGTGTGGAAGTGGCATCCAATGTTGGATCTCAAGGCCTTGTGTTTTAGATGGTCAACTAGCTAGTAAAGAAGAAGGAGACATGTGAAGGAATTATTACCATGGAGGAGAGTGGATAGGCTGCCATTGGGCATGTAGTCCATGACTAGGAGGGGTTGGTTATTCTTGCTTATGAAGTATGCGAAGAAGGGTGCCAAGTGCCGGTGCTCAAGCCCGCCGAGTGCCTCGATCTTCCTCCTTATAATCGACTCTTCTTCGCAATCATCATCATTGATGCCAAGACTGTGGATAAGCCCCTTGAGCCGCTTAATGACGACCGTAAGCCCGCTCTCCAACACGGCCTTGTAGGACATGCCGAAGCTACCCTTCCCTAGAAGCACCGCGGATGCCCCCAAAACTTCCATTAGCTTGAATCCCGATCCGCCCCTCCTCATGAACACTAACTCTTTCGACAATGCCACTTCATTGACAATTCTATCATCATCCGCAGCCGATCCTGATCCGCCCACGATGATGTTCACATTGGGCACCTCCCTCTTGCCTAATGTCAACTGCTCCTTCCTCATGGTACTTGGTGATCCACCCCACCATTTATTCATATATGGCATCCAGCGGGCTCGCAATATTATGATGGCCACGATGCCACATACCAGGATGAAGCCTGCGATAGTTATTCCTGCAATCACACCCACACTAAGGGTTTTCGATCGATTCTCGTCATTCTCGGGAGATGGAGATGGTGATGGTGATGGTGATGGTGATGGTGATGGTGATGGTGATGGTGATGGTGATGGTGATGGTGATGGTGATGGTGATATATCCTGGGCATTCACTACTATAGATAGCAAGATTCGATCCGAGGCGATCCCTAAGTCATGGCATATTAATGTCAATGCGAAAAAGATTTGTAGAACTAGAATTATGTGTAGATTAGCATTAAGAAGAGATCGGATCGGCATAATAGTGTAAGAATTAGTGTCGTAACTGGATCTTAATTTGTTTGAATAGATTAGCCTTAACATGTTTGTTGTTGAGAAATCAATTGATGATATCTTTGAGGTTGTAAGGCTAGAACAAAATGAGGGTCTAAAGTCAACCTTTTCATGGATAAATTGTGACACTTAACATTGTTAAAGGGAAGTTTGAGTGAGGAAAATCTTTATCAAACCTATCGCTCTCTAGACCACTTCAAAGTATAGCGGACAACTATGCATTCAGAAAATAAGATATTAATGCACGAAAAATAACCAACACTAGTATAGTCATTAGTATTGGTAAACATTATCACCTATTGAATTCTTTGATAACGATCATAACTCATACTTTTTTAGATGCCAAGTTCATACTCAAGAATATCTATGGTGATCTTTTAACTGGCATGCTTTTTTTAGGTAGAAAAATGGTGCATCAACCACTAAGCAATCCTCCATCTCTAAAGGATGGTCCTTGGATGTGTGTATGAGAAACATCATAATCACCCAAACACATATTTTCGGCGTAAATCTCATGAGTAATGCCTCTTCTCTTAAAGATTCAAAATGGTGCAACACAAAAATGCAAATAGGAACATGTTTTTTAACATAATCATTTTCTCATGGTCAAAGAAATACTTTGTGAATAAACATTTGTCTTGCAAAAGGCACAATGAGTGTACATCAAGACAAAAATGACTTAATACAAAATGCCTAAGCCTCTAAAGTACTTTCTGGATTTATATATAGTCAACCATACAAAATACCATTAAAAGTATCTACATGCATGCAAAAGGCTTATTCAAAGAAAAAGAAGAATATGGGAAGTTCATCTCTGCGGTGTTTGATCTCACTTTGGAAAAATTCCTAATAGCCCAATTGTGTATATCTTTCTCTTAAAATTGTATACTCCTTATGACCTTTGAAGATCTACAACAAGGACTCTTCAAAATCCCATTGCCATGTCCACATAATCAAGAGAGGATCATGTAGAAAGAAATTTAGTCCAAACCACAAACCATGTATCAAGTGCCTTAGAAGGAGTAAGACTCTTACACCTTCCATGCCAAATCAACAAGGCTAGGATAATACCCTTGGTTGATATTGGATCTTGTGTCAAAATACTCTCTTTTGGTAAGGTTTGACTTGGATCTCCTTGTTCTCCACGATTGCAAAGACACGGTGTCGTAAAGGATTTGCTTCACGATATAAAAATAAATTTAAATATTGTATTTAATAATATTTCAAACACTTGAACCCACAACCTTATAAACCAAGCACAATGTATATACCACTAGGGTAAGCTATTTGTTTTTAGAAATGTTGTCAAGAATGTGCTTCACTATATAAGAATAAACTTAAATATTGTATTAAGTAAAATTGAGGGACTTGAACCCTCAACCTTGTATATCAAGCACAAAGCATACACCACTAAGCTAGGTTATTTGTTTTAGGGTTATATCCATCATTATACTTATCCCATATATATTTTCATACATGGGAGCTCAAATGAGCATGATGGCTATCATGCATCACATGCAATGCATGTGTGCCAAATGGCGATCATGCATCACATGTAACTCATGCATTACATGCATGCCATGCTCCTACACATTACCATATGCATGGCAATACTTATAAAAAGAGGGCAAAGGAAAACAAAAGACAAAACAAGAGAAAGTTAGAGAATAATATAATCAAATAAATAAATTAGCTTGTTGGTGAAGAGGCTCGTGTTTTTAAGTTGGAGTCAAGGGTTCGAATCAAGAGTTGGTAGAGAAAGAGTTCATCTTGCTATCAAGCATTGTAAAGTTGGTAAAATCCTGTATTCGTAATATACATCATGTTCATATCATATACTTTTTTGTCTTAAATCATACTTTGTCTCTATCTTGCTTCTTGAATCATACATTGTCTCTATCTTTTATCTATACTAGTCTCTCTCTCACACATATTACTTTAAACTCTTATTCTTCTTATCCTTAATCCTCCTAACATTTGCGCGCAAGCCTTATAAAAGTTCTTTCAACTCCCCTTAACCTTAGTCCCTGTGACTTTGCCACACGAACCACAACTACCCCGACAAATTGGTGAACCCGACGTGAAGGCGGCGTGAAGGAAAAATGGAGGAGCAAATGAGGCTTATGTGTACAATGATGGAACGAATGATGCGAGAGCAAGGGATGATAGCAAGCATCGACAAAGCCGTCGACAATATTCTGGCACGAGTAGGAATCTTCAAAGGTATAAATTTAACAAGATTTCTGAAGATTTACAATAAAGAAATGCTTAAACGTGGTGTCAACGAAGCTGCCAAAATTAATAGCTTTAGTCGAGTCTCTACGATTGGGCTACAACAAAGAATCTAGGAGCTACATATGGGGCATCAAATGTGGGTGACTTTCGAAAGAGCATTACTCAACTAATACAACCTCAACAATATGTCAACGATGACAAGGCGAGCTTTCATGGATTGGGTAGAGTTTGACAAACATTTATGTGTTTTTGAAGTGTTAAAAGAGTTTTCAGAAAGATTTGAGCAATTAAATGTTAGGGATAGAAACATAATAATGCCAGATAAAATAATATTGTTTCTAGAAGCTACTAATATTAAAGACATGAAAGACTTGGGAATGCTTCTAGAATATCAGAATAGTCCGAATGGACTTACCGAAGACTGGGAGGAGGTGAGAAGGGCTTGCATCCATTTCTGAAAAAGAAAGTTATGGTTTATGGAGCTGCCGGACAGGAAGGGAGACGAAACGGGAAATGACTCGGGAGAGAAGAAAATAGAAGATTCACTCTAGCATGAGTTGGTGAAAGGCATGAAAGACTTGTCGATCATAGTGACGAAGCTAGAATCGGGACAAAGCTTAATTTTGTCAAGGCAAGGAGATGGAATGGTCCAAAGGTGTATGTGGTGTGACAGTATCAACCATCAAAAGAAAGACTGTCAAGAACATAGGGATGCTCTTTATCATGATAAAATCTATTATCAAGATGGTAAGATTCACTCGACAGAGACTCGACAACCACTTCAACTCAACTTCGGGCGAGGTGGAATGAAAAAGCTAATGGAAGATGCCGAGAGAGAAACAACTCAAGCAATACAATCCGTCGCAACGTTAGGGTTGCGTGTAGAAGACTCATATGGTGGATCTAGCTTTTGGCAAGATGTGATGGATTATGCAAGAAAAGTGAAGGTTCAAGTGGATGAATTAAAAAGAGCAGGAGATGAAATACGGAAATTCACTGGATGGAATGATCTAATGGACGCACTATCAGCATTCGCCCAAGTGAATTCACAAGAGGTACTAGTGGAAGAGAAGCGAAAGAGGGCTGAGGAGGCTGATCCGACAAAGAAACATCAGACACGAGAACAAAAGAGAAGGGATATGGAAAAGGGTGCTCCTGAGACGAAGGAAGCTGATAGAATAAAAGGGAAGACAGACCCATCTTTCAAGCTTGTTTCAGACATAGAACCAACGACGGATATAAAAAAGGTACTAGAAACAAGAATATTAAATAGTAAGGTAGAATTTACTTTAAGAGAAGTGTTGGGTATAGCAAAGAAAGAATTTCATGAAGTTATCATAGATATTATTAGAAGAAAGAGATTGGTGACAGAGGAAGTTATGGGAGGGTGTGCAGCAACACTTCGAGATTTATATGGTGGTACCATTAATGTTGCAAGTGTAAAAAATAGAAATGATGTTGGGGTTCATGAAGAGGATAGGAGTCACTATACAAGGGACCATTGGGCTCGAACAACAACAGAGACACCTGCAAAAATTGGGGAGCAATAAATTCCATGTATTGCTTTGATCGATCATGGATCCGAGATTAGCATGATGTCGTTGGAATTTTACGCTCAAGAACGATGGCCGATCAACAAGAATCATGGGTGGAAGATAAGAGTTGCCACAGAGACTACGGAGGATCTATTCGGAGCATGCCCCAATGTGAAGGTAACAATTGGTGATGTGTCGGTGAATCAAAATTTCTTTGTGCAGGATCGATCAACCTACCCCGTCATCCTTGGTTAGCCTTACATCACCGCAGTCAAGATGGAAACAAAGGTGATTGATGATGGTTCGGCTTTCGCATGAATCAAGAGTCAAGATGGAAGAAAGACAGTCCAATTCTTAACCGTGAGGCCCAACCACGAAAGAAATAAAGAATGCTTGAGGGAACATCTAGTTCGGGAGGTGGATGAAGAATTTTCCCAAGATTTTTAGATAGGGCTTTTACAGGTAGGGGCTGTGATAGCCCGAACATGAAAGAAAACCCCATGAATAATAATGTAAATAAAAATATTTCTTGTACAATCTCATCTAGTGGTGCTACTTTTATACTAAAAGTAGATAATAATAAAATACAAAATGCTTTCGAGTACTTTAAGTCTTTTGGATTAATAGATGATGATGAAGAAATTCAAGATATGTTTGAAGAATTAAGTTTTGAAGATACAATAACTCATTTGGAAGCAATGGAGGATGACAACGAAAACCAAGTTCCTGTTCATTCGATCAAGATGTACGAGGTCATTGAAGAAGTTGCTCGAAAGGATCATGAAGCACATGTCCTAACAAAGTACAAGACAGTAGAGAAGAAGGTGTGTCCTATTGTTGCTCCACTTCTAGGGGATAGTGAAAGAGCAATTAAAGAAGCAGCCACAAAGCCAATGATCAGAGACCCACGAAAGGTGGGACGTGTGTTTACTCCAGAAACAATACAAGGGATGAAAATAGGAGGGGGTGACTTCCTATTACCAGCCGAAGAAAAGCAATTTAGGGAGATGTTAAAAAGGCATGGAAAGGTGTTCGCATTCCAACCTAAAGAAATAGGGTGTGCAGATCCAAAAATTGTGGAGCCCATGGTTATATTTACTATCCCTCATATTCCATGGAATTTTAAGCCAATACCCATGCCTAGGGCTAGAATCCCTCAACTATTAGAACTTCTGAAAGAAAAGATAAGGGTGGATATCTTGGAACCATCGAACGCTCCTTAGTCAAGTCGATGGTTCACTGTGTTAAAGAAAGATGGACGGCTTCGATTTATCCAAGATATGCAACCCGTGAATTGTTGGGGTTTGACGCTTCTGAAACCTTCACCTCTCGGCCACAACCGAGGAAACACGGATCAATACAGCAGTAAATAGAAAACACAGAGAGAGACTCGAATGCACAGGGTTTATCGTGGAAAACCCTAGACGGGAAAAACCACGGGAGTGCAAGACTCCAACTATCAGTATACGCAGTGAATGTACAATGGCGAGCTGCAAGGCGACGACCTTGAGCTCGCTATCCTCGCCACAGGCGGCAGTATTACACAGAGGCGTCGACCTCTTCCTTTCTCTCTCTCTCTCTCTCTCGGCTGCTCTCACTTCGCTCCCTCTAAGTGGAAAAACAGAAAAATGAGCAACAAAAAAAACTGTTTGCCCTAAGTCATATTTATACACATATGACTTTCGGGCTATTTACAAATATAGCCTCAAGGGCCCTTGGCAAACATATTCACAAATATGTCCCCGCATCCGGATCTCTCTCCGGGGTACATTCGTCATCCGGCTCCGTAGCCGGGGTCTTCATCATCCGGCTCCGTAGCCGGGGTCTTCATCATCCGACTCCGTAGCCGGGGTACTCTTCATCCTTCGGTTCCGTAACCGCAACCGGGCTTGCCGTCATTTATCTCCGGACATCCCATCCGGAGGGACCGAAATCCCACCAAACTCCCCCTTCACTTCGGCATGGGATGTCTTTCCAGTCCGACCTTCTTCCGGCACGCTTCCAGCTTGTCGGGTGTGAGCACTTTGGTCAGCATGTCTGACCCGTTCTCGTCCGTGTGAATCTTCGTCAGCACGAACTCCTGGTCTTCTATCCTTTCCCGGATCCAGTGATATCTTCGCTGGATGTGCTTCGTCCGGGAGTGATAGGCCGCGTTCTTCGCAAGGTGGATGGCACTCTGACTGTCGCAGTAGAGTCGGTACTCCTCTTGCCAGATACCGAGCTCTCTAATAAAGTCCCTCATCCATATAATTTCCTTGCCGGCTTCAACAGCCGCCATGTACTCCGCCTCCGTGGTTGACAATGCAACCGTCTTCTGCAGCCTCGACTGCCACGAAACAGCTCCCCCTGCATACGTCATCACATACCCTGATGTGGACCGGCTGGTATCTGCATCAGCCGACATATCCGAATCGGTAAAGCCGTCGAGTTCGGGCTTACCAGAGCCGAATCGGAGGCACACGTTTGCCGTGCCCTTCAGGTATCGGAGTATCCACTTGGCCGCGTTCCAGTGCTCTTTGCCGGGATTGCTCATGTACCGGCTCACCACTCCGACTGCATATCCTATGTCCGGTCTTGTACACACCATTGCGTACATCAAGCTTCCGACGGCAGAGGCATATGGTACTTTCATCATGTCCTCCTTCTCAGCCTTTGTCTTGGGGCTTTGCTTGCTGGACAACTTGCAGTTTGCCGGGAGGGTTGACCCGACCGGTCTTGCTTCCGACATGTTGAACCGGTGAAGCACCTTTGTCACGTACTTCTCCTGTGACAGCCGCAACTGCTTCTTCTTCCGGTCCCAGATGATGTGCATCCCTAGTATTTGCCTCGCCGGACCCAGGTCCTTCATTGAGAAGGTTCGGTGAAGCGCTTTCTTCAACATCCGTATCTTGACCTGGTCCCGTCCGACGATCAACATGTCGTCCACGTACAGGAGGAGTATTAGAAAGTCTCCTCCTTCGAACTTCTTCACAAACACGTAGTGATCGGTCTGCGTTTTGTGGTACCCTTCGTCGGTCATGAAAGAGTCGAACTTCCGGTACCATTGCCGGGGAGCCTGCTTCAGTCCGTAAAGGCTCTTCTTCAACCGGCATACCAGGTGCTCCTTCCCTCTCTTCTCGAATCCTTCCGGTTGCTGCATGTAGATTTCTTCTACGAGGTCACCGTGAAGGAATGTCGTCTTCACGTCCATCTGTTCTACCTCGAGGTCCATGCTTGCCGCTATGCTCAGCACCGTCCGGATGGAGGTCATCTTCACTACCGGGGCAAATATCTCGTCGAAGTCGACGCCCTTCTTCTGCTGGAACCCCTTCACTACGATCCTGGCTTTGTATCTCGGGGGGTTTCCGGCATCCCCCTGTTTCAGCTTGAACACCCACTTGTTTCGAAGTGCCCGCTTTCCTTTCGGCAACTCCATAAGTTCATATGTGTGGTTCTCATGCAGGGAATCCATCTCCTCCTGCATGGCACTTAACCACCTGCGGCTATGGGTGTCAAGCTTTGCTTCTTCAAAACTCTCCGGCTCCCCCTCGTCGGTTAGCAGCACGTGCTCTGGTTCCGGAAATCTCCGGGGGGCCCTTCTCTCTCTTAGAGGATATCTCCGTTTCGGAGCTTCGGTAACCGGCTCCTCCGTTTCCTCTTCATCCGAATCCATTTCGGGATCGGAGCCGGTTCCGGTATCAGTTTCATCTTCCTCGGCCGGTTCTGTTTCTTCACCGTCTTCGGCCGGATCCTCGAGTGCTAACCGGTCCCTTGCCGGTCGGGACTGCTCCTCGTAGAGTTGATTCTCACCGGTCGACTTGGAGCTCTTCATCTTCTTCTCCGACTCCCAGTCGGCGAGTGTCTTGTCCTCCATGAAGATGATATCTCGACTCCTGAATATCTTCTTGTCGACCGGGTCCCATACTCGGTAGCCGAACTCGTCGTCGCCGTAACCGAGGAATATGCATGGCCGGGTCTTTGGATCTAACTTTCCTCTCCGGTCCTTTGCCACATGCACGTATGCGAGACACCCGAACACCTTCAGATGCCGGTAGGACACTTCCTTACCGGTCCACACTCCTTGTGGCGTGTCTCCATCCAGGGGTACTGAGGGTGATCTATTTATCACATATGTCGCCGTCGACATTGCCTCAGCCCAAAATCCCTTGGGTAATTTCGCATGTGCTAGCATACTCCGGACCCTCTCCATTATGGTCCGGTTCATCCTCTCGGCCAGCCCGTTCAGTTCCGGCGTCTTCGGCACAGTAAACTCGAGCCGGATTCCCTTCGAGCGACAGTACTCCTCGAACTGCCCCCGGTATTCCCCTCCGTTATCTGCTCGTATCGCTTTCAGCTTCTTGCCGGATTCCCTTTCCACTCTCGCGTGGAGTTCTTTGAAGACGCACAACACTTGGTTCTTTGTCTTCAACGGTGCCGTCCACAGCTTCCGGCTGTGGTCATCAATGAATGTCACGAAGTACTGGGCTCCGCCATGTGACTTCGTTTCTACTTGACACACGTCAGTGTGCACCAACTCCAAAGGTGTGCTACGTCTCGTCGGTGGCCTTGAGTGGAAGGAGGTTCGGTTCTGCTTACCGGCCAGGCAATCGGTGCACTTCTCCAGGTGCACGTGCTTCACTGGAATAAGGTTGTCTTCTGCAAGCCTCTTCATCCCCTTCTCACTCATGTGGCACAGTCTCTTGTGCCACAGTTCACCGGCAGTGTCGGCTGCCACGTTCAACTCCTCCGGACACAACCAGGCACTCATAAGGTACAGTGTGTTGACTTTCCTGGCCCGAGCCACTATCAGGCTCCCCTTGCTGAACTTCATTACGCCGTTCCGGATGCTACCTGTGTAGCCTTCATCGTCTAGCCTCCCGGCCGAAATCAGGTTCAATCGAACCTCCGGAACGTGTCGGACATCCTTCAGCAACATTTTGCATCCGGTCGAGGTTGTCAACCACACGTCTCCTATGCCGGCAATCCGGCACGTACCTTCATTTCCCATCCGAACACAGCCATGCTCACCGGCTATGTAGGATGAGAAGTATCTTCTTTCCGGGGTCAGGTGGAACGACGCTCCGGAATCGACCACCCAGGTAGTCTCATCGCCGGCAATGTTTAGTTCACCTTCTTCGGTGATGAGCATGATCTCCTCTTCACTTGCCGCGAGTGCCGTCGTTCCTTTCCGGTCCTGCCCTCGCCGATCCGAACCATTCCGGTCCGTGGCTCCCCGGTAAGCACCGTTCCGTTCCGAAGACTTCTTCGAATCGGTGTCGTCGGCTCCGTTGTCTTTTCGGTAATGCCGACAATTCTTTCGGAAGTGCCCCGGCTTCCCACAGTGGAAGCATGTGGGCCTTCCTCTTGACTGCGACCGGGTCCCCGACTTCTCCCGTCTTTGCGGACTCCGGTTCCGTTGTCTTCCCCGATCCGATTCGGTAAGCAGCATCTTCGGATCGGAGGCCGGTTCTTTATCTCTCCGACGCGCTTCTTTATTCAAAATGCTTGTCTTTACCGTTTGTAGGGACAAGTTATCTTCGGTGCAGGAGGTGCTGAGAGTCACCACCAAGTTCTCCCAGCTTTCCGGCAATGTACACATCAGGATGATGGCTTGCATTGCATCCTCCAACGGGAACTTGATCGCCGCAAGCTGGTTCACGAATCCCATGAACGTGCTTACGTGTTCCACCATACTCTCGCCGTCCCGGTACTTGAGGTTCACAATCTTCCTCATCAGGGAGGTCCGGTTCAACGCATTCTTCCTCTCGTAGAGGCCCGACAGCTTCCGCCACATCTCATATGCGTTGGTGTCGTTCGCCACATGTTGTAGAACGCTCACGTCGACGTATTGCCGAATGGTTGCAACGGCTTTCCGGTTCAGAAGCCTCCATTCCGTCTCAAGTACCCCCTTGGGTATTTCCGACCTGTCGATCGGTTCATACAAGTCCCGAACAATGAGCAGATCCTCCATCTTTATCTTCCAGTTGTTGGGGACAATGTCGTCTATGCGGAAGATCAAGAAGCATTCGTTCCTTGCTGATTACCTGCGTATGACTGTTTCTATGTCGTTGCACAAGGGGAGAGAGAGAGAGAGAGAGACAAAGAGGCACAAAAGAACTTCTTATTTCATAAAGCAATAATACAACATCCAACCTTACAAAAAGGTTACAAGGTCACTATATATAGTGACCGACTTAGGGCAACTACCCTTTATGCTAATTACATAAATGGCCAAAACGGGATAATGTGAATACGTCCATTATACACATGTATTCGACACTCCCCCGTAATGGGCGTATACATGGGTTATCTGAGATTACAGGTATAGACTTAGGTTCTCGGACATATCAGCTTTGTTCGAGTCGGCAGGGTCCGAAGGCAGAAGACCGAATTGGTCGGGTCGGAACAGTCGAAGCCGATCATTAAGGAACTGATGTCGGTTGTCGGGAACCATCCTGCTCTGTGTCCGGCTCTAACCGGACTGGTTTGTCGTTACGCCCATCTGATGCCGAAGAGACCGAAAACGGTCTGCCGAAAGACACTTGGTCATTCCATCTGCGACATTGTCGGTTGTGGATATTTTCTCTAGACCGATTTTCCCTGAGATGACGCAGTCCCGAACGAAGTGATATCGAACGTCGATATGTTTGGAGGCGTTGTGGTGAACCGGATTTTTCGACAAGGCAACAGCACCTTGACTGTCGCTGTAGACAACTGGAGCCGAGTCATGGTCGACTTGTCGAAACGTGTGCGCCAGCCGACCGAGCCACAAAGCTTCTTTTGCTGCGTCGGACGCAGCTACATATTCTGCTTCGGTCGTTGAGGTTGTTGTGCACTCTTGAAGTTTCGACTTCCACGAGATTGCTCCATTGCCGAATTTGAAGCAGTATCCGGTTGTTGATTTCCGACTGTCTATACAGCCGGCGAAGTCCGAGTCGGTGTAACCGACTACGCCTGAGGTTCGGTTCGGACCGAAAAGAATGCCGTGATCTTTTGTGCCAGCCAGATATCTGAACACATGCTTGACTGCGTTCCAATGCGATCGGCCAGGATTGTGCATAAATCTGCTAACGACTCCTACGGCGTGAGAAATATCAGGCCGTGTCGCGACCATCAGGTACATAAGGGAGCCGACTGCCGGTGCATACGGTACCGACTTCATATCTTCCCCCTCCGGACCGGATGTCGGGCAGTCTCGCTGAGAGAGCCGAAGATTCATGGGGAGCGGGGTTGAAGCAGATTTGGCTGATTGCATGTTGAAGCATTCCAAGACACGTCCGATATAGTCGGTCCACGTAAATGATGAGGAAGATGGGTGATCCATCTTGAGCTGTGTTGGTGAAGAGACAATGGTCCTCATCGCTTTTTGAGAAGCCGATCGATTGGATGAAGTCGTCGAACTTCTTGTACCATTGTCGCGGTGCCTGTTTGAGGCCGTATAGACTCTTCCTGAGTCGGCAGACTAGATGTTCTTGGCCGGTTGCCACGAAGCCTTTTGGCTGCTCCATATAAATTTCCTCCTCGAGATCACCATGGAGGAAGGCTGTTTTGACATCTAGCTGAATCAGCTCCAAGTTGTCGGCTGCCACTACGCCGAGTAGAAAACGAAGGGTTGTCATTTTCACCACTGGTGAAAAAATCTCGTCGAAGTCGACGCCATATTCTTGTCGGAAGCCCTTCACAACTAATCTGGCCTTGTACTTTGGGGTGGTCGAATCAGACGTCTCTTTTAGTCGATAAACCCACTTGCAAGGAAGAGCACGTCGGTTCCTAGGTAATTCGACCAGATCCCAAGTCTTGTTTGCCCGAATGGAGTGCATTTCCGACTCCATCGCCAGATGCCAGGTGGCTGAATCGACAGATGTCGATGCTTCTTCGTAAGACGTCGGTTCGCCGGCGTCGGTGAGGAAAATTCCAGGAGAATACCTCTCCGGAGGTTGCGACAGTCTCTCGGATCGTCGAGGTATGATTGGACTGGTCGCATCGGGTATCGTGGTCGGATGGTCCGAAAGCGGATTGTTCTGTTGTGCCGAGTCGGGGTTGTCCGAGTCGGTAGTGTAAGGTTCAGCTACCCGTGAAGCTGACCGTGTGTTGAGAGCGGGGCCTTCTTGAAGGGTCGGCACATCGGAAAATGTGACCCTTCGGACTTCGATCGGTTTTTCGACTGATGGATTCATAGCCGACTCGTTGAACACAACGTCCGAACTTCGAACGATTTGTCTGCGTTCAGGGTCCCAGAGTCGGTATCCCATCTCGCCGTCTGATCCATATCCAAGGAAAATGCATTTCCTGGACCGAGGTGCAAGTTTTCGGCGATCATCTTTCGGAATAAGAGCGTACGCCTCGCATCCGAAGATCCTCAGCTTGTCGTAATTCGGCTTACTGCCGATCCATAGTTCCTGAGGAATTTGAAGTCCTAGAGGTCTACTCGGCGACATATTGATTATGTGTACTGCTGTGAGTAGAGCCTCTGCCCAGAAGCCATCCGACAGTCCGGAGTGTTGGAGCATGGAAACTATCCGTTCTTGGATTGTCCGATTCATGCGTTCGGCAATCCCGTTTTGCTCCGGACTGTGTGGTGCCGTAAATTCACGTCGGATGCCGCGTTGTCGGCAGAATTTGACGAATTCTTCGGATTTGAACTCTCCCCCATTGTCGGTCCGAAAGCATTTCAGTTTTCGGTCGGTTTGATTTTCTACCATAGCGAGCCAATCTGAGAAGATTGAGAAGACCCGATCTTTGGTGCGAATCGGATAAGCCCACACCTTTCGAGTCGAGTCGTCAATAAAAGTGACGAAGTAAGAGGCACCGCCGAGAGACTGATGCGGCATTGGGCCACAGACGTCCGAATGGACTAAATCGAGAGGTCTCGTTTCTCTTGGTGCTGATGTCGGGTGTGATGCGGCTGCTTGTTTGCCATACTGGCAATGCTCGCAGAATTGATGGTCCGAGAAGGAGAGTTTGGGGATGTATCCGGCTCTGGATAGGTGCGTGATGCCGGCCTTGCTGAGGTGTCCTAATCTTCGGTGCCATAGTGATGACACAGGAATATCCACCAAAAACAGGTTACCCTCTCTGAGCGTAACATGTAACGGATACAGTGAGTGTATCTTGGGTCCTCTAGCAAGCAGGAGGTTCCCCCTGTGGAGTGTCCACCCTCCCGAAGAAAAACCGGCACGAATGCCGTCTTCATCTAGTTGTCCGACTGAGATCAAAGGCCTTGAGAGCTCGGGTACATGTCGGACATTGTGGAGTACAAGTGTAGAGCCACCTGCAAGGTTGAGCTCTATTGTGCCGATTCCGATGATGTCACAGTGTTGCGAGTTGCCGACCCGAACTGAGTCGGAGTGACGGATCGTATATTGCCGAAATTGGGATCGATGAGGAGTCACGTGAAATGACGCGCCCGAATCTAAGAGCCATGTGCTCGATTCTTCAGTCGTGAGTAGAACTTCGGATCCGACTGGATTTTCGATTGATAGTATATTCGGGTCGTCCGGTAGTACATCAGCTGAGAAGCTGACGTAATTGATCTCCTCATGCCGGCCACTCTTCTTGTTGTTCTTGTTCTTGAGTGCGCGGCAGTCGGCTTTGATGTGTCCGGGTTTCTTGCAATAGTTGCAGATTCGGTTATCCCGTGACTGGCTCCGTCTTCGCTGATTGTTCGGCGGTCGTGAGCAATCTCTTCCTCGTATGTTTGATCGGTCTGTCGAACCTTGTACTACATAAGCGTCTTCTGTTGAGTCTTTGGCGAAAGACTTTCTCCGAGCTGCTTCGGTCAGGATTGCGCTCGTGACTTCGGAGTATTTAACAGCCGTGGTTGACGCGTTGCACACAGTTGTGACGAAAGTTTCCCATGATGAGGGAAGGCTGCTCATGAGTATCATTGCTCTGAGTTCATCCTCGATTGCCGTCCCCTGAGATGAGATTTGGGAGTTGATGCTTTCGTACTCATTGAGGTGTGCTTGAACCGAATCGGATTCTTTCATCCGCAAGTTGTAGAGGCGCCGGATCAGAAACATCTTCGTTGCGGCGACCTTCTTTTCGTAAGTGTCCGACAGTGTTTTCCACAGTTGGAATGCTGTCGTACACGATTGCACCGTAAAGTATACCGATTCCGATAGGTGCATCCGAATCGTGGCGCGGACGATTCTGTCCAGCTTCTGCCACTCAACTGGTTTGTATCCTTCTGGAGGTTCTTCATTTTCGATGGGATCGATTTGCCCCTTGACTATGAGATAGTCCTGCATTTGTTCCTTCCAGAAGTTGAAGTTCGATCCATCGAACTTTCGTAGACTCATTTCTGACGAGCCGGATGTTGATGCCATCAAGTTCGGTTTTGGTTGACGAAGCTCGGTTCAGAGTTGACTACGAACCTTGTTGGAGTGCAGCCGGTTGGCTCACCCGATATCGTTCTAGTCGGATTTGAACCCGAGTCGGTTCGGCTTCGGAACTTGCTCGAATTGACTCCGGTAGCTTGAGGGACAGAACCGACTGGTCTTCCCGAATGTTGCCGAGTCGGAGTGAGCCCGGTTCGCTTCGGATATATATGCCGAATACCGATTATTGAAACCGATTATCTGGACCGATTCTGCTTCGGGTGACTGCAGCGACGAGAGAGATGGATCTAACTGATCCTCTCGAATGTCGATCAGCCTGATGAAGCACGAATTTGGGGTTGTTGTCTTGAGACTGATCTGCACCGAGTGGTTACAACGAGCGGCGTTTGATTACCTCTTCGGATGCCGTTTAACCGAATGGAGCACGAATCGTGTCAATGTTTCACAGGGGATTTCACCTCGAGCGGTTATGATCACAAGAGACAGAGTACAACCTGTTGGCTTACTCCAAGTGAAGATGATCTAACGCGATGAGATGCAAGCCTCGTTTCTCTTCTTCTTCTCTCTTCTTCGAATGACGCTGGAAACCGAATGCTGTGCAGGCTGAGACGACGGCCGACAGCGGGTTGAGGAACCGACTACTGTGCATGCTCTGATACCAGATGTTGGGGACAATGTCGTCTATGCGGAAGATCAAGAAGCATTCGTTCCTTGCTGATTACCTGCGTATGACTGTTTCTATGTCGTTGCACAAGGGGAGAGAGAGAGAGAGAGAGACAAAGAGGCACAAAAGAACTTCTTATTTCATAAAGCAATAATACAACATCCAACCTTACAAAAAGGTTACAAGGTCACTATATATAGTGACCGACTTAGGGCAACTACCCTTTATGCTAATTACATAAATGGCCAAAACGGGATAATGTGAATACGTCCATTATACACATGTATTCGACACCAGTCGGCGTAGTTCTGCGCATTCAGCACCATCATCCCCGGCTGCCCGCTGTTGCCGCCTTCCATTTTCTGCACTGCAGTCGCTCTGATACCAGATTGTTGGGGTTTGACGCTTCCGAAACCTTCACCTCTCGGCCACAACCGAGGAAACACGGATCAATGCAGCAGTAAATAGAAAACACAGAGAGAGACTCGAATGCACAGGGTTTATCGTGGAAAACCCTAGACGGGAAAAACCACGGGAGTGCAAGACTCCAACTATCAGTATACGCAGTGAATGTACAATGGCGAGCTGCAAGGCGACGACCTTGAGCTCGCTATCCTCGCCACAGGCGGCGGTATTACATAGAGGCGTCGACCTCTTCCTTTCTCTCTCTCTCTCTCTCGGCTGCTCTCACTTCGCTCCCTCTAAGTGGAAAAACAGAAAAATGAGCAACAAAAAAAACTGTTTGCCCTAAGTCATATTTATACACATATGACTTTCGGGCTATTTACAAATATAGCCTCAAGGGCCCTTGGCAAACATATTCACAAATATGTCCCCGCATCCGGATCTCTCTCCGGGGTACATTCGTCATCCGGCTCCGTAGCCGGGGTCTTCATCATCCGGCTCCGTAGCCGGGGTACTCTTCATCCTTCGGTTCCGTAACCGCAACCGGGCTTGCCGTCATTTATCTCCGGACATCCCATCCGGAGGGACCGAAATCCCACCATGAATAAGGTAACAATCTGAAACTCGGGAGTAGGGCCAATTGTGGATGAGTTTGCTGAGATGTTTGCAAGAAGAGCTATATATTCAATGGGAGACCTTTATTCCGGGTATGATCAATTTCAACTTGCTATCAAAAGTCGAGATATTACTTCTATCAAGACACCTATAGGGTTAGTACGGATGTGTACCTTGCCGCAAGGAGCGACCAACTCAGTGGCGCATATGATGAATGGAATGAACGAGGTACTTCGTGATTTTATTCCTCATATTACAATGCCTTTTTTAGATGATGTTCCGATCAAGGGATGCAAGGAGGAAGAGAAGAATGAGGAATTGGACGAAGATGGTTGCCGACAATTCATTGCCGACCATATCAAGGATTGTGAGAAGATACTATCAAGGATGGAAGAAGTGCATTTGACCTTATCAGGGGCGAAATCAATATTTGGGGCAAAAGAGATATTAATAGTTGGTCATCTGTGTGGCCCGTATGGGAGAAAGTCATCCCCCACCAAGGTCAATGCAATTCAAAACATGCAAGAGGAATGTACATCCATCTCCGAAGTACGAAGGTTTCTGGGGGTATGTGTTTTTTATTGTAGATGGATTCCGCATTATGCCCATTTATCTGAACCTTTATACAAACTCCTAAGAAAAGGAGAAACATTTGAATGGAGTGAAGAGCATTCGGAGGCAATGAGGAAATTGAAGTGTTACTTGGCACAAGCTCCACCATTAAAGCAACCTGACTACACCTGGCCCATATATCTCACAGTAGACTCCAGTCCCATTGGAATTGGATGGGTGATAAGCCAACAAGATGGGGAAGAAAGGTATCCAGTCTGATTCAGAGCGAAGGTTCTTAGTGGTCGACAAAGAAAATATGCACAGGTCAAAAGAGAGTTATGGGGGGTAGTAACAACAGTTAAGATAGATAGAGATTACTTAATTGGTGCTGAAGTAATAATAGAAACAGATTGTTTGCCTATTCTTGGTATCATAGCTAATTGTGATATTCCAGATCAAGCCATGTTAGGATGGTGTATCTATATTAGATCAATCAACTCTGAAGTTCAACATATTTCTGGGAATAGAAATCCAGTAGCAGATATATTATCAAGAGCAAGGTATGAGGAAGAGGAGATTCCAGACTCGAACGATGAGGACAAAGAACAAACAGTCCTTACCACAAGCATTACCCGAGAAGGAGGAGTGCAGTTTCTAGAAGAGGAGTATGAAGAAGAATTCAAGGAAATAGGGAAATACCTACAAACCCTTGACAAGTACAAAGGTCGATCTGGAAAAGAGTTCGCCCAGTTTCGCAAGAAAGTCCATAAGTTCTTCCTGCATGAAGGATATCTATGGCGACATCCGAAAACCAAGACTGGAAACCCGCAAAGAGTAATAGGTTCTAAAGGGCAAAGAAAGGAGATAATCAGAGAGTTGCATGACAAAGAATGGGCTGGTCATCGAGGAGTGTGGGCCACTTTCAGTATGATTAAAGAACGGTTTTGGTGGCCTCAATACTATGAGCAAATAAAAAAGTATGTGGAAACTTGTCCCACTTGTCAATATTATTCAAATGTAAAAATTTGTGATGAATTACACCCAACATATTCACCGATGGTGCACTACAAGTGGATGATACATTTGGTAACAATGCCACTTGGAGTAGGACAAAAGAGATACTTGGTTCTTGCAAGAAGATCTAACAAATCAAGTGGAATGACATGCACTGCTAACAAAAGGGACATTAGGAGTATGTCAATTCATCTTGGAGCACATTGTTTGTAGATATGGATGTATCGGGAAGATAGTAGCAGATAGGGGAGAGCTCAATTCTACAGAAGCTCAAGATTTTTTCGACAAAATAGGGATTCGGCTATCTTTGACAATGGCATACAATCCGGAATCTAATTGAATGATAGAAAGGGGACATGGGCCAATAGTCAAAGCTTTAGCAAAGGCATGTAAAGGACGGGTCGGTGATTGGCCAAAAGTCTTACCCTATGCACTATGGGCTGATAGGACAACTCATAGCATTGTTACTGGATATATGCCTACAGAATTAATCATAGGACAGAAGTCGATAATGCCAATTGAAGAAAAGATAACTACATGGGTTGTGTTGCCTTGGGAATCATAAATGAGTAGGGAAGATTTACTTGCTATTCAGATACGACAACTTCAATCCAGGACAGAGGACATAGAAAAAGTTGCTACTAGATTGAAAGAGGCAAGAATCAAGAATAAGGACAGATTTTACAAGATAAAAAGAATATGACCAAGGAAGGTGCAAGAGGGAGACTAGGTATTAGTATATGATAGTAGCCTACATAATCAATACAGTACTCTTCGAAAGTTCACAAAAAGATGGTTTGGACCTTATGAAGTTAGGAAAATAACAAATAAGGCCACATATTTCCTCAATGAATTAGATGGGACAGAAATTCGTATCGCAATTGTGGGAAAAAGGATTAAAATATTTAAAAGGAGGGAGTCACTAGAGCCCGAATTTTATGAAGAACTAAAAGAACTAAAAGAATCGGAAGAAGTGTTGGATGAACTCTGCACAACCAATGTGCAAGTTCAAAGGGGGTGGGTGTCGTGAAGAATGTGCTTCACGATATAAAAATAAACTTAAGTATTGTATTTAGTAGTATTTGAGACACTTGAACCCACAACCTTATAAACCAAGCACAATGTATATACCACTAGGGTAAGCTATTTGTTTTTAGAAATGTTGTCAAGAATGTGCTTCACTATATAAGAATAAACTTAAAT
The DNA here is from genome assembly GCF_043228905.1 of Azolla caroliniana. Classification (NCBI taxonomy): domain Eukaryota; kingdom Viridiplantae; phylum Streptophyta; class Polypodiopsida; order Salviniales; family Salviniaceae; genus Azolla; species Azolla caroliniana. The sequence continues at coordinate 19,736,061 of NW_028230445.1, forward strand.
ATTGTATTAAGTAAAATTGAGGGATCAAGTCCCTCAACCTTGTACATCAAACACAAAGCGTACACCACTAAGCTAGGTTATTTGTCTTAGGGTTATATCCATCATTATACTTATCCCATATATATTTTCATACATGGGAGCTCAAATGAGCATGATGGCTATCATGCATCACATGCAATGCATGTGCGCCAAATGGAGATCATGCATCACATGTAACTCATGCATTACATGCATGCCATTACCATATGCATGGAAATACTTATAAAAAGAGGGGAAAGGAAAACAAAAGGGAATCAATCAAGAAGGGAAAGTTAGAGAAATGATATGATCAAACAAACAAGTTAGCTCATTTGGGAAGAGGCTTGTGTTTTGAAGTTGGAGGCAAGGGTTCAAATCAACAAATCAACAAAAGAAAAGTCGCATCTTGTGACGACATTGTAACTTTGGTAAAATCTTGGGTTTTTAATATAATACATATTCTTATCATATTTTCTTACCTCTTCAATCATACATTGTCTCTATCTCTCATCCTTGTTCGTCTCTCTCTCGTACATTACTTTCAACTTTTATTCCTGCTATCCTGAATCTTTGTGGTAAAATCTTATATTCTTAATATAAATCATGTTAATATCATATACTCTTGCTTCTTAAGTCATATATGGTCTTTGTCTCTAATCTATGCTCGTCTCTTTGTCACACAATACTTTTAACTCTTATTCTTCTTATCCTTAATCTTCCTAACATTTGTGCGCAAGCTTTATAAAAGTTTCTTCAACTCCCCTTAAACCTTAGTCCCTGTGATTTCGCCGCACGAACCACAACTACCCCGACAGCGTTACTTTAACGCTCCTAATATAATACTCTATCCTCCATGCGTTATGTCCGGCGGTTACAATTCCAGCAGACAACACATTGGAATAACAATGTTTCCTTTTTGTAACATCCAATCCTAAATCCTGCGATCTCCATCTAGAGGTGGCACAGGTACTAAAGAAAGTACCAACTCTGTGACTTGATTCTAGATAACACGATGATGTGACCCAAGACTATAACGACATGTCATGTCATTGAACCTAATAGGTGACCTTGGTCATTTACCACATATGCAATTGATTTTAGCCCCTTCTTTGCTAAAATATAAACTTTCCTAGGCTCTTGTTCAACTAATGACCGTGGGAATATAGCACTCCAATGTAAGCTTTCAAGGCGTAAGGAGTTCCCTAATTCTGAATTCTTGGCTCTCCATTTTATGTGGTGCAATACTTCCTTCCAGTGCTTTAGAATCTTTGAGCTAAATGGACAACCTTTGATGTGCCTGTCAAGCTTTCCAAACACTACATCCCAATTGTTAGTATCCCATGAGCCAAATGACTTGGTTTTCAAATTAGCAAACATATGTTCAGCAAAGTTTGGCAGTAAAGTAGCTTTTATAGCCAACATATGCAACTGCAAATTAAGAATATTTAGCCCTCCACATAATCGTGGAGTGCATATCTTCTCTTGTGATAAGAGTTGTACACCTCTACATGACTACATAGAGCACCAAAAGTTGCTTATGATTTGTGAAAGTTAGTGTGCGGAAGCGTATGCCAAACCAGCTCTGTCGGATAGTAACATTAAAGAGAAGAAGGTTTAATGGAAGCTTAGCACAGAGAATAAGCATACACATGAGAGAGAGAAAGAGCAGAACATAAAACTCTATTAAAAAATAACACTCTGTAACTCTGTACATAGAATGTGCTCATAGAGCACGTTTATACAAGTCCATAAAGTACTGACAGGTACTTCAATGCTCACACGAGCAATTGTCACTGACTCCCAAAAAATATGCATACATACTAGGCTGGATCCGTAGGCCTCTAACGGCCTACCAGCTTCAATCTGATCAGGGTCTCTGATCCGGCTCCTGGTTCCGGATATCATCCGAACACCGATCCGGTTCTCCATTCCGGATACCGATCTAGATCTGGTTGACCTTGCTCGCTCAACACTCCCCCTCATGCTCAACTTGAGGTCGGATCGTGTTGTCAGTGTCTGCAATAGCTGATCCTTTCCTCCGGCTCCTTCTGACGTCTTCCCACCTTGCTCGCGCTCCTTGTCCGGTCCGGTTCTGCGCACCTCGTCCTCCTTGGTCGGCTTGTCTGCTCAACATGCCCATCTCAGCTCCTTCGTTGCTATGACTCCGGCGCTTGTCGACCCATCGGTTCCTCCATGTCGGTGTCGACTTCCGTTGCCTTCTCGTCCGCTTGGTCTTTAGTTGATCTGGCTCTTCCGAATCCAACTGTTGAACCGAATCGGCTTCCTCCGATTCGTTCCAACTCTTGTCCGAGTTGGTAGTCTCCAACTTGTCTTCCGTTTTTAGGCCCTTCACCACATCGAACCACGTCCAGGTCTTGGTCTTCTTCCGGTCGGCTCTGTCCTTCTTGACTCTGCCCCCGCTGCCAATTGTTCTGACTTGTTCAGATGTGCCGACTCCTTCGGTCGGCTCGACTTCCTTTATCTGCTCATCTCCCCCATTGGTTCTTTCTTCCTATCTGGCTCCTTATTCGGTGCCATCCGTTCCCATTCCTGTTCTCCCCCTCAAGTGCAGCACATCAAGATGTTGAATGCCGAGCATCTCCGAAAATGTTGCAACTTGTCTTATCTGAGTGGCTTGATGAAGATGTCGGCAACCTGCCAATCCGTGTGAACATACCGAAGTTCAACTTCACCGCTCAAGACCCGTGCACAAACAAAGTGATAATGCACTTTTATGTGCTTTGTCCGAGCATGGAATACAGGGTTCTTGGCGGGCTATATGTTGCTTACGTTGTCACAATAAATCGGGGTCGGGGTCGACACCTCAATCTGGAGGTCTCGCAGCAGTCGCCGAAGCTAGATGGCTTCATAGGTGGCAATGGTAATGCCCCGGTATTCAGCCTCAATGCTCGACAGAGCCACTGTTGGCTGCTTTTTGCTGCTCCACGCAACAACCGCGCTACCAAGAGAAAACATGTAACTAGAGGTGGATCAGCGATCCGATTCATCACGAGCCCAGTCGGCATCGGTATATCCGACTAGCTTCCGAGCTATACTGTTGTCGTGAAGATTCTCGTCCTTAGCGAGAAAAACGGGAATAATGGGAACATCGGCGGGGTGTTGCGTAGGCACCCACCCTTGTGTATACATGCAAAATAATAGGGGCGCCTTTATGGCGCCGAACAAGAGTTAATTCGGGACAAAGGATCCCATGTAAAGCGGGATTTACCCCACATTGTTACACATCCCTCTCCTTGTTCTATAAAAGCAAGGGAGCGCCCCTTGTAAAAGGGTTCCCACTTGTGGGTTCCATTTTGCCTCTTATTAATAGGATTCTGTTTTCTATTCACCTAGGGTTCTTACTCGTCTCTGTGTATCACTTTTGTCAAGGAGAGGAATTTAGGGTTGCTTCTTTTCGGTCTCTATGTATGTTGTCTCTCTACTCTGCATCTGTGTGTGTGTGTCCCTGTTGTCCCGCACTGTTGTTGCTCAGGTTGAGTGCGTGTGCTCGAAGGTTTTGTGTCGAGGTCCCCTCTTCGTCGTGCAAGGCCCCACTTGAGTGGCGAGCCTGTGTGCTCCCGATTGGCGGCTTGACGACGAGAGGTTGTTGCTAAGGTCTGTGTGGAGCAGGCGTTGTGTCGACGCCGCGTACATATGCGGGTGCGTGTCTCCTGGGAGGCAGCGTAGGTCTTAGAGGTCTGAGTGTGGGTGCGTATGTAGTGAGCCAGTTTAGGCGTGTGTGCATGCGCGTAGGTGCAGTTAATCGGGTCGTGACCCGTGCCTCTTTTGAGGCCCTTGTACATATGGGCAGGAGGGTCGTGTGGATACGCGCGCGCTCTCTTCTTTCAAGAGTCTGAGTCGCTTCTGGGACGTATCCAGAACCGTCCCGATCGGCCATTCCCGAACACCATCCGAAACCAATCCGGTCGGCAGCGCGACAAGCTCCGGAGGAATCGGCCTTCCGGGTACTCATCCCCTCCTGGTCCATGATCCCGGTGGTCCCGCCCAGATCCGACATGCAAGCGCGGATTACCGTGTCAGTATGACAGTCCTCGGTCCTTCGTGCCGATAACATACCGGAGTATCTAGTGTGGGCACTGAAGGTGCTCGCCGGTCGGCTTCTGCATGAATTGGTTGATCACTCCAACTGGATAACTGATGTCGGGTTGAGTGATTGTCAAGTATATGAGGCTTCCGACAATTTTTCAGAACCATTTCTCATCGCAGGCCAGTCTGAAGTCAAGACGTAACTTTAGGTTCTAATCCAGGGGTGTGGAGATCGGTCGCCATGTTGTCATGCCAAACATGTACAACATATTCAGCACATTGTGTCTTTGTGAGAACAATATGTCATCGGGGGTCCGTATCACCTCGATCCCAAGAAAATATTGAAGGTCCCCCAGGTCCTTCATTTCAAATGCGTCCGACAACTAGGACTTCACTCTACCGATTTCATCCAGTCTGGGTCCGGTGATGACTAAATCATCAACATATAGCAGGATACAAACGGTATTGTCCAGACCTTTCCGGATGAAGAGTGACAAGTCGGACATTGAGACCGCAAACCCCATCTTACGCAACCGGTGCGTGATCTTCACATTCCAAGCTCGGGGGGCTTGCTTCAGACCGTAAATCGACTTCTTGAGACGGCACACTACCGACTTGTTCATCTCCGATTGGAATCCGAGGGGTTGGATCATATAGACCCGTTCTTCAAGGTCACCTTGAAGAAACACATTCTTCACGTTGTCGCATTGCTACGCGCGTGCGTGGCGAAGGGCAGGACCACGGGGGTCTTGGACTAAGGAGTAGAGGAGAAGGAATCAGACACGGAATGGAAGCTTTGCCCAGGAAGAAGAAGAATCAACAAGACATTAGATCGAACAAGAGGAAGATGGAGACAAGATGATCAACAAGATATATTAAAACGAAATGAACGATTACAAAATGGTGGTCGCATCGGCCGCACCAAACGACTACTCGAAACCCTAACCGACGAAGATGAAGATCATGATAAAGAAACCCTAACCCTAACGCTCGACCTATGTGGTATACCTCGCACACTCAAAATAGGCAACCCTCACAATGGTGCCTTCCCTCTCCTTTTATAGCACAAGGAGGGAAGACCGTTTACAAAAACGAGACTAAAATATCCCCTTTCATTCAAAGGGGATATTTGCCTTGATTTGGGGGAGGGTGAGATTGATCGCCCCTTAACTCCCACCTCCTCACAAACAACTAGGTACCTATGTACCGCATAGTACCTCTCTCTCTCGCGCGCGTGGATGTGCGCACAAGACCACATCGCCTTTATACCTTAGGGATCTTATGGGGCATTTCTAGCACCATACCCTTTTCCCCTATTATTATTACAAATACATTATGTATGTGTGCAACGTTGCACATCGCTCTTAGGCTCTCGTTGCTCGGGTTTCCGCTCGTGGACGAAAATCTTCACGACAACGTCCATTTGGTGAAGATGCCATCCCCTTGCCGCAGCAACAGCCAGTACCACACGAACTGTCGTCATCTTCGTTACTGGAGCGAAGGTCTTGTCGTAGTCGATTCCGTGGGTCTATGCGCATCCCTTAGCCACTAACCGGGCCTTGTATTGGTTGACCGAACCGTCGGCATTGTACTTCACCTTATATACCCATTTGCAACCGATCGGTTTACGCTTGTCGGGGAGGGTCAACCAGGTTCCATGTGTCGTTGGCATCAAGTGCCTGCATTTCTTCCTCCATAACAGCACGCCAATTTGCGTCTTTTGTTGCTTCTACGTAGCTCTCCGACTCACACACGTCTACCACCTTAGTCATGTACGCATACTGATGCGCCATGTACTCATTGTATCCGTACCTCTGGCGGGGTTCTTCTGGCGGATTGAGCGGCGTAACTTTTCGTTAGCCGGTTTGAGGCCCTTCTTGGCCGGTTTGGACTTCCTTTCTGAAGATCTTGCCTTCTTCCTTTCTGGGGTCAGATTCACTCTGATCCGACCCTTCACTGTCGGTAACATATTCCGGCATCTTCTTCTTCCCCTTCTCTTTGCGCGTGAACCGTCTCCTTTATCTTAGTGGTGTAGTTCGTAACCGACATATCTCTTTGTCGGAGTTGCAACTTACGAGATGTGGTACTCGCAGCGAAAATCTTCCGAAGATTTTCCTAAGCCTCCTTTGGCGTTTTTGCATCCTTGATGTAGCCGAGCATCTTATCGTGCACACTGGACGCGAGGCAGTACAATACTCGGCTCGCTCCTTGCTCCCATGCCGGGAAGTCTTTGTGTGTCGGATCCAGTGCTACCCTGTTGGTTCCTTCCACATAGCTCCAATATCCATGCCCCAATAGGAACTTGTGCATTTTATATGACCAAGATGCATAGTTGCTCCGGTCGAGCTTTTCTGTTAGAAGTGAACTTGCTATTCCTCTATCCATCTTAGGTTCTCTTCTGTAGAGAAATAGCGCAGAATATTGCTCGTCCACAACCAAGACTTGAATCACTTCTATGAGAATGAAACACAAAAATGGAAATGGAGAGTACACAAAGAAAATACACAGGATGTTTACGTGGAAAACCTAAATAGGGAAAAACCACGGGAGCCCACAGACTCCAACTATCACTATGGGAAAAATGTACAATCAGAGCCTCAGAGGCAATGACCTCGAGCTCTGTATCTTCGCCAACCAGCGGTTACAATAGACTACCTCTCTATATCTCACACACTCTCTCTCTCTTTCTATCGCTCTCTATACAACAATTACCACAACAATGATCATCATCCACATCATAGTGATTGCCCTAAGTCATATTTATACTTATATGAACTTGGGCCTATTTACAAATATAGCCTCAATAGGCTTACTGAAAACATATTTACAGATATGTCTTCTCTTTCGGTTCTCGCCGGCTCTCTCTTCCGGTTCTCACCGGGTCTCCTCTGGTTTTCGGATCTCTTCCGGTTCTCACCAGGTCCTCTATATTCATCACCGGATCCCATCCGGAGAGATCGATTTCCCAAAAATCTCCCCCTTCACTCCGGCATGGGATATCTTGTCAGCCCGATCCGCTTTCGACACGCATCCAGATTGTTAGTTGTCAGGACCTTGGTTAGCATGTCCGACCCATTCTCCTCCGTGTGGATCTTCATCAGCACGAGCTCTTGATCTTCTACTCTCTCCCGGATCCAATGGTACCTGCGCTGGATATGTTTCATCCGGGAATGGTAGGCCGCGTTCTTTGCAAGGTGGATGGCGCTTTGACTATCGCAATAGAGCCGGTATTCCTCCTGTTGGATCCCTAGCTCTCTGATGAAGTCCTTCATCCAGGTTATCTCCTTGCCGGCTTCTACAGCTGCCATGTACTCCGCCTCCGTGGTTGACAACGCAACCTTCTTCTGCAGCCTCGACTGCCATGATACAACTCCACTTACATAAGTCATTACATATCCGGATGAAGACCGGCTGGTATCCGCATCAACCGACATATCCGAATCCGTGAATCCGTCAAGTTGGGGATTACCAGAGCCAAACCGAAAGCACATACTCGAAGTGCCTTTCAGATACCGGAGTATCCACTTGACTGCATTCCAATGCTCTTTGCCAGGATTGCTCATGAACCGGCTCACCACTCCGACTGCATATCCGATATCCGGCCGGGTACATACCATTGCGTACATCAAGCTCCTGACGGCAGAGGCATATAGTATCTTCATCATATCCGTCTTCTCTGCCTTTGTCCTCGGGCTTTGTTTTCCGGATAGCTTGCAGTTTGCCGGAGGTGTCGATCCGACCGGTTTCGCCTCTGACATGTTGAACCGTTGAAGCATCTTTGTCACATACTTCTCCTATGACAGCCACAACAGCCTCTTCGACCAGTCCCGGTTGATGTGCATTCCCAATATCTGTCTTGTCGGCCCCAAGTCTTTCATTGAGAATGTCTGGTTCAAAGCCTTCTTCAGCGTCCGAATCTTGCCTTGATTTCGTTCGACGATCAACATATCATCCACATATAGGAGGAGTATCAGGAAATCTTCTCCATCAAATTTCTTCACAAACACGCAGTGATCGGCCTACGTCTTGTGGTACCCTTCGTCGGTCATGAAGGAGTCGAACTTCCGGTACCATTGCCAGGGAGCTTGCTTCAGTCCGTATAAGCTCTTCTTCAGCCGGCACACCAAGTGCTCCTTCCCTTTCTTCTCAAATCCTTCCAGTTGATGCATGTAGATCTCCTCTTCGAGGTCACCATGGAGGAATGTCGTCTTCACGTCCAACTGCTCTATCTCGAGGTCCATGCTTGCCGTTATGCCCAATACCGTCCGGATGGATGTCATCTTTACTACCGGGGCAAAGATCTCATCGAAGTCCACTCCTTTCTTCTGTTGGAAGCCCTTCACCACGATTCGGGCCTTATACCTTGGTGGATTTCTAGCATCTCCCAGTTTCAACTTGTACACCCACTTGTTCCAGAGTGCCCTCTTTCCTTTCGGCAACTCCACCAATTCGTATGTGTGGTTCTCATGCAGGGAATCCATCTCATCCTGCATGGCACTCAACCACTTGTGGCTGTGGGTGTCTCCCCTTGCTTCTTCAAAGCTTTCTGGCTCCCCCTCATTGGTTAGCAACACATGCTCTGCATCCGGAAATCTCCGGGGGGCTCTTCTCTCCCGAAGAGGATATCTTCGTCCTTGGTTTCTGACTTCCGGTTCCTCCATCTGTTCCGAATCCGAATCCGATTCAGGATCTTGTCCGGTTCCGGTGTCTTCTTCTTCGGTTGGTTCGGTTTCTTGTCTGAATCCGGCCGGTTCATCGAGTGTCATCCGGTTACCGGCTAACATCCGGCTTTCAACCGGGTAGGTCCTTGTGTCCTCAGGCCGGTTTTCATTGGATCCGGAGTTGGTCATCTTCTTCTCCGACTCCCAATCGGCAATGGTCTTGTCTTCCATGAAGACTATGTCCCCACTCCGGAACACCTTCTTGTCGACCAGATCCCACACCCGGTAACCGAACTCATCGTCGTCGTATCCAAGGAATATGCATGGCCGGGACTTCGGGTCCAGCTTTGCTCTCTTGTCCTTCACCACATGCACGTATGCGAGACACCCGAACACCTTCACATGCCGATAAGATACATCTTTGTCGGTCCATACCTTCTGAGGTGAGTCTCCTCCCAAGGGTACTGAGGGTGATCTGTTTATCACATAGGTCGTCGTCGTCAGCGCCTCAGCCCAAAACTTCTTGGGTAACTTGGCATGTGCAAGCATGCTCCGGACTCTCTCCACTATGGTCTGGTTCATCCTTTCGGCCAGCCCGTTTAGTTCCAACGTCTTCGGCATTGTAAACTCGAGTTGGATTCCCTTTGATCGGCAGTACTCCTCGAACTGCCCGTCTTCGGCATTGTAAACTCGAGTTGGATTCCCTTTGATCGGCAGTACTCCTCGAACTGCCCCCGGTAAGAATAACACTTGGTCCTTCGTCTTCAATGGTGAGACCCACAGCTTCCGGTTGTGGTCGTCTATGAACGTCACGAAGTACTGCGATCCGGCATGTGACTTCGTGTCGACTTGACACACATCGGTATGCACCAGCTCCAGTGGTGCATTCTGTCTCATCGGTGGTCTGGACCGGAAGGAGGTTCGGTTTTGCTTGCTAGCTAAGCAATCGGTGCACTTCTCAAGATGCACGTCCTTCACCAGAATGAGATTGACATCAGCAAGTCTTTTTATCCCCTTCTCACTCATGTGACACAGTCTTTTGTGCCACAGCTCACCGGCAGTGTCGGATGCTACGTTCACTTCTTCCCGGCATATTTGGGCATTCATCAAGTATAGTGTGTTGATCTTCCAGGCTCGAGCCACTATTAAGCTCCCTTTGCGGAACTTCATAGATCCGTTCCGGATGCTACCCGTGTAGCCTTCATCATCTAGCCGACCGGCTGATATCAAGTTCAGTCGAACCTCCGGAACGTGTCGGACATCCTTCAGTAGCAACTTGCATCCGGTTTATGTCGTCAACAGCACATCTCCTATGCAGACAATTCGGCATGTACCTTCATTCCCCATCCGGGCACAACCATGATCACCGGCTATGTAGGATGAGAAGCATCTCCAGTCCGGTGTCAGGTGGAATGACGCTCCGGAATCGACAACCCACGTTGTCTCGTCTCCAACAAGGTTTAACTCATTCTCCTCGATAATGAGCATCAGTTCCTCTTCACTTGTCGCGATTGTCGATGTTCCTTTCTGATCCAAGCCTCTCCGGTCCGAATCGTTTCAGTCTGAACCCTTCTTCGAATCGGTGGTGCCAATTTCCTTCTCTTTCCAAAAATGCCGACAGTTCTTCTGGAAGTGCCCCGGCTTCCCACAGTAGAAGCAAGTAGGTCTCCCCCTTGACTTCGACCTCGTCCCTTATTTGTCCCGGTTTTGGGGGCTCCGATACCGGACTCTTCGCCGGTTGTGGTCATCATCCGTGACCAAGGCCTTCGGATCGGTTCCGGACTCTCGGTCCTTCCAACGAGCTTCTTCATCTAGCAAGCTTGATTTTACCCTTGCTAGGGACAACTGTTTTACTTCCGGCCCGGCGTTGCCCATCGTGACAACTAATGTCTCCCAACTATTCGGGAGGGAACCGAGCAGGAGAAATGCAAGTACCTCATCAACAAGAGGTACTTCCAACGAGGTTGCCTGGTGGATCAATCCTTGGAAGGCATTCATGTGCTCCGTCATACTGGAGTCATCTTGGTATCGAAGCCTCACTAGCTTCCGGAATACCGAAACCCGATTAACATCATTCCTGGTTTGGAACATGATGTTGATCTTCTCCCAGAGTTCATGAGCCTTGCTCTCTTCATTGAAGTTGTTGTACAGGCTCATGTAGATGAAGCACCAGATGTATGTCGTCGTCTTCATGTGCATCACCTCCCACACTGTGGCGTCAATCTTATCAAGTCTCTTGTCCCCGAACTGAACCGGCAACCAAAGATCTTTGACCACCAGCATATCCCTCATCTTCAACTTCCACACTGAATAGTTGGATCCGGTGAGCTTGAACATACCGTCGAACGATTCTTCCATTTCCCGTGTTGTTTGCTCTGATACCATCTTATAGAGAAATAGTGCAGAATATTGCTCGGCCACAACCGAGACTTGAATCACTTCTATGAGAATGAAACACAAAAATGGAAATGGAGAGTACACAGAAAATACACAGGATGTTTACGTGGAAAACCTAAATAGGGAAAAACCACGGGAGCCCATAGACTCCAACTATCACTATGGGAGAAATGTACAATTAGAGCCTCAGAGCCAATGACCTCGAGCTCTGTATCTTTCACCAACCGGCGGTTACAACAGACTACCTCTCTGTATCTCACACTCTCTCTCTCTGTGTTGCTCTCTATACAACAATTACCACAACAATGATCACCATCCACATCATAGTGATTGCCCTAAGTCATATTTATACTTATATGAACTTGGGCCTATTTACAAATATAGCCTCAATAGGCTTACTCAAAACATATTTACAGATATGTCTTCTCTTTCGGTTCTCATCGGCTCTCTCTTCCGGTTCTCACCGGGTCCTCTATATTCATCACCGGATCCCATCCGGAGAGACCGATTTCCCAACATCTTTTGTTCTTCACTAGGTGGTAGGGTTTGTCTTCACTAGTCGCTTGTTGGCTGCAGAGGTTCTCAACCCTTGCGCTCTAATTCCATGTGAAAGTTAGCGTGCGTAAGCGTATGCCAAACCGGCTCTACCGAATAGTAACAGTAAAGAGAAGAAGGTTTAATGGAAGCTTAGCACAAAGAATAAGCATACACAGAGAGAGAGAGAGAGAGAGAGAGAGAGAGAGAGAGAGAGAGAGAGAGAGAGAGAGAGAGAGAGAGAGAGAGAGAGAGAGCAGAGCAGAACATAAAACTCTATTCAAAAATAACACTCTATAACTCTGTACATACAATGTGCTCAGAGAGCACTTTTATACAAGTCCATAAAGGACTAACAGAAGTACGTACAGGTACTTCAATGCTCACACGAGCGACTGTCATTGACTCCCAAAAAATATGCCTACGTATTAGGCTGGATTCGTAGGCCTCTAATGGCCTACCGATTTCAATCCGATTCGGGTCTCCGATCCGGCTCCTAGTTCCGGATATCATCCGGACACCGATCTGGTTCTCCGTTCCGGATACTGATCCGGCTCTGGCTTATTCAGTCAATCTAGATCTGGTTGAGCTTGCTCGCTCAACATGATCTCTAAATTAATCTTTTGTATCATGTGTTTCAGCCAATCAATCATAATTAAGTAATATTGCATGTAAGCTATGAATATAGATTGCACTATCCTCAATCTGACATGGAGTGGCCATGTTGCAATTTTCCAATAGCTTAGCTTTTGTCTCACTTTTTGCAGAACCCATTCAACCTTTCCTTTGCTTGTTGCATTCCATCCCAATGGATAACCAAGATGTCTAACCATTTCATTTGGGCTAACAACTTGACCTGGCCACAAAAGTTGATGCCAACTATATGGTGTTAAGGCTAGGAGTTTGGACTTGCTGAAATTAACATGTGGTACAATAGCTAATCCATACAATTTGAGGGCATCCATAATCACTCTCATATCATTTGGATTGTTTTGTGACAAGAATGATGACATATCATCTACATATACCTAAGCCACGAAATCATGTTCGTCTTTCGTTTGCAAACCGTTAAGTTGAACAATTGATACTAGATTATCCATGTACAATAGTAGTGGATGAGTTGCAAATGCATACAACAATGCACTTACAGGACAACCTTGTCGTAGTGATTTGGCTAAGCTCCATGCATCTGTCAATTCACCATCAATAATGCATGAAGATGTGCTAGACCCATAAAGCCAATAGATTACTTCAGACATCTTCGGGCCAAATCCTAGTTTGACCATTGTAGTTGCCACAAAATCCCATTGTATGGTATCAAAGGCCTTTTCAAAGTCAATTTGCTTGATCAATACATCTTGTTTGGTGTATTTGGCATACTCCATTCCAATATAGGCATTAGCAATATTATCTGTAACTTGCCTTCATGGAATGAACCTGTACTGGTTTATGTGTATGCCTCCCAACAAAGTGTCCTTAATACGATTAACAATCATCTTTGCAATAAGTTTATAGATTACTGGCATGAGAGTCATTAGTCGTGTATCCGGAAAAATTTCACATAATTTCTTTTTGGGTATTAATTTGACCAAACCTTCTTTCTATAGGCATATCCCATTGTTGCCAAGCTTTATTTGACATATACAAGATTAAATCCTTAAGGACATCCCAAAATTCTACAATGAACTCTAACGTAATACCATCCCAACCAGGCGCTTTGCCTTTCCCAAGACCCTTCCGAGCCTCCATTGTGAATGTTGCATCGAAAGCAATTATAGCTTTATCAACACAAATAGTGGGTTGAGATTGTTGGGAAAATTGGTCCCTCCGGATGGGAAGAGCACGAGGTGAATTAGTCGACCCTAACTCGATCGAGGCCGAAAAATCAACTAACCGAAAATCGGATAATAATCGATTTCGGTTAATAGCCAAATCAGTCAAATCCGATCGGGTTATATTTGTAAATAGCCTAGATGTGCCCATTAAGGTTATATTTGTAAATAGTTTGTTATGTATATAAGTATATATATACTCAGGGGCAAGTAGTTAGAAGGTAGAGAATCATCATTTAAATTCTTGTTGAACAAGCTGTAGTTGGTTGTTGCCACTGTAACTAGAGTGTGAGAGAGTGAGAGAGGGTGTATGTATATTTGTAACCGTTAGTGACGAAGAAGAGCTTCAAGGTCGTTGCCTTCAAGCTTCTTGTTCTACTCCTCCCATCATAGTAATTATGTTCGGAGTTTGTGGACTCCCCGTGGTTTTTCCCTTTTCGGGTTTTCCACATTAAATCGTGTGTCTTCTGTCTTGTCTGTTTTCATATGTCATTCTCGATCTTTGCACCCGCATACATATACGTGCTAACTGGTTGTGGCCAAAGTCGATCCTCAACAGAACTAGTGACAAGAATGTATCTTTGGCCTATTTAACTGCATCTGTAACAACTGCGTTGTTCTGAAATATGTGAGAGAAGTGAGTTACACATTCCTTGGCTAGTTCAAGTCAGTTTGTAGTCCACGAACCATCACCAGTTTTGATGAATGTAATGGATTCCTTTTGGCGTATTAGATGCAACCCTTTGAAGAAAGATTTAGAAGAGTGTCCTTTGTCTTTCAATGGCAATTGTCTTGACCTAACTTTCCATTTTTCCAATTTATTTTTGTCATGTAGCATTAATGTGTGTTTGGCCATACACAATGCATCCTCTTAATGTAAGATCAAATATCTGCTATGTGCTAACTCCGTTGGGGCTTGACAAGTAAATTTGGCTTGTTGAGTGCAATCTCTTTGTCTTGAGACATACCACTTCCCATACTCCTGTATTATCGTTTGTAATCTATGTACAAAATGTACCCACGTTGTGTCAACATCTATGTTGACTTCTACATAAAGAGGAGGTATTATGTCATAGACCATCCTCTTGAAGAGCTCATGCTTGAGGTAGGTGTTGTTAATGAGCATAAGCCTCTTCCTTTGGAGATGCACTTCATAGGAATGATTCCCAAAATGAAGGTCTAGCCAAACAAGAGCATGAGCTGACAACTACAAAGTATGATCTACATGCATTGTACATGTGAAATTTTCATACTAACTAGCATACAACAAATACCCTTTCATCAACAAATACCCTTTCATCACACCACCCACTCCTCACATTATGCAAGGCTTGATAGAAAGGTAAACCCCGGAACATGTCGGTGTGTCATTTTCCATAAATCAGCCCAATCCAATGAGTTTTGCATATTATATACCATTTACCTTGTTCCTCTCTCAACATATGTGAGTGCCCACTAGTGTGATCACCTGCATTTTGTGGCCATGGATAAGCACAAATGTCTTGTCAAAGTAAAGCTCTTGCCCTTGAGCCATTCAGGGCATATATTCCAACAAAATCATATGTCTCTCCATATATCATGCATTGCACAACCATCCACCTCCCACGTTGATCCCAAGGTTATTCTCATAATATACTCCTTGTTTTCAAAACATTGCACTATTGTAATGACAAATCAAAATCAAGTAATTTAAATTTTAAAACATGCTCTTTCTCCACTCGAGCATCATCCACGATTTAATCCAACCATTCAATATTGAATTCACGAATTTGTTTAAATCATAAATATTTAGGTCAAGTAGTAGGAGTTAGCAATGGCTCAGCTCAAGCCTAAATTAATTCATTAAACCGTTTTTAAACGGTTTGGTGGTTTGGTTCGACTCAGTTCAACCTTGAGCTTCTTGACCGGTTTGAGCTTGGTTTGGCAAGGCTCAAGCTGAACCGAACCATTTTGGGCCAAACCGGTTAAGGCTTAATTGATTTAGCCAAACCAGTTCCTAAATCAATTTAGGCTTAACCGGTTTGACCAAACCGGTCAACCTTAACCAACTTAAGAACCAGCTCAGTTCAAGTTTGAAAACTTCCAAACAAGTTAAGGCTTAACCAGTTTGGTTTGGACAAGGCTAAACCGATTAAGTTGAAATCAAACCGTTCTTATTCTTGTCAAGTAGTGAGAATTGTTTCTTGTAAATAAAGCCTAGAAGGCTTTACTTACAAGAAACAATCTAGAATACCGTTTAGAATATTGAAGCAATAAACATTAAGGGAAATCATGTCATTTTCTCTTGTTTTAATATTCCTTTGAATGTCAATGCCGTTTAGAATATCAAGGCAATAAATATTAAGGGAAATAATATCATTTTCTCTTGTATTTTTTTCCTTGAAAGATTTTCTTCAATAGTATTAAAAACATCTAAAGACTACAAGCTGAAGTTATCTACCCATAGGCTTACAACGTAGAATAAAAGCCAATGTATGTACACTAAAACCTGTACCTACAAAAACAACTTATACAGGGATGTTGAACCTTGATATAGTACATTAACATGTTTTTATATTCAAGAAAGGGTCCATGGAAGTTGATAGTTCCATTGAGGTCTTTGATTTGTCACTACAAAGTGGGGCACCTTCCTCCATAAGAGAAGAAGCTTCATCCTTCTCTTATGAATATTTTTTGGAGAACCATACATGTTATCATACTGCCCACAAACTACTATCAGCAATGTTTCCCATATCTCAGGCAGTACCTCTGAACGACCAAGCTCTACTGCATCGTAAAGTCGACTGCATCTACATTTCCATAATACCCATAATGTTACCATAGTCACAGTTTTCCAAACATGGACAGATCGCACCTGATTTCGAATTTATTGAAACAGACTAACCAATATCAATCTTCTGTTGTGTGTCGTCATGGCCTCTTGAATATCTTCTGCCTCATACAACATCAAGTTATTTTAATATTCTAGACTTGTTTTAATATCGCCTGCCTCATTTTCTCTTGTTTTAATATTCCTATGAGGCAAAATGTTCACAATCTAGAATATTGGTCATATGTAGAGTGTATTCAAGAAATATGCTCATAGTGTGATCAATGGAGAATTGTTCTAAATATTATAAGGGATTAGCTAATTAGGAATCGGCAATAGCCTGGCTCAGCTTGTGGGGCCTCAATACAAGCAACTTTGGCTCCAAAGACGATTGAAAAAATCAAAGCTTGAGCCTACCCGCCCAAGCCTAAGTGGCTTAAATAGAGGCATTCTTGAGCTACACTTGGGCCTTGGATTATTTTCTTGAGAGCTTGTGAAATGGTGATTTGAAAGGAGGCAAAGTTGAGCCCTTAATTTGACTAAGTTGGAGAAGTTTTTGCTCTTAAAAGAAATAGGTTTACTGTCTTAGTAAAAATGGTGTCCATTCCATAATCACTTGCGTCGATTTAACCTAAAAAGTTATACATGTTAGAGGATAAAACATTACTCTTGGTAATCATTCCTAGGAATTAGTTTTGTAGACTTGAGCTTTACCTTCAAACATATTAGTAAAAGGTGTCTTCAATTATGGAAAAAGATTTTCAAGGAAAACTAACAAACCAAAGAACCAACAAATATCTCAAGCATTGTGAGGAATCAATCACAATGTTACTTTACTTATTAGACAATAATAGATCTAAACACCATGGTCAATAATTAAATGTCCTACTTTATTGATAGTTTAAAAACTCACATTTTTAAAACTTTAGCATAGAATTGTTCTTCTCACTAATTACATCTATGACAAAATGAACTTGACTGTGATGTTCATCCAAAGTATGGCTACAAACAAGAATATTGTCCAAGAAATTCTCCTTCTCTCACTTGGTTCTATTTATTGCTATCTATAAATTTATGATTGGGATCGAGATGTCAAAATGTATTTTAGCGAGATTAATTGTCCTTCTGGCAAAAATGTTTGAGGAAGTAGATGTAGATGTATGTTGATACATTGACATCACATGAAAAGGATGAACTCCCCCCCCCCCCCCCCCCCCAAACACACCCACCTCCCTTTTTTCATGCCTTAAGTATGTGCACAAATTGGGTTTTCTTAAACATTATCTTAGTACAAAATTCATATTACCAAGCCAAGAAGTTGAGAGAGATTGAGGGGAAGAAATTCAATCTTTTAAAGTGACATGAATAAATACCTATTTATTTTCATGTCGGAGGACTAATGCATTTGGCTTACCACAACTCATTAGATTGACAAGCATACTAGAAGCACTTACAGTGTGGAAGCATTAATGGGCCATATATTTAATCTCACTTGTATCTATTCTTTCTCCATTGTAGTATTTCCATGCATCTTTTTTTTCTTTAGGGATCTTAATCTAGCACAATCAATCTCCACAAACCTTATTCAAGATGCAAATGTGCTTCTCACATTCAAATTGAGCCTAACCTCAGGTGGTGAGGATCTAACCTCATGGAATAGTTCCTCTATATCTACAATATGCACATCATGGGAAGGAGTGCAATGTAGTTACCTTTCCAATACACCAACAAGAGTACAAAAATTAGAGCTTCCTCGAAAAGGCCTCTTGGGTTCAATTCCAACCGCAACCTTATCGACACTTGATGCTATGGATACCCTTAACCTCAGATCAAATCTCTTATATGGCCCTATCCCAAATGATCTCACTAATTGTCACTCTCTTTGTGTCCTTTCCTTAGGAGGGAATGATTTATCAGGGTCCCTTTTAGACAACATTAATTTCTCATTATGGCCTAGATTACAACTTTTAGATCTCTATTCGAATAGTTTTATCGGTTCCATCCCGCCATCCATAAGTTGTCTTACCAACCTCTCTATATTAGACTTGGGGGGAAACAATTTCACTGGCCCTATTCCTCAAATAAGTTCTAATACTTTGCAATATTTTGATGTATCAAATAATATGTTGGAAGGTGTGATTCCAAAATCTTTGTCAAGATTTACAAAGAGCAGTTTCAATGGGAACTTGAATTTGTGTGGGGAGCCATTGTCTTCATGTCCTCCATCACCATCTCCACTAACCCTTATTTCACCATATGGTGCCATGCCAATTGAACCTAATCATTCTAATCACATTAGAGGACATGAAGTTATAGCATCACAAATACTTCTAGCCTTGTTCCTTACATGGACCATATAACATATACGAAAACTCTCTCTCTCTCTTTGGTGTATATATCCTGAATCAATACATCACATCTACCACTAAGGGCTTGCTTTTGTTAGTTCTTTTGTATTACTTAATTATAGAAAGTTTTTGAAAATTTTCACACATTAGAAACATTTTATATATGGAGCCATTGTTAAAAACAAGGAATAAAGTTCCCCATATGCCAATCATGAAATTACAAATAAAGACTTTTTATATCAAATCATTTGACAACTCATCTGTTCTTTTGACATGAAATTTCAACTTTGGGTGGCAAACAAGCTTGAGGGGTAAAACAATTGTTTGGCCTATTTTTTAATGGAAAAGAAATCATTCTCATTATAGTGTTTTTTTAAAGAAAAAGATACTTCCCATTAGTTAAGTAGAGTGTCTTTACACGCCAATATGTACAACAAAAATGTAATCATAGACATTCAACCATTCTATCTACCACATTATCCCAATATGTGTTTATCATCCTGCAATATGTGTGTATCTTCCTATTACTTGTAAAATTTCAGAAAAATCTTATGTACCTTCCTAGTTCGGATGCCAGGGTGAAATTCTCATTATCGTGTTGTCAACCATCATTCAAGAATGTCATACATTATAACTTTTTGGTATTGTAACTTGTCAAACATTGTCGAAGACCACCCATTCAATATCTTGATGTTTTAGAAAAGGATGTGGATTGAGCTAAGGTTTTCCTTTTTGTGAAAGATGGCTTTTCGTGGGGAATTTAGGCTTTGTGGGCAAAAGGATTTGATATGAATTCCTCATCAAAGGAAAGACCTTGCAGAAATTCTTGCATGCTTTTGTATTTTCGAGATTTCATTGACATGCTATTAAAACGAAGTTTATGATTCTGTACTGTATGCAATTTTTACAAAAGCACACATCTGTGCATTCATTCGCAACATTCAATGCCCACTAAATGATTTATAGGGGTTTTATTTACCTTCAGGTTAGGTCCAGATGCAGTGACCATACTTTGATGGTTCCTGAGAAGCTTGAAAAAGGGTTATTCGTGTCTTTTTGTAATATGACACTAGAATTATGCAGACATACAGCATCCCATTTACATGAAACTATCCACCAATTAAAACAACATAAGGAACAAAAATATGCAGTCACTGCTACTACTGCAACTAGACAGACAATTGCCACACCAAAAAAAATCAATTGCAAATTTCATCAAATATTTGTAGACATATTAAACATGCCAAACTCATTTGTTAGAGACATTTTCTTATAATAATCAACACTTGTCAAACAAGCATACAAGCGATTAACTCACAAGGTTATCACCATTATTGGTAAATGGCATCAAGTCAGCAGAAGTGGCCAAATTTCTGCAAGAAAAACTAGAAATAGATCCTAGTGCAAGTGTTCCAGTTTCAATCATTTATTTGTTCTAGATCTGAACATCAATATAGAATAAAAACTCACAAAACATAAGTTGTGTGGGGCATTACATAACATTCAACTTTTAACGCGATACTTAAAAAGATAGGATCTCATTCTTGCTCTAAGTGTAATATTTACCACATGGTAAATAATGTAAACATTTCAATTTTATAGGAGTGATCCATGGTTAGATTCTAAATCTTTAATAGAATATAACAAGAAATTGGCGCATAGTCTTTTGTGGCTATCATTGACATGAATTTAGAACACAGATACACCAAAATGTCCTGAAAGAAGAAAACCAAGAACCTTAAATATACACATGGAATCTTTCATACTTTAAAAAATATGATGTTTAGACCAACCAGTTCCTTGTAAACGTGCTAGGGCTCATTACAGTGATGAAATTAGACCAAAGGGTATCAATGATGCTATTAATCATTAATATGTACTCCCTTCTGGAGGTTGGGGTAGTTTCCTATTATGTGATGCTGACATCTCTCGCTTCAATTCTATCAATATCTTCTCCATATTATACTCTCTTTTCCAATTCGCCAACAAAGGAAAATGCTTCTTCTCAACCTGTAAAGAAAGACCACAACTTTTTCATATGAACTCTGTATTTTAGGATATTTGAAATCCTATGATAATCTATTTCAAACAAATGGTCAGATTGTGAAGTTTTTTATGAGTGCAAGTTATAGATACATATAGAACATCGTCATTCTCTTTTGATCCAAATTGTAAGGTTTTGATGAGTGCAACATGTAAACCTAGAAATTCCCTCCCATTTTCTCTCGATCCAAAATTGCAAAAGTTGAATGATGGTCTTTTCGAGGTTCAACATTTTGCTAATGACAATACGCTTGGACGTACAAAGAGGACCAAAGATAAACTTGTCCTTTCCCCTTAAAGAATGAAGAATATTGATTGGTTATATTCCTTTAAAACCATGAAAATCTAGACATTAGATACTTAAAGACAAATGTATTTTGAAAATTGATTCTCTGCAAATGCAGCTAGCTCTACAAGAAGCTATGGTTCTCTATAAATAAATCTAGCACGCAAATTTGGTTGCAGAAACAACTAGCATAAATGACCTTAAGAAGTAGAAATAAACGAATAAGTCGCCATCAAAGTGACAACAAATGATTACCACTCCAGTTTCCTGATTCACACAGCCCATGTTGATTTTCGAGTAGAACTTAACAGTGGGAGGCTTCTCTGGATAATCTTTATCACAGAAGAGCTTCAGTTGATAAATCCGCCCATCATGCATAGACTGTAGAAAGAAAGAACGGTTAATAAGTGATCATTTAAGTATCATGGCCTAGATTTTATCTTAAAGAACAATCATGAAACAGTGTGTTATAAACATTTATATTAAATTCATGCACAATTGCTAATAACTGTATTTTTCAATCATCAAAAACCAAAGAGATTTGCACCTAACATAACAATGCTAACAATTTTATCTGCAACATCTAAAATTCAAGTAATATTATTGGACTTGATGAACTCAATCCATTTTGCTTACTAAGATAACATATTTATGTACCCATAATTACAGATTTAAGATGTGAATCCTGGTAGCCTTCATCTTAAATTTTGGAATATCTTCACTATGTAAATCTCCAAATCACGTGTTACTGACATTTACGAATAGTGCCCACTTGGTAATTATGTTTATTTAGCACATTATATATAGAAGTTGCATTTAAGTACTGGGCCAAGTTAAATGGAAGCAACTAATTTCAGATGATTTAAACACGATTATAAGATAGTTAGATCATTGCCATTTCTTGCAATCAAACATGTGAGGCAAAGATATGTAGAAAATACATTAATGTGTAACAAGATATTACTTGTTTGCAATTCATGAAAATTTGAAAACTTATTTGTATGTTGCTATGCTGCAGTATTTTGCCTTACCACATCCTCTTCTTTCTAAATAATGATCTTACATACAACCAAATATGGGAAAGTGTTTGTCCTGACTATTGTTATTGTACAATGTCCTCTTATTATTGCTTGAACTATGTCTCTTAAGGATCTCTTTCAGAGTTCTCATCATGATAAAAGAACATATATTGTTGAAATCTATATCCTGATGTGGACATTCCTAATGCCATATCAATTGCATTACGCATATATAGATCATACACTGTATTTTCCTGAAGTGTGCATTCATAGCATGTGTAACAGTTGAATATGCATACTTTGAACATATAAAAACTACAAGTATAGCAATTATGCATATTCATCTCATATAGAACTCTGTATTCCTAAATGCCAATTCATATAAACCTCTGCAATTTGAATATGCACATCTGCTCATATAAAACTCCAGAATAAACACTTACATTATGGGGTCCAATTATGGTTCCTGTCCATGAGCGCATGAAGATATCATCACCATCATCCATACCATAGCTAACAGTTCCATCACCAATTCCTTTTTCACCCCTTTCCAGCTCTTCTAGCAACCGAAAGTTTCTAGGAACTACAAAAAAATTACAGTTTCAAAATATTCGAGATTCACCTCATGTTTCAGTGGAGTAAAACTTGGGATCTTAATAAGTCTTCTAGAGAGCAACAAGAATGGAATCTTCTGTCTGCAACAGGTGTGTTACAGCTGCAATATGACTTCGGCGTGCATAGATTATCAATGCAAACAGAAGAAACCAAATTCTCGTAATGTGCTTTGATACAACTATAACATAGCCATATGACTCTTGATGCAAACAGAATAAAACAAAATTCCAACCAAATTCTCGTAATGTGCTTTGATACAACTATAACATAGCCATATGTCTCTTGATGCAAACAGAATAAAACAAAATTCCAACCAAATTCTCGTAATGTGCTTTGATACAACTATAACATAGCCATATGACTCTTGATGCAAACAGAATAAAACAAAATTCCAACCAAATTCTCGTAATGTGCTTTGATACAACTATAACATAGCCATATGACTCTTGATGCAAACAGAATAAAACAAAATTCCTTTGAAAAAGACATTGGAAACAAAACAACTTGCAAATCCCCCATTAGCAGCAAAAATAAATAAAAAACAATCAGGTAATAATTGAAATAATCTGCAGATTTGGTTATCTACTTTGTGCATAGCATCATTAGATGTTGTAGCGTCTCTATTTCAAAACATATTGGCATCTTATGTTAATGCACACAATAAGCTTGCAACATGAATGAAATGGTATGAGTTGCAATCATCTTGAGAAAGAATACATACAGGATAAAGATAAGTGTAATTTAATAAGTACAATTAATCCATAATTTTCTAACCTTTATACCTACAAGGACCTAGGGTATAGATTGTAACTTTAAAGGAATAATTAAATCTGTCACCATTTCTAATGCATCATACCAATAATCCTCATAGTGATTGATGCTCAAATAATGTAATAGAATAGAGATACTTAGTAATTAAATTTTTTTAGTGCCCAAATGTTCTCAAACCTTAGCATTCTGCAGACATTGTTGCTACATTTCATTTCATCTAACTCTACTAAGTTTGTATGAATATACAGCATTATAGTGCACAAGCATAGTTTGAAACCATTGTAATAGAATGACAAGGTACTACATTTCCTTTCACCCCTCTGACTCTCTCGAGACACATGCCTCCAGTGCCAATAACTAAATAGAAATAGATATAAGTGGCAGGGAAATCGGTCAACATTGGAGCCTTACTAAGTTCTATCCTAAATTTCAGATCCATCACATGGCATAAGCAGAAATTGCTATGCGAAAGAAGACAAAACTAATCACCCAATCAAGTTCTCTTCTTCCTTTACAGGAAAGCAGACATTGCAGAACAGCAAATAGAATTAGATATCGAACTCATCAAGCTTTCGTCATCCTTTACAGAAGAGCAGGAATTGCAAAGCGACAAACAGATCAAGACTTTTGAGCTCGTGGAGCTCTCTCCTTCATTTACAGAATAGATGGAATTAGGAAGCAGGAAAACAGAACAAGACTTTGGTCAGGTAAGATCTTTCTTCTCCCTTTACAGGAATGCCATAATCGCAAAAGTAGGAAACAGAGCAAGACTCCGAGCTGCGCAAACTTTCTACTTTCTTTACCGCAGGGAATTGCAAAGCAGAAGGAGACACTGAACTCATGAGATAATGAAGAAGAAGAAGAAACAAGAGAGAAAGAGAGAAATGAGGGAATATTACCGACAACAGAGGAACCAGCGGCTGACATGTCTTCCCTCCTCTTACTCGCAGCGAATATAAGGAAACCTCTTCTCCTTCTTCTTCTTCTTCTGCTAGGGTTTCTGTGTTTCCACAGGGGTTTCTGCTTCCTCTTCACCTTCAGTTGGCGATGGCGATGGCGATGGCGATGGCGATGGCGATGGCGAGCATAGGGTTACTTGCTACAGGTATATGTACATATGTACATACAGATATATATGTATGTATGTAATAAATTATAATAATAAATGCAGTGGAAATTAATTAAGTAGGAAGTGGTTCAAAGTTCGAATCCGGCCAAAGCCTACAAAAGCACCAAACAAAATGTTTTATACATAATATACATATGTACATGCATGCATGCATACTGTATACATACAACTTACAAGCATACATACATATGTACATACATGCATACATACTTACATGCATGCATGGCCACACAAAAATGCATCTCAACTGCCCGAGAAGTCAGTCGTCCACCTGCATGTGGCCAATATAGGGCTTCGTGGGCCCCAACTGCCCGCATGCCCTCGTGCGTGTAAAAGCGAATATTTGCATGTCGATTACGGAAAACAACCATTCTCGAAATCAACCGGACATTCTCTCTCGTCATGCTGCCCGCCCTCTTCGGCTTCCCGTGTTTTATGCATGCCCCGAGGTGCTCGCTTTGCTCCCTGGACGACTCGATTAGCTCCACTTTTGCAAGCATACGATTACCTCCACTTTGAAGTACCATTTTAACAATAAGATGGAAATAATGTGTCAATTTTCAAATTTGAAAGTTTCATGCGGATCGGAACTTTCGAGCTTCACATTTTTTGAATGTACCCAAAACTAGCATGCAACATAAATCGACTTTGGGATTCTGTGTTTTTGAAAACTTTGGTCCTATACTCATCAAATGATGAACACACATTAAGTGCTCGAAAGGTGGTGGTGATGGCAATTTTGGCCAAAAAATGAGTTGTATAAAATTGAATCTGGAAACATTTTCGATACATGGTATATGCTTCACAACGTAATGTGAAATTGAACTTCCCTTAGTTAGGGTACACCACCTAACTATGATGGCTTCATTACATGATCACAGTGAAGTGTGTGCATGAGGCGTAAACTGTAGTTAGTCATTGTGCTAGGAACGAGCTTTGTGGAGTGTAAAAGTAGCATGGCCAAAAAACTATCATTTGAAGCATTTTTGTGTCACGCGTCCATCTAGAGGGGGAACATGTATTCTTGCAAGCATCACATATATTTGGATCTTGGATTGCTAGTTATGTCAGTCGTAATCATGCATTCCCACAAAGGGCCGAGTTTGATGGGTATCACCCCTATTTATAGAAGCACCGTCATGGTAGGGTGTAGATTCCTTGACTTAAATTGCAGTGGCATAGAATATTGTTGCACTTTTTGAAAGGGGGTATGAATCATTGTGTTGCTTTATGAATATACTTCCTTTAGGAAGAAAGGAAAGGAAGACAAAATGAAGTTGGAATATTGCTTTTCTTAATAAACTTAGCTTTCATGGGCCCACCTTGTGGGTCTCTCAATGTTTATAACATGACTTGGTAATATATACATGGCAAGGCGAGCGAGCCACCGTGGTCACACTAGAACAATATGTATAGATGAGAATGGCATCAACTAGAAATTCGTGATAGATGTGTATAACCACGAGGAGAACATGAGATGGAACCACCTTGTGTACCTCGTAGAGACCATGAGGCATACATGACGACTTTTATCAATAAACATTGTCACAATTGTTACCGTACGAGATGTACGGGTGATTGATAAGTGTGAGTGTGGTTGATACAAAGAGGTGTGAGTGAGTGACTAGGTGTGAATGCCCAAGGGGGCTTGCACCCTTGTGTATCAACCACACTCACACTTATCAATCACATGTACATCTCGTACAGTAACAACAATTATACAAGGACTTTATCATGAAGGTGTATACATATATCTAGCAGCTTCGCACTTAAAGTATCTACAACATGATAGAGAGAATAAAAATAAAGATACATAAAAAGACCAAGCATATATATGTATCGAACAACCCTAGAATGTTCTTTCAACTTTACCTTTTTTTTTATAGTTAGGGATAAACTTATATTTTGAAAACAAGGGATGTATGTGAATATAACTCTTTAAATATAGGGGATACTTTTCATATGACATAGAACTCAAATCAGTAGTTTGTAAACATTGCCCAAAATCTCAACGAGAAATGTATACACTCTTTCTACTATGGATACTCTATTTACACCCTATGAACATATCAAGTTTAGCCAACACCTATGAACATGGTAAGTTTAACCTACACGTAGAGATACTTAAAGAAAGATTCGTTGAAACTCCATAAGCATACAAAGACATTAAATAGAAATGGTACGTAGGCATTGTGCTTGATGAAGAAAATTATAAGAAAACCTCGGAAGTTTTCTTTATATCCCTTGTTAAGATTTAGGTAATTAACTACAGGTTAATTAGTACATAATTATGTGATTAAATTAAGCGGAAGATTATGTGATATGTGTGTGTATGTTCAAAGACTCAATGATTTGATGTGTGCGAGAGGAAGAGAGAGAGGAAGTTACACTTATAAACAACGTAAGATGGGGTATGATTACCTCTATATTAAATTAGCATCATCAAATACAAAAATACCCACAATGAGGTATATATACATCTCATGTGCAAAGGTGCACATGTGTGAGTAGAATATAGGTACAAAGGTGTAAGTCCTATATTAAATTAACATGGGAGTGGAGGATCTACAATGTATCCAACTCAAGTACAAAATCCTATTTAAGGCTTTACCATCAACACATTAACTAGATTCTATATAGGTAACTACTAAGTTATGTGTATTGACTAACTAACTAACTCTAGTTGAGCTTGATATCTCAACATGCCCCCTCAAGCTCAAGTGTGAAGCGTTTGACATCTGGTTTTGCTTTCGGCGTTGTCCGGCATTCGATGTCGGCTTCTGTTCGGCTTTCTTTGGCCTTTTTGAGGCGGTTTCGATAGTTTCGGTTCTCGGCCTTTCCGAGGCAGCTTTGGTTCCTCCCCCTCAAGCTGGTGACGAAGGATTATAGTGTGAAATGGGTGAAGGCCGACTGCTTCCACCCATCGTGGGTCACGAGCCACTTCATCGCGAAGGCATTATGATGGGTCATATACTCGTTGTAGCCGAGCCGAGCGACGGGGTTCTTCTTTCTAAATGACCATCGATGTTTTTCGCTTGCCGATGTGAGTGCCTTCTTGACTCCGGGTGTCCACATGATAGGCACACCAGACTCACTGTCTAGTGAGGGAGCTAACACATCTGAATCACTGTCATCGGGGTGGTCAACTTCGTATACGGGCATCTTACCTTTGCCTTTGTCCAAGGTCATACTTGGCTTATACGTCTCGAATCACCCGAACTGCTCGAGTCAAAGGGTTATAACACTTGTATGCATTCTTCTCAGACGAGTATCCTACGAGGATAAATTTCTCCGACTTCGCATTGGGCTTTTGTCAAATTTCGTTTGGGATGCATACATTCGCAATGCTTCCGAACACCTTGAGGCGATCAACTTCCTTCCGACAAGGAGCTCTTATGGAGTTAGCTCATGTACTCCATTAGTGGTGGATCGATTCATGAGATAGACAGTCGTGGATGCCGCTTAGGCCCAATAGAAGTTTGAGATGTGCTTCTCATGCATCATGGTGTGTGCTACCTTGGGTATTTGCCGATACTTCCTTTCGGCGACTCCATTTTGTTGGGGTGTGTGTCAGCACGAGAATTCTCTTCGAATGCCTCCACGTTGGAGGTAGGAGATGAATTCGTCAGAGAAGTACTCCGTTCATCCATCTTATCTTAGGCATCGAATGTGCCAACTGGTTTCTTTTTCCACTTGGCCCTTGAGCTTCGCTCATCTTCTTCATCGAGAAGATCCACGTATAGTGTGAGTAGTCGTCGATGAAGGTGACATAGTATCGGCATCCGCCGATCGTCGACGTTTGAGCCGGTCCCCATACATCCAAATGTATGTCGTCGAGGAGGCCTTTGCTTACGTAGCTCTCCTTCGGGAATGGGGGTCAATGTTGTTTGCCGAGTTGGCATGTTTCGCATACTCGGTCGACTCATTTGGACTCGAATATCGGAAGTTCGATGATGACTCCCTTTGATTATATCGCTCAAAGCCTTTGGAGGTTTATGTAGCCGATTCGCTTGTGCCACAACTCAATGCTTGTCTCGGTTTTGAGACCTTTGGCATACATGGCCGATTTCACCTCGTTCAAATCGATAATGAACATTCAACCATCTCTCCGTCCTTTACCTATGAGTCGGCCATCTTTCTTGATGAAGTATCCTTCGTTGTTGAACCGAACTTGCATGCCTTGCTCCAATGGCAGTGAGAGTGATAGTGATATTATACCTCCCAACATGTTGACTCTATCTTTGAGCGCGATAGAATGAAGATGTGTAGAAGTCAAAGTCTCTGGGATTATTGCACGTGATTTGGCCAACTGAGACCAAATTATTCGTTATTGTGGGCACATGCAAGACATTCTTGATGCAATTGTTTTGGTTGTCATTGCTAATGTGCCAAATCGGATCTATGGTGTTGTCTTCTCCCATCTCTATGAAGCCGGGTCCATCTGGTGTTCGTAAGTCACGAAACCACTCTTGGTGTGACGTCATATGATGTGACGCTCCGGAGTCGACGAACCACACGTCTTCCGAGTTGGAGGTGCTCGTGGAGTCGGAGATCAACATAGAGTTTGCTTTATGTCTTATTATGAATAGGCCACCGTAGTCGTCGTATTCGGAGTTGGTGGCGTAGTTTGTTAGTTGTCGGCTCATCGAAGCCGACTTGCTTCTTCTTTTTCGGCACTCCTCCTCGCAGTGATCGATTTTTCCGCAATAGTTACAAGTAGCGGGCCTCGTTTGCCGACCTTGTTTGGCATGGAAGCTCCCCCTTCTTTTGAAGGTTCCTCAATGGTTTCCGTCTCTGTTGTCGAATGTTTGAGTTCCCTTCGTGAGATGGGTTGAATTGACCTCTTCTACCGCCTTGACCTCGTCCTCGGCCACCATCCGACGTCTTGGTCTTGGTTTGGACGTGGTTCTCTTCGACCAATAACATTGATTGGAGGTTGAAGAATGAAGGAAGGTTTTCCCTCGCCAAGATTGTTGTCCTTAACGAGTCGAATCGTTGTGCGAGGCCGCCCAAGCATACTTGAACCATCTCGTCTTCGTCGATGTTTATGTTGATGGAACCAAGAGAGTCGCAAATGCTCTTTATCTTGACGATGTAGTCCAACACAGACATATCTTTTTGCCGAATGTTGTTCAACTCTTGTCGGACTTGAAGCTTTCGGGCGGTCGTGTTGGCTACGAACATGTTCTTCAAGTTCTCCCACGCCTCTTTAGGCGTCTCGAATGTGGCTAAGCATGTGGTCATGGACACATGTTGCCAAGCAATACATTACCCGACTCGCTCCTTGCTCCCACGTTGGGTAGTTGGCGTTTGTAATGTCGAGTTTGTTTTCGAGTGCGTCGTTGATGTAGCTCCAATACCCTTGGCTGACAAGGTATTGGTTCATCTTGTACTCCCAAGATGAATAATTGCTCTCATCTAGCTTTTCACTAGGTAGTGAGCTACCCATTTGTGTGTTCATGTTGATTAGTGTCTTCTCGTCTTTTGCTTTTCTTCCTTCCATCATGTACACGTGCTATGTAGCGGCACTACGGTAATTGATAGCATGATTTGTCATCAGTGTCTCGAACACATAATCACAGAGTTGGGTGGGCTTGGTCTATTTTCTAAACCACACACTCTGATACCATGTTAAGATTTGGGTAATTAACTACGGGTTAATTAGTACCCTAGTTATGTGATTAAGTTAAGCGGAAGATTATGTGATATGTGTGTATGTGTGTGAGAGGAAGAGAGAGAGGAAGTTACACTTATGAACAACGCAAGATGGGGTATGGTTAACTCTATATTAAATTAGCATTATCAAATACAAAAATACCTACAATGAGGAGGTATATATATATATATATATCTCATGTGCAAAGGTGCACATGTGTGAGTAGAATATAGGTACAAAGGTGTAAGTCCTATATTAAATGAACATGGGAGTGGAGGATCTACAATGTATCCAACTCAAGTACAAAATCCTATTTAAGGCTTTAACGTCAACACATTAACTCCATTCTATGTAGGTAACTACTAAGTTATGTGTGTTGACTAACTAACTAACTTCAGTTGAGCTTGATATCTCAACATTCCCAAACACATTTGACTTGATAGATGATATGTTTTAAGTTTTGCTATGCAATCAAATTGTTTGAGCAAAAAACATGCACGAGTTCCTTGAGAGCGGAGGTTAAGTGAAGCACACAAAACTTCTTGTTATTTCTTGGGCCATTGTGAACTCGATGAAAGAGGGAAACGGGGATGGATATATCAAATGGTTGGTCACTCAAAGAAGAAGCAATCATTAGTGTAGCTAGGAATCAACAACAATTCAGTTTTGACTTAATCAATTTGACCTAGTCCAAACCAAACTAGTTTGGTAGTTTCCAAACTCGAACTAAACAGGTTTATCCAAATTGATTAATCCTTAACTAGTTTAACTTGCATATTCAAGGGTACTTACGAGGTTTTCAAATGTACACATAAAACATGCGCACAATGCTAATAAATGCATGTGATAGGGAAAAAACGTCCAGGGTATTTCGGAGATTCCCGTAGTTGTACGTAGATACGATGCATATACATATAGGAGGAGAAAAAAACTCAAGGTACGAGTATTTCAAACATATACATATACTGTATACATTACACATATACATATGATACAAGTAAATAAATGTCGGGGGGTATTTTGGAGATTTTCAGAATGTATGTGTATGTATATACCATACATGCACGCAGTACATGTAAATAATACAGAGGGGTGTTCGTAGAGGTTTTGAAAATGTACGTATCCCAGATATGTACATATATACGTAGGTACATACGGTATAGAAGGAAAAAAAGAGTGTAGTAAATAGTCGTAGACTGTATGTATACGTAGAGTTATATGTACATACATACATACATACATACATACATACATACAGTGTTGTATAGACAGACTAGAAGAGTAGTGGAAGAAAACCCTTCTCTTCCTTCTTCGCCTTCGCCTTCGCCTTCGCCTTCTTCTCCACGCCATGAACGCGAGCACAGTTCGCGTTCTCAGCCGCTCTTCGACTCGCCTCTGCAGGTCGCCATGGCATCCTCAGGTAATTACTCTCCTCAATCCCTCCTTAGCCTCTCTCGAATATATATGCCTTTGAAGCTCTCGCTTAAACCTGCCGCGTTTCTCTGTCCGTCGTCTTCTTCCTTCCCCTTTGAGTTTGTACTCCCCTCCTTCCCTTCCCTCTTCGTTACGGGGCTCTCTATGCGATGTTAGAAAATGGAGCTTTCGACAGTTATTCCGTTTTTCCTATCTTCTTCGTGCTTAAAATCTTAAGCAATTATATGGTCAAATCGTCTTTAATGTCGAATGAGGGAATCTCGAAATGCCTTTAATGTGTCCTTAAGTTTGCTTAATCTGTTCTTCAATCTTCTCGTTGCCTCCATTGTGGTCTGATTATGTGATATCTGAAAAAAAGGTTCCTTTGACGGTATTCTTATTTTTAATCTTCCGTTCCTTTTGCATAGTTGTACAGACAAGGTCACCACCACCAGCCTCTCATTCTAGTGCGGTACATGAGCCCTCAAGTGCGGCATATGGGATTCTTTCAGGAGTTTTACAAGCGATTGAAAGGCGAATTGGAAAAGTAAATAGAAATTTGAGCCCTTCATTTTTTCAACTTTTCCTTATTCTTTTGATTCGCGCTATCACTGAGTGATTATGATGCGTGGAAGTGTACTACTTTTTTTTTACCTTAGAACTTGTGATTCTATTTCGTATTATGTTTTGCTTGTAAACTTTGATTGCTATGTTTTCATTTTTTTTCATTCCTTGCTTGTTTTCTGTGTGTTTATTTCATGCCTAAAGCTATTCACGTTGCTTATTTTATTTCTTGCCCTTATCTATCCAGAATTCATTTTTCTGTGTTATGGTTCCTGGAGCCTTATTTCTTTTGCTATATTGTTTTATTTTATTTACTGCTTATACTTTGCGTGGAACAATTGTTCTCCTGTGCATCTTATTCATATTATGCACTAGCTTTAAATGGACCTTTTCATTTGCTTGTCTTATTTCATTGCGTGTGTTGCTCTATCCAGAATGTTTTATTGACTTATGTTGCTATTCCTTTTCCGGTTTCTGTTTTACATCATTTGCTTATTGCTTATTTTATTCTTCCTTTGTAATTTATGTCTTATTCCATTTCTTGATTTGCTCTGCACTTCTTTATTTCTCTTGGCTTTTTCTTATTTCTCTTGTATTGGTTTTTCCCTTCAGGAGTCCCGAATTGCAGAAATCAATAGAGGAGCTGAAGGAAAACTCGGGCAATTTAAAAACCAGGTAAGAAACCATATTCTTGTAATATAATCATAGGTAATGTACAAAATGTTGCCGGCTGCTCCATGGGTGCAGTATTTGAGAAAAACTAGCATGCCACAACTTAAAAGTATGAACTTAGATTCACCTGTATATAAACTTCTGAACTGCTGTTTTGGAAAGTTGTATAAAACAACTTGGTGCAAATCTTGACACCTCGAAAATGGCTAATATAACTTGATTAGTGTAATAATAACAAAAAGCAACAGACAGCTGACTGAGTGTCAAATTTTGAGAGTAAAGATTTTGGATTTAGTATGATATAGAAAATCCATTTAAAATTGAAATCTCCTACCATATTGCAAATTGCAATGAAAATAAATATTAGCATGAATATTTATTATATTTATTATGATGACTGTTATTTACAAGTTTAAACTTAATATTCTACCATTATTATATTCTGATCATACCCTCTTTAGTTAATTGATAGCGCTATCATTCCTTCACCCTTATATTTTACACATTCTGCTGAACTTCAATATTTTCCACAAAAGAATATTTTGCAGACGTGTTTGATTTCAATATTTTCCACAAAATATGATTTACCTTTGGACCTCAAATTGTAAGGGCTTATCAAATTGTCAAAATTCTTTTAAAAATTGGGAAGCCCCATGGGCTGCGGTTTCTTTCAAACATATCCCATGGGGCTGAAGCCCTGAACCCTGAAAACCTAAAGCCCTAGGTTAGGTTCACACATTCTGTGCTCAAATTAGCACGCGGAATTACACAGAAGAATGGCCTGACGTTGGAAGAGGTGGAACCATGGCGCATGCAGAACAAAGGAGACTACAGACTGGATGTTCAAGAACATGGAAAGGCTGCGTGAGGAAGCTCAAACAAAGGCTAGACAGGTAAACAAAGAAATCTGTCCTCTCTCCATCTTTGCTTTTGGTTCATGTTTTGTGCGTAAACTGAAACTTCTGAGATTCTTCAAAGGTTTCTGGTGTGGTGTTGGAGAAAGTTCAAGAAGCGAAACACAAAGTAGCAGGAGTGATGCCATCGAAAGAAAAAGAAAAGGAAGAAAAAGTTGCGGAAACTGCATCTGAGGTACAATATACTGTTTAATATTGTGGGGTATGTGAATGGGTTTCCATTTTTCTGAGGAGTAGAAGTAAATCAAATTTAGGTGAAAAAACCCATGCACCTTAAAGACGACAATGAGCAAGAGCATGAGGAAAGGGGAAAGGACAGTAGCAGATCAAATGCAGATGCTTCAGGATTAGGGACTGAAGGAAGATATTCAAAAACTGATGCAAAAAAATCCAGTAGCTTTGCTAATGCTTTCAGTACACTACCCTCATCGACATCATTCTTGTTTAATAGAATGAGAGGAACAAAGGTTGTTGATTTAATTAAGCAAGGATATGATGTGATAAGTGAGGAATTAAAGGCCACATCATCAAAAAGAATGAAGGAAAAGGCAAAAGCCAAAGCGGCAAAGTTTTATGAAACATCTACTGCACCAAGAAGTAGTTGCACAGATTTAGTTCCTGTTGTGAAGAAGCAATCTGCATGGGAAAAACGGTGGGACTTTTTTAAATCAAAGGTGAGGCTTCACACATTCATTTGGGTACCGCTATAGCAATCTTGATGCTACAGATAGTACTTATCTAAATTCATTATGCTTTGCTAGG
Source organism: Azolla caroliniana (assembly GCF_043228905.1). Taxonomy (NCBI): domain Eukaryota; kingdom Viridiplantae; phylum Streptophyta; class Polypodiopsida; order Salviniales; family Salviniaceae; genus Azolla; species Azolla caroliniana. The sequence goes on from NW_028230445.1 coordinate 19,770,551, forward strand.
CTGAAACAAACCGAGTATACAAGAGGTTCAAAGGAGTTAAGAAACATCCTTTAGTAGTGAAAGGGCAGGAGGTAATACGATTTGACTCCGTAAAACTGTCTGCAATGCCAAACAGTGAATCTTTATGCCATACATTACTAAATGATCAGTCAATGTGGTTTTATTAATAGATTGCTGAAGATATGCGTGAGAGATGGGAGACTAGTGACAATCCGATGGTTCATAGAATACAAGAGTAAGAATTTTCAACATCCAGATGCATAGGAACATTCTTACGTGTTTTTGCTAATTTTTTTGTGGTTTGGATCAGCCTAAATGAATCACTGTTCGGTGAAACGGCAACAGCTATGGCACTAAAAGAAATTCGAAAGAGAGATTTGTTAGTTTTTCTATCTTGATATTACCATAGTCTATTAAGTTTTCTATTGGTTATCTTTGTTAAGTCAAATGTATTGTCTAAAGTATTTGTTTCCCATCATTGGCAGTACATTTACTTTCCCTGATTTTCTAGCTGAAGTTCAGGAGAATGCTCGTGATGTTCTCCGCGCTTACCTGAAGGTACAACATAATTAGCTATTCGGCAGTGACATCTAATACAGTCTCTAATATATTAAAAATCAGGGGGATATTGAAGAGCTTCAGAAAAGGTGTACACGAGAAGTCATTGATCGGTGCAGAGCTGAACGAAGGGCATATGAATCTCAAGGAATCTTTTTTGACAATAAGGTAAAGTCTGTTTGTTTGGTTTGTAATGTTGTGAGTCTCTGATAATTGAAGTATTGCAATTTAAAATGCACTTCACCTTTGTTGAATGAAAGCTTATAGTTGATAATGACGATACAAGAATTTCAAATGTATTTCACCCTTTATATGTGATGCAAGCTTATAGTTGATATTCATTAATGTTACAAGACAATATGTTTCAGTTTCTTATGATTGCTAAGAGATGTTATCTGGTTTAATTATTTCTTTAATTTTTCTTGCAGATACTCCACATTTCTGATATTGAGTTGAGAGACACGAAACTAATGGGTAATGTGCCCATTATTATTGTCACGGTAACAACCTTATAACTGGCCATCTTTGTCCTAAGAGTATATTTTGTTTGTATGGTTATCGGCTTTTGCAACACCTTGGATTTTAATGTGAATTTCCATGGGAAATGTGAATTTCCAGTTCCAGACCCAGCAGGTGTTCTGTGTGCGGGACAAACATGGAAAGATAACACAAGGTGCTAAGGTTAGTTTCAAAATTTTAGGTCTTAAAATACACAGAGGTAGCATATCATGAGTTGCGGGATCTGGAGAGGTAGCATATCATAATTTTTGCGATTCTGATATAAATGCCAAGATAGCATATCAATAACTCATTTCTTTTACCATTATTGAATTATTTTGTTCTTGGGCATTATATTTGAAGACAGTGTATCATAATGGTCTACTGTTGTCCAGGATGATATCCTTACCGTCCATTATGCGTGGGCAATGCAACAAGTGGGTCCCGAGGAAATGGATGAAGATGAGATATTTCCACAGTGGCAACTTCGGGAAATGCAGCAGTTGGGTGTGCGGGCGATAATCTAAACAATAATTTTTAAGATAAAAAGGTTAGAGAAAACAAATTTTGTTGAAGGGGTAGGTTCTTGAGAAGGTTATTCAATGCCAATGAAGGCAGTCTTAGTTTATTTCGAACTTACCCTACCCATGTATATTTCTGACTATAGAAAAGATCTCAAGGTGAATTGTTAAGAGACATTTGACCATTATTTTGTTGGAAAGTATCAGAAATTTCATTGTGGAACTATTACATAGATTTCATGGAGCTATTTTGTAGATTTCATGGAGCTATTTTGCACTCCATTTCATGAAATTGTGAGGCATTGGTCATTCTTTATATCTAGACATTACATGAAGTTATGTAAGATTTTATGAACCATTTTTGACCCTATCATGTGTGAATGCGGTGTTTTGCATTTATGTTCAACTCCAGCTTTGCCTCTTGTACATTGCCTGTAGGAAACTCCAACTTTGGAGTGTATAAGGTCTTGTTGATAGGATACCTCATTAAATTTATTTGTTCTTAAAAGTTCTGGGAAATTATAAAGACTATTTGCCTCAATTGGGAAAACACTGTCTGCTCAACAGAGAATTGAAACGAGGAATTGTTGTTGATGGTGCCATGCAAACATGTGAACAAAATCTTTGGAGCCTGCTAATCTGTAAGCATTTGTAAGAGTAAGAGGAGGTCAAAGCAATGGTAAGTGCCAACGATAATACACTCTTTTATATCTTGGTTTTTTCAACCTAATCAGTTGCCCACTGAGATTGTTACAAAGCATGTGAATTGGCTATCTTGCTAAAAAAACCATTAAGTTATCATTTCATGATACCTGAATTCATCCTAATTTTTCAATCAGTTGCTCTTGTGAGGTCATCAACAAGTAACTGTATCTAAGTTGGCGTTTTGTGGAATAGCATTAGGCTAGTATATATTTGTCATAGTATCTGTTTATTCTATCTTTCATGCTAGTCTATAGAAGGGAACACTCATGTTTGATACAAAATGATGAATCTCTTATTTTGGTCAGTGACCTTAAATGGGCCAATAATATTGAATGGCGTTGAACAATCCACAAACCAATACATACCGGAAATAAACTTGATTTGAACATACAACAATTATGGAACATTACTCTGCTTGCTTGTCTCAAATTCCGTTTACCTTATTGCACATATTTGCTGAGCTAAATGCATAGGTTATTGTTTCAAGTCTAGAGAATATTCCTCTCATTGTAGCATTGTACAAGCCCTCCACTCATGACTATAATGACTAATTTCTTAATGGCTATAAACCAAACATCATGTAGACGAATTCATGGCCATCTAGATTGGAATTTTAATGCCCAATTCTCAATGCATTTTATAAGTATTTGTTGCTAGTTCTTTATGTGTTCATATCAAGGACTTTATGGCTCTTCAACAATAACTTCACTTATGATCAATCAAAATGATATGGGAAGCAACTCGATTTCAAGATACAATATAAGCTTGTTGGTAAATATCTATAAATTGAAGTTGTTTCCTATAATTGTAGTATCAACTAAAAATATAAATCCATGATGTGTTAATATGCATAAAAGAGGACCATACATTGCACAAAAGTTTGATGGATAGATGTGAGTAGATACAATACAAGTTAGGAGTGTGTGCCTGAGGTTCCTGCATGTGACTATTTTTATAATAGCACACTTAAGAGTCATATTGAAGAGGAAAGCACTAATGCGTGACCTTCATAACACATTCAAGAGTGATGCAACACTATACAAGTCAAGAGTGTGTAATAGAGGAGCCTATAGGTGACCTTTATATCACACTCGAAAGCGATAAGAATGATATGACACGAGAGCCGAAAGTGCATGTAAAAAGACAGAGGAAGATATTGCCACTTTGCATATGTTTATATAAAACACTCCAAAATGATGTGGTACATGTTGTGTTGAGGGTGTGTACATGCAATAGAGGAACTTGCTAATAGGGTTGTCCTACCTTATATAACACAATTGAGGGTTGGAAGGATGTTGACGATACAAGCATCAAAAGGTATGAGACAAGTCTAGAATTGAATGATGAGATATGGGACAAGCCGTCAAGATTCAAATCTAGAAATTGATGAGAAGACAAAAGACACTACATGGATGTAGATGAGTTGGTAAGGTTCCCCAATGGAGGCCAAATGCTCATGGGTTCAACCCCTATATTCCACGGTGGCAACTAGTGAATTAGAGAAAATACTAAGCCAATATATTTGGATGCAGCAACATCAAGAAGAGTTGGTAGCCTATCAACTTTACTAGTTTTTAGTTACTTGCTATATCTTGTAAGAGTTGGTAGCAGCATCAAGAAGAGTTGGTAGCCTATCAACTTTACTAGTTTTTAGTTTCTTGATATATCTTGATTCTTGAGGCTTCTTGATATTGCAATTCAACAGGTTAAATCATGCATTTTTGAATCGATTGTTTGCAACAAATCAATCCACCATCCATTCGAGGCCACAAATAAATAAGTGTATAAATAAATCAGTCTTAATTCCTTGGCCCTAAGACCTACATTATAATAATAATTATGTATAACTTTGACTCTAAGTACATCATCATAATAAGTGTTCTATGGTGAAGTAAGATATTTTAGCAGAAGCTAAGTCTAGAGGGTAAGTTATGAGCATTACATTTACATATTATGCATAACTTCCATACCTAGGTTTAGTAGGGTTTATGATATTAGCCCTAATAGTTAAGTATAACATTACTTATCTTCCATACCCTGAAATCGGAGTTTCATAAATTTTCGATACAACTAGGAGATGTAGAGATGGCCTTTTTCTTCTTATATGCAAAGAAGTGGGCTCAGTGTTGGAGTTTGAGATTGTCAGTGCGGAAACAAGAACAACATCTGTGTTAAGAAGATCACCAAGTTAACATGTTAAAGCAAGATCAAGGAGACAGAATGTGTGAGAGAGACAAAAAGGCACACAATGTAACAATCTTATTCCCAAAAATTACAATAGAAGCGTAAAGAATCGATGGTGATTCTTGTGCAGCGGAATAGACTAGAGATATGTGTTGTGAGTGTGTGTGTGTATGAGAGAGAGAGAGAGAGAGAGAAACACAAGATAGATTTTTTAACAACAATAAAATACTCAAGAAGTTGTATATTACAAAGGAGATTAATCGACCTTATTACAAAGTAGGAGGAGAGTGCTTTATATAGTCACTCTCTCTCTTCATTAACTACCGAAGCTCATGGGTCATGGGGAATATGAAAACTCATTAGTTATGTGTCATAGAATATAATTCTATGACACAATGTAGTTAATGTGTAGACAAGAGTGGTGACTTTTGACCTTTGAGTGCACACTCTCAAGGGTGTGTTCACACATTAGACTAGGTTGAGCTTGATTCTCAACATATCCCCTCAAGCTCAACTTTGATTGGCTACTTCGGTTGATGTCCACTTCGGCTCGTATCCGGTTTGGACGGTATCCGGTTTTCGCTTATACTCCCCCTCAAGCTTGGCAAGTCAGGGACCATCAATCCAAGGTTCTCGGCTCTTAGGGCTTTGGTAAAGATGTCGACTGTCTGAAGATTCGTAGTGATATGTTGTAGGTCGACATCGCCAGCCTAAACACGCTCTCGAATGAAGTGATAGTGCACTTCGATATGCTTCGTGCGTGCGTGGAACACCGGGTTCCGAGCCAGATAAATACTGCTCATGTTGTTGCAGTAAAGGAGAATCAGATCTTTGATGGGAATGCCCAAATCCTTTAATATCCTCTTGAGCCATACGACTTCACATGCAACCACCTCCACGCCCTTGTATTCGGCCTCTGTGCTCGAAAGAGTGACAGTTGGTTGCTTCTTGCTACTCTAGGAGATGGCTCCACTTCCGAGGGAGAAGATGAAACCAGAGGTTGATTCGGTCGACATCTATGTACCCCTCGAGTTGAATTGGCGTAGCCGACTTATAGAGAATGCCATAGTCCATCGTTCCGGTCACGTATCGTAGCACTCTCTTAGCACAATGCAAATGGATATCTCGTGGCGTTTGCATAAACTGGCTAAGAAGGCCGACCGAATAGCTCACGTTTGGTCGAGTGATTGTGAGGTAGATAAGACTACCGATCAGTTGTCGATACTGAGTCGGCTCGCACTCTGTGGTGCCAGAAGTGGCATCTAGTTTGAGGTTTCGGTCGAGAGGTGTTGCCACAGACTTGCACTCAGTCATCTTGAACTTGTATAACAAGTTGAGAATGTAGTGCCGTTGGGAGATCATAATCCCGGCTGGAGTCCGAATTACCTCGATGCCAAGGAAGTAGTGGAGCTCTTTCATGTCCGTCATCTCGAATTTGTTGGAAAGGAGGGATTTGACCTTGTTGATGTCGACTAGATGCTCACCTCCAATGACCAGATCATCCACGTATAGGATGATGACGATTAAACTTTCGGAATCGCTTCTTACATAGAGAGAATTGTCGGATTTTGACATTCGGAAACCGATTCGATGAAGATATTGTGTTATCTTCGAGTGCCAAGCACGTGGTGCTTGCTTAAGGCCGTAGAGAGGCTTCTTGAGTTGGCAAATGGCTTTTGGATGAATGTTGGATTCGAAGCCGGGTGGTTGTATCATGTACACCTCCTCTTCTAATTCACCTTGACGAAAGGCGTTCTTGATGTCCATCTGGTGGAGGTGCCACCCTTTCGCCGCTGCAAGTGCGATCACGGTCCGCACAGTCGTCATCTTTGCCACCGGGGCAAAGGTCTCTTCATAATCGACTCCATGTGTTTGTGTGTAGCCCTTTGCCACGAGTCGAGCTTTGTAGCAGTTGACGGAACCGTCGGCATTGTACTTCACTTTGTATATCCATCTGCAGCCGATTGCCTTCTTTTGGTGTGAGTGTGGGACAAGATCCCATGTCTCATTCTTGCTGAGAGCTTGCATCTCCTCGTTCATCGCATCGACCCATTGCATATCTTTAACGGCTTCAACAAAGCTCTCCGGTTCTCGAACTGTTGCCACCTTCATCATAAAGGCATAGTGGTATGCCATATAGTTGTTGTAGCCGAATCGGCTAACCAGATTCTTCTCTTGGAGAGTGATGGAGTTTCTCATTTGCCGATGTGACTGCTTTCTCAACTCTGGGTGACCTCGTAAGAGACACATCAAAGCCATCGAACTCACTATCGAGCGGATGAGTTGATTTGTTGCCGTCGAAGTGATCGTCTTCATATTCCGGCATTTTGGCCTTCCCTTTGTCCATCTTTGGACTTGGTCGAGATGTGCTTTGGTTGCTCGGAGGCTCTTGTGGTCCGCTCAATCTGGTTGAGGTTGGACTCTCTTCGAGTATTGACCTTAGTTGATCATCGTCTTCTGTGTTGTCGAGGTCATTCGTAGATGGTTTGGGAGGAGTCGGCTTGGGTTTGTACCATGATGTCAATTTGTCAAAGACGACATCCCGACTTACACAAGTCTTCTGAGTAGAGGGGATGAAGCACTTGTACCCCTTTTGCTCCAGTGAGTACCCCATGAGGATGCGCTGAATCTCTGATTTTGGGTCAAGCTTCTGCCGCTCCTCATCGGGAATGTGCACGTATGCAATGGAGCCTAATATCCTTACATGGGATATATCTGGCTTCTTCCCATAGTATTTCTCGTGCGGGGTGACCTCGTGCACTCCGGATGTTGTGCACCGGTATTTGCAGCTTCTGCCCAATATGACTTGGGCATATGCTTCTCATTTAGCATAGCCCTTGCTACTTCGAGGATGTGCCGATTCTTGCGTTTGGCTACACCGTTCTGTTGCGGTGTGTGTCGGCAAGTGAATTCTCGATGAATTCCTTCTTGTCGAAGGTATGCCGTGAACACATCGGAGAAGTATTCCTTTCCTCCATCCGACCGAAGACATCGTACATGGCAACCAGTTGTCTTTTCGACTTCGCTTTTGAATTTTTGGAAGTGTGTAAACACTTCGCTCTTCATCCTCATGGGAAAGATCCATGTGTATCTAGAGAAGTCGTCGATGAAGGTAACATAGTACCGACATCCTTCGAATGTGGCCGTCTGTGCCGGGTCCCATACATCCGAGTGGACTATGTCCAATAGGCCTTTGGTCACGTTCCTCTCCTTCGGGAACAAGTGTCGATGTTGCTTGCCGAATTGGCATGCTTCACATACTCCTTGAATCTCTTTCTGTTTGAAGGTCGGGAGCCCAATGAAGACTCCTTTTGATTGCATTGCCTTGAGTTTGTTGAGATTGATATGGCCGATTCTTTTATGCCATAGCTCTATGTCGGTGTCGGGTTTGAGGCCCTTTGCAAACATGGCCGATTTTACCTCGTTCGCTTTGAGGATAAACATTCGGCCTTCCTTTCGACCACGAGCAATTAGTCGACCTTCCTTCTCGATGAAACAACCTCCTTGATTGAATCGAACTTGCATCCCTTGCTCCACAATTTGGCCGACCGAGACCAAATTCTTCGTTATGGTGGGTACATGTAAGACATTTTTTATGCAAGTTTGTTCACCTTCTTTCCCGAATGGGACATTGCCGACATGCCGAATTGGATGAGTGGTGTTGTCTCCGGTCTCAACATAACCGGGTCAATCCGGCTCTCGAAGGTCTTTGAACCATTCTGGATGGGACGTCATATGGTTCAAAGCACCGGAGTTGACGAACCATACATCTTCCGGATTGGAGGCATTAATCGAAGTAGAGGCCAACATAGAATTTTCTCTATGTCTCATTACAAACATTCCACCATGATCTTCATAGTAGGAGTTGGTGGCGTAATTGGTGAGTTGTCGGCTTGTGGAAGCCGACTCACGCTTCTTCTTTCGACACTCTTCTTCATGGTGGCCGATTTTTTCGCAATAACTGCATTCGATCGAGGTTTGTTGGCTCGGACCGGAATGGAAGCTCCCCCTTCTTCTGAGGGTTCCTCGATGGCTTCCATTTTGTTGCCGAAATTGGGAGTTGTTGTCAGAAGTTGGACCTCGTCCGCCTCGTCCTTGGCCGAATCAGCCTCTTGCTCGGCTGCGTCCTCTTCCTCCATTCGAATGTGTGTAGAGCATGTGGCCTTTTGAGGTGTTGCTCCCTGTTCGAACATGGTTTTCTTCAACCAACAACATGGATCATTGAAGATCGAAGAAAGAGGGAGGATTCTCCCTTGCTAGGACATCGATTCTCATTGCGCCGAACCGTGGTGCAAGGCCGCCGAGGCATATTTGCATCATCTTATCATCATCCACATTGATGCTTATTGAGCCGAGCGAGTCACAAAGCTCCTTGATCCTCAAGGTGTAGCTTGTGATGGACATGTCCCGTTGTTGGATGTTGTTCAACTCTTGGTGGAGTTGAAGATTTCGTGCCGTTGTATTGGCGGTGAATATCTTCCTTAGATTCTCCCATGCTTCCTTTGGCGTCGTGGCTTCTCGAATGTAGCCGAGCATGTGATCATGAACACATGTCGCCAAGAAATACATTACTCGACTCGCCGCTTGTTCCCATGTTGAGTAGTCAGCGTCCTTTGGGTCGGGTCGATTTTCTTGTGCTCCTTTGATGTAGCCCCAATAACCTTGACTAATAAGGTATTGGTGCATCTTGTATTCCCAAGATGCGAAGTTGTTTCGGTCCAACTTCTCGTTAGGGAGAGCGTTCCCCATTTGAGTATTCATGTTATTCGATGTAGATTTTATTCTTCTTCTTCTCTCTTGAATACGAGCTATGTAGCTGCACTACGATAGTGATGAGCCAGTTCTTCTTGAACGTCGGCGTGGAGCACAACACACGCGGATGGGCTAGATCGAGCTACCAAACCGCTCTAACACCACGTAAAGAATCGATGGTGATTCTTGTGCAACGGAATAGACTAGAGATATGTGTTGTGAGTGTGTGTGTATGAGAGAGAGAGAGAGAGAGAGAGAGAGAGAGAGAGAGAGAGAGAGAGAGAGAGAGAGAGAGAGAGAGAAACACAAGATAGATTTTTTAACAACAATAAAATACTCAAGAAGTTGTATATTACAAAGGAGATTACTCGACCTTATTACAAAGTAGGAGGATAGTGCTTTATATAGTCATTCTCTCTCTTCATTAAATACCAAAGCTCATGGGTCATGGGGAATGTGAAAACTCATTAGTTATGTGTCATAGAATATGATTATATGACACAAAGTTAATGTGTAGACAAGAGTGGTGACTTTTGACCTTTGAGTGCACACTCTCAAGGGTGTGTTCACACACTAGACTAGGTTGAGCTTGATTCTCAACAACAAGAATGACACTACATATCAACATCATCATGAACTAGGTTACGAAGCCAATTATATACTAACTAGGCTAGGGCTACTACCCTTTGACATATTTACTTTATTGTCCTAAACCTAGTATGTCCAAGAGGACAGTGTGAATACGGCCATTATACACTCGTATTCGACACTCCCTTGTAATAGGCGTATCCAACAAAAAAAATCTGTATAAAGGAATGAACATAAATACATATTTATACAAGTTTGTTGAATAGGTCGGCTTTTGTCCAATTTGTCAATGTCCTAGAAACAAGAAGTCAGATCGGCGAAGCCGAAAGGGCCGAGCTCGAGTTGGATGATTTGAAAGTGAGTTCCAATCGAAGAGTCTGGAGCCGATGGATCTAAACCTATGGATCTTGTAACTCAATTGATTGTTTTGACGGAATTGAGGTAGGTATGCCAAAACATCAAATCTTTCTTGTAGGGAATATATATATATATATATATATATATGATTATATCTATCCATACCGGTTGGCTTGGTGGTTTTTTGCATGTAGTAAAGACAACTAGTTGTAGCCTCTATGAGTATGAACATCTAAAGATCTATGTCGGTCGGTCGGTTACATCTTATGTTATGACTTATTGCATTACAGTTAAAGTCGGTTTCGATGGTCACTACATGTACAACTAACTACCCACCTAGTCATAAGTAACTAGTCTAATTATAATTGTCATTTTTCTTATTAAATTTTTCTTCTTCCCTAACAATGGGATTTTCTGGAATAAGAAGCAAATCATGAACCATCGTAGTGTGTTTAGAAGAATATTACAGTGTTCCGGGAGGTTAATTTTTTGTAATAATGCAAGATATATATATATATATATATAGAATTTAGAATTAATACCTGATGATTTAGACTTTGAGGTCTAAGAATTTGGAAGCAGATGATAGCTTTAGAGTTATATTGAAACAGAAAAACGATATAACATTAAAAAAAAGATAGAGAGTCTCAATTACATATCTATCTCCGTGGAGATGGAAACCAATTTGTAGGTGCAGATGTAGATATGGATATACATAGATAGATAGATAGATAGATAGATAAGACAAGTCAAATCAGAGAGATGTAGACTTTGAAACATCTAATGATTTAGATTTGATGTCTAAGAATTTGGAAGTAGATGGATAGCTTTAGAGTTATATTAAAACAGAACTACGATATAACATTAAAATAGACAGAGAGCCTCAATTTGTCTATCTTCCGTGGAAATGGAAATCCAATTTGTAGATGTAGTAGATATCAATTTCAAGCCAAATCAGAGTTATTTAGACTTTGACATCTAAATTATGATTTAGATTTGACGTCTAAGAATTTAGAATTAGATGATAAATCAGAGAGATTTAGACGTTGAAAGGTCCAAATGATTTAGATTTCAGGTCTAAGAACCTAGAAGTAGATGATGGCTTTAGAGTTATATTGAAACAGAAAAACGACATAGAACATTAAAAAAGACAGTCTGAGACGACCTTTCATCTCCATTAGCATCACCTGTGACGACATCAATTCCTATCTTTCCCTCCCCATTTAATCTTCTCTTCTGTTCGTCAATCTTTAAAAGTACTTTGGTTTTCTTGCAAGAAAAGGCTCTAAGAGATCCCCCCGATTTCTACTTGTTTCTAATCATACCATTGTAACAAGTAAATTTTGTCTTCCTCTTTGTGTTTCCCCCCAATTTGTTCTCGTCTCTGTTAATTAAACCCTAAAGCTCGTTAATTGTTAGCTTTGACCCATCGTAAGGGAGAGAATCATCCTCCACATGGGAACTTTCTTGATACATTTGTGAAAATCAATGGTGTGTATGTATGTATGTATGTATGTATGTATGTATGTATGATCGCGGAAACATGAATACATATATCTGTCGGGCGAAAAACATATATAATTTGTCGAATGTCTTAAAGAAAGCTGCTTCAATAAATTTAGAGGTTTGTGCTTTCTAATCTCCTTAGCTTTGAACTAGGAAGGATAGGCAGCAATGGCTGATCAGAGGAGCCTGCAGAGAATCGCCACAATAAGACATCATTTGCAGCCTGCTTCAAGTGGGACACCAAGTATGTGTGAACTTTAGTATTTGAAAATGTAGTATCACAATGTTAATCTTGTTGGGTATTTAATCAGAATACCCCCCCCAAGTTCTCCCAAAATTGACAACACACACACACACACACACACACCAAAATTTACCACTAGAGGCCGGTTTTTTTGAACTATATTGTGTCAGGCTGCATCTCATTGTAACATGTTATAATGTTTGGTTTAACAGGGCATAGTGCAGAGCTCTCAATAGAAGAGAGTTCACAAGTATGCATAAATCCCACTTCAGCTTCTTGGGGTGAGGACCTCTTGCTGAGAGATCTGTTTCTGTTTTTTTTTAGGTTATCAATGTAATTATATCTATCTATCTATCTATCTACATATATCTATCTATCTATCTATCTATCTATCTATCTATCTATATATATATATATATATATATATATATGTATGTATGTATGTATGAATGAATGTATGCATATATTTACTGTTTTTTTATGTGATAGAATTGGATGCTGAACGTGCTAAAGTGGGGCTGGATATGGCGATTGCATTCCCTCAAGCAACACCAGCCTCAAAATTTCCTCCATGTGGTAACAGCAAATCATATTTTCTTGTGTCATAGTAATTTAGGTGTCCAAGGGATAATAAAATTTAAAATTGAAAGAGTTCCAAGGGATATTAATAAAAACAGAGATTCAGTGAGTTTGCCACAATTGATTAAAAAAAAAGGTTGGAGGAAGAAAACTTGAGATATGAATTCTATTGAATGTCTGTTTAAAAGGAAATCTGGCATTAATTCTTAAGCTGGGTAGGTCTAGCCAGAGGAAGAATTTTGCTCTTTAGCATTGGAATGGTTGAAAGTTTTTTTGGCAGTAAGGATGTGATGCTAATAGAAATTTGTGTTAACTTTAGCAAATAAAAAAAATGCTAAATCTGAGGATAATGAATTTGAGATTAAGGATTAGAATGGGTTAAGGGATGCAAGATGGTTGGACAGGGATCTTAGGAATTGATTAACTATTGAACACAGTAAGTACTTAAACAATTTTTTTCCATTTCAGGATATATTAGGGTAACTATTGATGGGGCAGCCCTAACAGTATAAGAAAGAGAAATGCCATTAATACAAAAAAGAGATTGGATTTAGCCATTAAAGCTTGGAATGGTCTGGTTGGAGTAGGGGTTTAGGGTTAAATTTTCACTCATTTCCATATATATATATTGGTTTTTTTGTGTGTGTCCAGTCTCGGATTACTATCAACTCGATGAGCTTTTAACAGCTGAGGAGAAGGCGGTTCGTGCTCGAGTAAGAGAAACTGCAGAAAAACACATCGCGCCTATTATAACCAAAGTAATCGGAAAATTCCTTGACAAAAAAACAGAAAAAAACGCCCTTATTAAATTGGTCTTTGCCATTGTACTAAATTATGATTCTGATTCATGAATGCACCTAAAAATTCTGTCAGTATTGGGAGAAGGCGGAGTTCCCATTTGAACTTGTACCGAAGTTTGCAGAGTTAAAGGTTTCTGGAGGTACAATCCAGGTAGGTACATACTTTTTCTTTTTCCAAAAAAAATCTCCTTCCGTTAGTTATAAAATTTTACAAATGAGACGATTATATACAAATCCTTGTAGGGATGCAGGTAGGTACATACTTAGGTTCATTTCTCTTTTTGTAATGTAAATAGAGTAGAAAAAAAACCATTGATATTTTCTAAAGCTTTAGAAGCTTTTTAGAGAGATTACATTGGTTGATTGATTTGAATACAATATGGTTCCTTACCTAAAAGTAACAGTCGGCAAAGGTTTGGTTTGGTTTGAACCGAACCTCTAAACCGTGGCTTAACAGTTTAAACGGTTTGGTTTGGTTAGAAACCGTGGTTTAAACAGTTTATTGTTTTTTATTTTTTTTAAAATTGTAAATTTTTAAAATTATTTTTAAAACAATCTTTTCCTTTTCAAGCCTTATTCTCACATTTTAGGAAAATCTTTAAAATTTTGAAAAATTTAAAATTTAAAATAATGAAATATTTTAAAATTTTAAAATTTGAATTTTGACCTTAGTTGAAAAACCAAAACCGAACCACGAAATCGAGGTTTTAATGGTTTGAATTTTTTTAACGGTTCAGTTCAAGTTTTTAATTTTTTTAAAGGTTTGGTTTTAACACTCTCAAACCGAACCGAACTGTTACCGAATGTTACCTAAAAGAAAGAGAATTCTGATTGGGTAATAATGCTCTTAAACTCCTCAATACATTGTGAGAAGCCCTAGGTTTTAAGAATATAGAAGTTGTAGAATGAGTAAAAAGCCAACATTTTAATGTATTGTTAACAATTTATCATAAAATTATTGAAGTATAGTAGAACCTTTGGATTAAAAAGAATAATCAATTATTTTACAGAAGATGATGTAGTTGTTGAATGCAGGGTTATGGATGCCCAGGGTTATCTATTGTTGGGGTTGCAATTACTATGTCTGAAATTGCACGAGTTGATGCAAGTTTGGCTTCCTTTATGTTGGTGCACACATGCCTAGCCATGCTTACAATTGGTAAATATTGCTTCATTTCTTATCACATTTAAATGGATCTTGTTTGTAATGCAACCAGCTAATTCTCATGCCACTATTTTGCAAAACCACATGCACATGTTTGTTGTTAAATCTTATGCAAACTCCTTGGGATCGATTTTTTTTGTGTGTGTGTGACTAGCAATGTGTGGAAGCGAGGAACAAAAACAAAGATATCTGCCATCTCTTGCTAGTTTTGAGAAAATCTCGTGCTGGGTAAGGTTCGTTAATTGTTTACCAGTGCAGATGATAACATTGTCAATATATGGATCATAAATACATGATGCAGGCTTTGACGGAAGCCGATTATGGTAGTGATGCAAGCTCTTTGGCAACAACAGCATCAAAGGTATTTCTTTTTATGCCTTAGTTGTTTTGTATGAACTCTAATTTCCTGTTGTATCCTCCTCAAGCTTGTGAAGTTATCGTATTTTGGTCACATTGTGATAAATGCATTATTCCTTGAAATTTATTGACTGAATTTGCAGTTAAATTACCATAATTTATGCTACTTGAATAACATCAGTGTTTAAATCAGGTGGAAGGAGGATGGTTACTTAATGGACAGAAGAGATGGAATGCAAACTGTACTTTTGCTGATGTTCATGTTGTTTTTGCTCGGAATACACAAACCAACCAAATTAATGGGTCAGGAGTGTTCAACTACTTATTTTAACATTCTGGGTTTGGTAGATACATCTGACATGTTCTTATGTGCCTAATAAATAGATTTATTGTTAAGAAAGGAACGCCTGGATACACAACAACAAAGATTGAGAACAAAATCGCTGTGCGAGTTGTACAAAATGGAGACATTGTCCTAAAAGAGGTGTTTGTTCCTGATGAGGATCGCCTCATTGGAGTAAACTCTTTTAAAGATACAGCCAAGGTTGTAAAGTCTTTGTATATAATACTAGTTAATTAATAAGGGGGCTTAGAGGGGCAACAATGTCTTTGAAAAATATCTAAATAAAAAAATGAAGGGCAATCATCGAAAGAGAAAATAACTTAATAGGAAGTGTTAAAATGAATATAATGAAAGTGACGTGAAGGTTAACACGTGCATGTGTTTGATCCAAATTATGCCTAACATATGTGCAATAAATATTGTAATGTTGTAGGTGCTTGCAGTGGCTAGAATTGTAGTTGCATGGCAAGCAATTGGTATAAGCATGGGAGTTTATGACATGTGTGAAAGGTGCTTTCTTTCTGAATGCTAAATAATAGAAACCTTGTGAAATGTAGAAAGGTTTATCCAGATTTATAACAATATGTTCTGAAATGGAAATTCTTCAGATATCTCCATGAGAGAAAGCAATTTGGAGCCCCGTTAGCATCGTACCAAATCAACCAAGAGAAGCTAGCTCGCATGCTAGGCAACATACAAGCTATGTCTCTTATGGGATGGAGAATATGCAAGCTATATGAAGCAGGAAAGATGACACATGGACATGCAAGCTTAGCAAAGGTTGTTATGGTGCTTAATATTATACACATATGTATAGAGATAACTCTCCTAATAGATTAGATTTTATATTGTCATAGGATGTTAGAGATGACATGTGGACCAAAGTGAAATAGTTTTATGCAATGATTCTTCACTTCCGAAGAATTTTGCTTCGCATGTGTTATGTTTGAGCACACATTGAGGCCACAAGAGAGTGAACGTGTTGTGTTGTGTGTCGATAGAGCATTTGGGGGGTTGGGTTTTCTTTGGCCCTAGGAAGACTAGTAGAAGCACTTAAAAACATATGTAAACATCCACGTTCTTAAAATTCTAGAGAGCAATATTGATGAAATTAGGATGCCAAATTGATAGAAATAGCAATATGATGTCAGAAAGCTAAACAAACTAATCTTTTAACATGATTATGCATAGAGAGAGAGAGAGAGAGAGAGAGAGAGAGAGAGAGTCCACACGGTTTAGCATAGTTGGCAAAGTTGTTCTATGGGAAGCTAGAATGTCATACATTCAAACACTACGTTCGGTGGTGCTTCTTTGATGTTACATTCATCAAAGATGTCATGAGAATATGTGAGAATGGCGTGAAATTATATATATGAGCAAGATTGTGGGGTCCTAAACTATGGGAGATGAACTAAAGGAGTTATTTGTTTGATTTCGTCTTAGGGAATATGGCACGTGAATGTGCTTGACAATTTTGTGTATGTCAATATGTGCTTGGTGTCATGTTCGTGAGTATGTATATATATGAGTGGGCGAGCATGTAAACTTGCCTTTCATACCATGTTCCTGAGTATTTGTAATATACGAATATGTGTATGTATATTATATGAATAGGTGTATGTATGGATGTAGTTGCGTGAATATGGGTGTGTGTGTAAATTTGTGTGTGTGTGTGTGTGTGTGTGTGTGTGTGTGTGAGAGAGAGAGAGAGAGAGAGAGAGAGAGAGAGAGAGTTTGTTTTTAGGCTTGGAATAGTTTACGTGCAAGGGAGACAGTGGCATTGGGTCGAGAACTGCTCGGTGGAAATGGCATTCTTGCTGACTTTCACGTGGGGAAGGTTTGACTCACACATTTTTCTAGAGCCTTGGATTCGAGGATAGGGCAAAGAATAACAGAAAATACCCATGTCTTTTCGGATATTTGCCAGAAAATACCCATGAGTTTCCAAATAAATATTAGAATATCCAATAACAGTAACTCTCATAAAAATTGCCAAGTAGGGAGTATTTGGTAATTTGGAAATTTAGGGATAGTCCGGTAAATATCCAAAAATGGCAGGGTATATGCTGGTGTTTGCCCCTTGAAAATATGCAAGCTTGCATTATATGTATATACATTGCCCTAACATTTTGATTTATAGGCATTCTGCGATTTGGAACCGATCTACACTTATGAAGGCACATATGACGTGAACTCTCTTATTGTTGGAAGAGAGGTGACTGGGATTGCAAGTTTTAAAGCTCCTTTTAAAGGGGAAAGGGTGAAACAAAATGGGTATCTCTAAATAAAAAAACATTCTTATTGGTATAAATGCTTCAATCCTTTTGAATGGAAAAAAGGATGATAAAATAAATCCTTTGATTATATGTATCCATAGACTGACATATTCACATTTGTGGGGGTTGGCAAACAAATGTATACGAATACACATGCGAATGCATGAAAAAATATTCATTAAAAATAAAAGAGAGCTCTTAAAGTCCCAACTTTTTAGTTTCTTAGATATATCATATATAATATAAGTTATAACAAACAGGGCATTGGTAATAAAAAAGGGATATTTTACATCACATTAAAAAGAAGACTTAGAATTTGGAATATTCAATGAATCAATTGAGTTCATTCACATCTCACTTTTCTTATACTTTTTTGAGTATTTGAATTTTAGATATATAATACTTAGACGAGGACCTAATGTATCTTAGAGATTTGGCTTTTAAACAAATTATTTCTGAGGAAAGGGGTGTACAATGAATTTCTTTGTAGAATCTAGCATTAATGTGCATACACGGGCGATGATTTTCATGGCGGTGGATTCCTATAACCTGTTTGTTCTTAAGGATAAGCACCAAGGATGTATACCATGAATTTAAGCACTCTAAATGTATCAGAGTAAGGCTTGTATACAAGTGATTCGTACAAGTGATGACTTGATAGTGCCCATGTATGGGAGAGGGGTGTGTGTGGTGGTTTGTTGAGTAGCATGTACCATGTTTTGATGGAGGCATGGAAGCAAAATGTATTTACAAAATTTTCCACCTCAATATTAACAACTAGCTTTGAGCATATATACATACAGAGAGGATAAACAACTCTTGACATGAAGTATTTGGGACTATGCATCAAAATCTTAGTAACTATTAGATCAGACACACATACATGAAATCAGCACATCCATTCCTTCTCGTTTTCCCGAAGTAAATGAAAAGGAAGGAGACAAAGAAGAGAGATAGACAGAGATAGAGATAGATAAGTGGTGTACATAGAAGAAGAAGAGACTACATCAACATAATTGGCCAAGTGCTACTACAACATTCTTCTTCGATGGCAAGTTCGAATGTCATCTTGTCTATTCCAGGCTAATTATCCTCTTATTATTTTTGTTTTCCTTCTAATTGGGGCAAAATATATATGGAAGGGATGGATAAATGTATAAATGAGAGATAAATACAAAGTAAGAGAAGAGAAAGAGAAGATGAAGTTAATTTAAAGAAACAAAAGATTGGCATTAATAATACGCATGAGGGGGATATAGATATGATGCCAAGACCATTATATGCATATGTTATGGGAGAAGGTGAGGAGGAGAGAAATGCTCAATATTGGGATGTAATGTATGTAGTTAATAATGAAACACTCCATGAGATTTTACTGGACACTATAGATATGGTGGCCAATGTAGAAGAGGATGAGATTGTAGAGGTGGAGATGCCACGTAGAGAAAATTTAAAGGCATTTTCCATGTTTCATGAGAGAGGCATTATTTGCTTCTTTATAGGGAAAAATCCTTTAGTAAATTGGGTGGCACAATGGCTAAATGCAATGATTGGTAGAAATAGTAGGGTACAATGTTGCCCACCAATAATCATTGACCATCTCTGCAAAATGTATTTGCAGTCTTACGTGATTATTTCGGTGATATACCAAAGATATTGGCACAACGGGAAGCAACATAATTAGTGAGTGATGAAGATATTCACATGGAATGTAAGGAGAATTTGTTCTCCGTCCAAGTAGTATGGTATGTGGAAAAGTATGTTTAATAGTCAATGGGATCATATATTATGTGCAGTAGAACATAAGGAGCATGCTAAGTCTGGGTCTTTTTTTCATCATAAGCAATATCATGTTTTTTATGCTGGAGTCAATAGGGGGCCTTATTCAGGTATAATGCTTATGGTAAGGGATAGCTTGAAACTAGTAGTGGTTCAAAGAGATGTACATAGTCGGTTCTTGGTAGTTGAAGTTAATTATGAAGGGAAACAAATTTAGATGGTTGATATTTAGGGATCGAATGTTGCAAGACAACGTATGGATCTTTGGAGATGTTTAAATGAAGTTTTATGTCATGGAAGATTGTGTTTTTTGTTAGGGGATTTTAATGTGTTCTCAGGTGGGCCAAACTACTTCGATTCATGGATGCTCCCGAATGAGAGGTATGGGATTTGTTTATGATGGATGTCTTAAGGTATGATGCATGGACTCGGATCCATGGAAATGATGGTGGTTTTACGTTTCAATCGGCACACTATAGATAAACTTGGAGTAGACTGGATCACATTTATATTATGCATGATGATACATTCTTGCCAGAGTTTTTGAGTATGCAAGTGTATAGGGGGATTGGATCATCAAATCATTTCCTAGTTGTTTTGAATGCACACATCAAAACGTGGACGGTTTTAGATCTTTATTGGGAAGATAACCATTGAGATTTAATTCATCTTTTCTTGGACATGATAAATTTAAACATGCTATGGGACAATTGGTGCGGGAGTTTACAAGACAAGTCAATATCCATGGTGTTTCGTCATGGGATATTTGTCTTTCCAATATTCAACGATTTACATGATATTATGGAATTTATCAAGCATCCATCTGTAAACAAAAGATGAGTTTATTACAACACTTTCTAGATAGATGTAATGCATTGTTGGTAAAAATTCCATTTGATGATGTGTTGTTGGATATTCAAGAGACACTGTCACAAGCCTTACAAGTATTCAAGGTTCGTAGTTGTCAACAATCACGGGTGATGGCTATGAAAAATGAAGTACATGATCACAACTGTAATTCACATAAGTTTTTAAACCATGGGTTGCATGCATCGCATCCTAGAATGAATGTGGTAAGCGTAGAGATTGATGGAACTTTGAATACAAACCCACAAGTGATTATTGATAATTGTGTTAAACATTTCACGAATCTTTTTGGCCAAGATTGTATTCTGAATGATGAGATAACACAAGCTTGATCGATGTTATTTAACTCGGTCAAGGCGAGTGGTGGCAACATGTCACGGTTGCATTGGAGGAGGATATAAAGGAGGAGGAGGTGGAATATGTATTGTCACATCTTGCAGTTGATAAAAGTCCAGGTTGGGATGACATTACAAATGAGTTTTTTAAAGTCTTTGTACCAGAACTCAAAGCCCCTCTAACAATGATATTCCAAGAAGTGTGGTGTTCGGGTAAAATGCCTGATTCACGGAAAGTTGGTCTTGTTAAAATTATACCAAAAGTTGCATCTTCTATGTCTTTTGCTCAATGGATATTGATATCATTAAAGGGTGGGATGTATATGATTTTTTCCAAAGTAATTGCAAATAGAATTCAAAAGGTATTGTCATATGTGGTCCATCCAATCCAATATGGGTTTATTGAGGGAAGGGACATCTTGCATAATATTTTGAATGTACAAATGGCAGTGGACTATGCAAAGGAATACAAACAACAAATTGTAATGATACAACTAGACATTGAGAAGGCATATGATCATGCAAGTTGGTCTTTTATTACTCAACTTATGTCTCATATGGGTTTTGGGGAAAGGATGTCTTGAATATTGTTGTTGGTGGGATTAGGTGCAATGTCACACATTATGTTAAATGGTGGAGTTACTAAGGCGATACCATTGAAAAGATCAATTAGACAAGGATGCCCATTGAGTCCATTATATTTGCAGTTGCTACACACCCGATTTTGGTGAAGATGCATGAGTTGGAAACATGTGGGGAAATAGTTGGATTAGCTCTACAATCATGGAAACAATTGATCGCTCAAGCATTGCCTGATGATTCATTTTTATTTCTCAAAGCAGCACCTGATAATATAGCTAAAGCCATGGAGGTGTGGAAATGTGTTCACATTGGCGTTAAGATTACATATAAATATGCGGAAGTCGATGCTTATTAGATGCACTGATAGTGATTTGGTTGATCTTGGATGGGATGACCAAATATTAGATCAAGGGAATGTGTTTCGACACTTAGGTTACCCTATTGGTGTTGATATCTCATCATTGCAAAGTGTGAATTGGATATTGAGAACCATTTTGGGCAAATTTATGTATTGGAAGTCTCAAACATGGCCATTTAGTACTTGTCTCAAAGTGGTACAAGCTATAGTGATACCAATGATCTATTATTTTTTGTCATTATTACCGTGGACAAAGAAATCACTTGATCATTTAGCTCGTTCACTTAAATATACACTTTGGAAGAAAGACACAAATCTTGGTATGAGTTGGGTATCATGGAACAATATTTGTACCCCAAAACGGTTGGGGGGGGGGGGTACAACTACTTTACTAAATTTAGAAGATCATATGGTGGCTCGAAATTCAATCTTTTGAAAGGTATGTGCATAGGTACCCAACCTTGGGCAGAAATAATTAGTTATTTTGTGGAAAAGTTTGGTATATATCATGGGAAAACGAGAATTACAGCTTCGTGTTAATACCTGGACATTTAAATGTTCATAATCTATTATGGTTCAACAATTGGTGCGTTCTTGGCAGCGATGTTTGAACTTGTGTAATTGGAGTGCAGAAAAGATATAAATTCATTGGCAACAGAGGTATTGGCAGCTTCAAGGATATTACACTAGGATGGAAAAGAAAGTTAAATTCATAGTTCAATCGAATGGCAAGGCTAGACTTAGTAACTGTGGTAGATGGTATCTTAGAGTTGTTAGGATTGGAGTCACGTAGGAAGATGATGGGCTTTCGGACAATCAGAAATAAGTTTCATATACCACGTGGATATGGGTATATTTGGCAATCAATATTGGCATTGCCTAGATTAGTTTTCCCGATTCCAGAGTTGGTGGTCGACGATCCATGGAAAGATTGGTCATTTGGTATCGGGAAATAGATTTTTTGTGGTGCGCACTAATGATGTGTACCATAAGTTGGTTGAAGATAAAGCTTGGTTAGCAAATAAGGTTTTGGATAGATGGTACATTACTGAACATGTGAAGTGGTGGCGTAGAGTTTTAGATGCAGGGTGGCACTCTCATCTTCCATTTCATGCAAAGGTGTTGATTAGAACAATGAAACAATCTTTTAATATGATAAGTCCAATATCATATAAAGAGCCTCCTTAGATATACTTTCACATTTAAGTCTAGGTCTTTAGCAATGCATGAGTATCCAAAGGTCTCTTAAAAAGAATAGAATCTAATCTTATTATTCTAATCCCCAAGTACAACGAAAGGGGATACCCAAAAAAAGACAGTAAAATAATTTAGACTTAACACCCCAGGATTTAGAATTAATATCAAACAATCTAGAGTTAATATCTAATTATTTAGACTTTAACACGTAATGATTTAGACTTGGACACCTAATGATTTTAGATTTGACGTCTACGAATTTAGAATTAGATGATAACTTTTAGATGTATACTGAAACAGAAATACAATATAACATTTAAACAAAAGACAGAGAGTCTCTCAATTATCTATCTCCGTGGAGATGGAAATCCAAGTTGTAGATGTAGATATGGATATAGATAAAGTCAAATCATAGAGATGCAGACTTGATAGCTAATGATTTAGATTTGACGTCTAAGAATTTAGAATTAGATGATAACTTTGGAGGTAGACTGAACCAGAAATTTGTAACGATATATAAACATTACAAAAGACAAAGAGTGTCTCAATTATCTATCTCGGCCCATTCTCCGTGGAATTTGTGGATGTAGATAAATATAGAGATATGGATAAATCAGAGAGATTTTGAGTTTGAAACCTAATGATTTAGATTTGATGATAGCTTTAGAGGTATGTTGAAACAGAAATATGATATAACATTACAAAACGAGAGAGACAGCCTTCCCTCCTCCCTATTTGCATCACCTGTGACCACATCAATTCCTTTTTAGCCTCTTCTCTTCTCTTCTCTTCTCTTCTTCAATCTTTACAATACCTCGGCTTTCTTGCAAGAAAAGGCTCTAAGAGATCTCCCCGATTTCTACTTTGTTTCTAATCATACCATTGTAACAAGTAAATTCTGCCTTCCTCTTTGTGTTTCCTCCCAATTTGTTCTCGTCTCTGTTAATTGAACCATAAATCTCGTTAATTGTTAGCTTTGATCCATTGTTTTGGAATGTATGTGAATGGGCAATTCGTTTTCTTCTTGTTTCTTTTTCATTTCTCCATTGTAAGGGAGAGAATCATCCGCCACATGTGAGAACTTACTTGATACATTTGTGAAAATCTATGGAGAAGGCATTAATTTTCTGTGGAAACATAGGAAGAATGCAATAATATTTACATATGTATGTTGTGCGGTTCATAATGTCGTAGCATTTGCATACATACATACATACATATACATACATATATATATATATATATATATATATATATATATATCATATAAATCATATAAATCATATATATCTTTATGTATGTGTATATATGTATACGTATACGTGTGTACATATAAATATGCACATACTCATACATATATAGATTATGCATGTAAATACAAGTATATACACCCACCCATCCATCTACATATATGTCTAATATAGTGGATGTATATATACTTATGAATATATGCATACATCTCTCTCTATACGCTGACATATATACAATACACGTATGTATGTATACATGTATGCAAGCATATATACAATACACGTACATACATCCATAGGTACATACGTATGTATGTCTTTATGTATATATATATACATGCATATATGTATGTATGTATGTATGTATGATCGTGAAAACATACAAACATACATACATACATACATATATATATATATAGATATATATGTCGGGTGAAAACATATATCTGTCAAATGTCTTAAAGAGTGTGGCAAAGTGGCTGGTAAACATCAATTGGAAAAGAAAGCTGCTTCAATAAATTTAGAGGTTTGTGCTTTCTAATCTCCTTAGCTCTGAAGTAGGAAGGCTAGGCAGCAATGGCTGATCAGATGAACCAGCAAAGAATCGCCACAATAAGACATCATTTGCAGCCTGCTTCAAGTGGGACACCAAGTATGTGTGAACTTTAGTATTTGAAAATGTAGTATCACAATGTTAATCTTGTTGCCAGGTATTTAATCAGTATACCCCGAAGTTCTCAAAAAATTACAAAAGAATACCACTCTATAGTACCAATTCTACCATTAGAAGCCGGTGTTTTGAACTATTATATTGTGTATCAGCATCTCATTACATGTTTATGTTTGGTTTAATAGGGCATATTGCAGAGCTCTCAACAGACGAGAATTCACAAGTATGCATAAATCCCACTTCAGCTTCTTGGGGTCAGGACCAGTAGATGAGAGAGATCTGTTTGTGTTTTTTGAGGTTATCAATGTAATACAATATTTATTGTGTTCGATGTAATAGAATTGGTTGCGGAACGTGCTAAAGTGGGGCTGGATATCGCGATTGCATTCCCTCAAGCAACACCAGTCTCAAAATTTCCTCCATGTGGTAACAGCAAATCATATTTTCTCGTGTAATAGTAAAAACAGACAGTGAGTTTGCGGCTATTGTTTTAAAAATGGTTGGAGGAAGAAACTGGAGAGTGATTCTATTGAATCTCTGCCTTGAGGAATTTTGGCATTAATTCTTAAGCTGGGTAGGTCTAGACAGAGGAGAAATGCAAAAACAGAGGAGGAGTTTTGCTCTTTAGCATTGGAATGGTTCAAAGTTTTTTGCAGTAAGGATGTGATGCTAATAGAAATTTGTGTTAACTTTAGCAAAAAAACAATGCTAAAGCTGAGGACAATGAATTTGACATTACGGATTGGAATGGGTTAAGGGATGCAAGATGGCTGGACAGGGAAATTGAGATTAATTAACCATTAAACACAGTACTTACAAATGTTTTCCATTAAGGATATAGGGTACTGATTGGGCAAGCCCTAACAGTATAACAAAGAGAAATGCTACTACAAAAGAGTATGGATTTGCCATTAAAGTTTGGAATCGCCTGGTTGGAGTAGGGGAATCAAGATTGATTCTATTACCGAAGGATTTTATTTTATTCTAATTTTATTACTGATGCTACTTGGTTAGGTGTAGACATCAACCATTTGGTAGCATCAATTTTCAAACTTTAAATTTATCAGGTTAATTTTTATCTGTTTCCATATTGTTGTATCCAGTCTCAGATTACTATCAACTCGACGATCTTTTAACACCTGAGGAGAAGGCTGGCTGTTCGTGCTCGAGTAAGAGAAACTGCAGAAAAACACATCGCGCCTACTATAGCCAAAGTAATTGAAATTCCTCAAAGCTTTTTATCCTTGCCATCACTAATGATTCTGATTCATGTGCCTTTATTCTGTCAGTACTGGGAGAAGGCAGAGTTTCCTTTTGAACTTGTGCCTAAGTTGGCACAGTTAAATGTTTCTGGAGGTACAATCCAGGTATGTCCATTTTCTTTTTGTAAAGAAAATAGAGCAGAAAAAAACATCTCAGATATTTTCATATCATCAAAACGTTAGTTTCTAGAACTTTAGAAACTTTTAGAGAGATTACATAAACATTGGCCGAATGTTCTGTATACAATAGATTCCTTTCTGAAAGAAAGAAAATTTTGATTGTGTAATGCTCTTAAACTCCTCAATACTTGCGAGAGCCCTCGGTTTTAGAAATATAGATGTTATAGAAAGAGTAAAGCCTCTAAATTTGTTGGATATAAAACCATGACTTTTAAGTCAAGATTTTCTATGTATTTTTAAAACTAGGTCCAGGAAAAAGTATAGAATGTTGGCGACGGTTTATGTCACTGCCACTACAAGATCAGGCGAACATACTCCATGGAATCAGGGGCGGATGGACTATGAGATTGGAAATCATTAACGCTCTACTTATTAGGGAATCTGCTACTCAAAGGACGACAATGGAGAAATGGATAGGCTACGAGGAGGAGGAATCTCTGATCCCGAGAGGTAGGGAACCACCAGACAGACTCGAAGGCTCTGATTTGCGAGACACTAAGACACTAAGACACCAACACAAAATAACACAATTCGAGTACTCGCGTATACTGGTCATAAATGGATTATAGATCCTGATCCGATCAAAGTACAACCTAACTAATGTCAATGATAGATGTATTACAAAGGTTTAATGCATCATCACGTCCAAAACTTTACAAATGCAGATTTGGTACCCTAGCTCATGGCCATCTACATGTGTAGTTATTAATATCCCCACCTTGAGTTCTTGCAAGTTTCCTTGTCACCTGAGTTATGCTCGTGTTGTCATCCCTTGTTCCACATAAATGTTTCTCTGTTGTAGATGAACCAAACTATGAAGATCAACATTAAGTGCTTGAAGTGGTCATTGAGAACCATGAGAATACTTTATAGACCATGTAAATGACATTTGCAAGGTTCAATTACCATCAACACAATTATTAATGGTTTTTTGTTAATCAATGATGCACATGTTCACCATAAGGTATCTTGTTATGCAACATACATCTTTGCAATATTGATATGCATCATTTTCTCTTGTAAAAACATAGATTTCAATATAATTTGAGTTCATGTTTATAAAACTTCTTTTATTTGAAAAACAAGAAGATTTTTAAACATGAAATCGATATGTTGTATCGAGTTGATGTAAAAAACAAAGTTTTGATCATAATTTGATACAATGTATTGAATTCATGTTTAAAGTGTTTTTAACCGGATTTTACAAAATTTAATAATAATAAGTTGAGCTTGAGTTCATATAAAAACCAGATTTTTCATCACAATTCGATACAATGTATTGAGTTCATTTTTAAAGTATATTTTTCTAATTTTTTTTCAATTTTTTCCAAATTTTTTTGATTTTTTTCAATTTGTTTATGGAAAAAAAATTTAAATTTTAAACATGAATTTGATACATTGTATTGACTTGTGATGAAAACTCTGGTTTTTTATATAAAAAACTTAAAAAAAAACAACAAAAAACCAAAATAAATAGGAAAAAAAAACAATTTTTTTATAAAACCCAAAAAAAAAAGCTTTAAACAAGTTAGCTTTTCAACATGAACTCGATACATTGTATGGAGTTCATGTAGAAAAGTCGACTATTTGACACGAACTCTGTCATGATATGGCAAGACTCGAACCCATGACCTTAGGTTATATGGGTCGAGCTCTTGACCATTATATCATCTATTGTAATACGTAGGATATTATTTTCATTTACATTTTATTATAGGAAATTAATATATATTCCAGATTTCTCTGGAACATTCTAGAAGCTTCAGGATTACTCCTGAGAACACTATAAAAGAGGGCACTAGGCATTATGTTGAACCAAATTGGTTCAACGCCAGTCTTTAGCCTCATAGCCCTTTTGTACTTACTCTTCTTATAATATATAATCTGTTATCATCATCTCTCGTCCTCACTATCTCTCTCTCTCTCCTCTTCTCTCTTCCTCTCTCGGGAGTCTTACGCAGTCCCGTCCCCTTAGTTCTAATAGTACTTCCCTTCTCTAGTACTAATTCTCTCTCTGTTTAGTACTATTCCTGACAGTTTGAACCAATTTTCCTTCTGTCTCTCCCTTCATACTAATCTCGTATTTCTCTTTTCTTTTCATCCCATGGCCACAGTTAGCGCTCAGGTATATCAATCTGTTTTCTCGGAGTTTCAATGCTTGAAAGAGAAGTTCCTTGCTTTGGAACAAGAAAATCAACAGTTGTTGGGGGATCTTCAACAAATCTCCTTAGAAAAGCAGCAAACGCAACAACAACATGGGGAACTTGCATTACGCGTGCAACAGCTCGAAGCAACCATCATAGCGATGCAACAACAAGGCCCTGGAACACAAGGGATTCATAAGGAACCCAAAATTGGCCTTCCCACGAAGTTCGATGGAACACGATCGCAGTTTAGAGGGTTCCTTAATCAGGACCTACGATTAGTTATTCAAATGCATCCTTCCCGATATCCTACCGATGCATCACGAGTGGGTTTAGTAGGGACGTTGTTAAGTGGCTCAACATTGGCATGGTTCGCTCCATTGTTGGAAAAGGAGTCTCCATTACTCAACAACTTTGAAGAGTTTATAGGTGAGTTTAAAGCATGCTTTGGGGATACTGACAGCATAAGGACTGTAATCAACAAAATCCAACGATTACGCCAAGGAGACCGTCCAGCCTCTGCATACGCTGCAGATTTCCGTCTACTCGCCGTTGACATCCCTTGGGATGATCAAGCATTGATGGAGCAATTTCGTTATGGTTTACGCCACGATGTCAAGGATTTACTCTTGACTTTCCCTGAAGAGCCAAAGTCCTTAATAGAAGCAATCAGTCGCGCGGTAAGATGTGATAACCGCCTCTTTAAGCGACGTTCGGAACGACAGCTACAGATGCCGAGGGCAAGATCAGAGCCCACCTACGCCTCAATGGTAGCAAAAACTTTACCCAGGGAGTACTATAATGCGCATGCAGTGAATACTCCGACTCCGATGGAGATTGACACTACACGTCGTCAAGGACCATTATCCGAAGAAGAATAGCAGCAACGCCGAACAAATCGACTATGTCTCTACTGCAGTGGACCAGGACACATTGCAATAAATTGTCCCCATGGGCCAAGAAGACAGGTAAACCAAATAGTTGTTAGTTCTAATTTTACTAAACCCGAGCCTATTACAGTAGGGATATCTGATAGTACTAATAGTACTAATAGCCTAGATCTAGCGAACAAATTTGATGTCCTTAGTCAGTTAGAAGAAGAGTTAAACGACTAAGTCCAGCCAAAATAGGAGCCGTTTGGTTGGACAACCCTAGATCTGTGCAGCCCATTAGTGGTTCCATTCCCTCTAAGCAAGTTAGCAATGTGTTCGTAGCCCAAGTAACATTTAGTACTAAAAGTACCCCTCTAGTACACATCTTAGCACTTCTAGACTCCGGAGCTAACTCTTGCTTTATGGATAGGAATTTTGCCCAAGTTCATCAAATATCTCTTAGAAAACTTCCGTGTCCAGCCTCTGTAGTCGTCATTGATGGTCGTCCCATTGCTTCCGAAAATATCATAGAAGAGTCAGAACCCGTTAATATTGTCATAGCTAACTTAGCATGTGTAGTATCATTTAACATTATTAGTATCCCAGAACATCCCATCGTTTTGGGATTACCATGGTTCGAGTTACATAACCCAGACATAGATTGGAGAACAAGAGAAATCCAGTGTCGACAAACCCGAGGATCTACTCAGAAGATTGTCACCATTTCACTACATCAGTTGCAGGAAGAAGGACGCAAGGAAGAAATGTTTCTCTTCGCAATATCACTAAAACCCTCCGACACCGTTAAAGAGGAGTTCACTGTTCAGCTTCCAAAGAAGTATCATCATTATGCCGATGTATTCGATAAAGTACGAGCCAATACACTTCCTCACCATCGACCATATGATTGCCCCATCGATTTACAACCGGGGAAAGAGCCACCATGGGGACCGATCTACAATTTCTCACCAACCGAGCTAGAAGTCCTTCGAGCCTATATAGAGGAGAATTTGGAGAATGGATTCATTCGACATTCGAAATCTCCAACCGGCGCACCCATTTTCTTCGTCAAGAAAAAGGATGGCTCACTTCGTCTAGTGGTAGATTACCGTGGCTTGAATAAAGTTACAATCCGCAATAGGTATGCACTTCCCCTTATCTCAAGTCTTTTAGAATGGATCAATGGTGCCAGGTTCTTCACAAAGATCGACTGAGGGCCTATAACCTCGTACGGATCCGACCAGGAGATGAATGGAAGACCGCGTTCCGCACTAGATATGGGCACTTCGAGTATACGGTCATGCCTTTCGGCCTCACTAATGCGCCAACCGTCTTCTAGCACATGGAAAATGATATATCCCGAGATCTCTTGGATGTGTGTCTGATCATCTACTTGGATGATCTACTTGTTTATTCAAAGACCGAAGAAGAGCATGATTCTCATGTACTGTTAGTACTAAAATGACTTCGAGAACATGGTCTTTACGCAAATCTAGAAAAATGTAGTTTCGGGTGCAACCAGGTGGAATTTCTCAGCTACGTCATTTCATCAGAAGGCATCTCCATGGACCCAGCTAAGGTCAAGACGGTGGTAGAATGGCAGGCTCCGCGCTCGGTGTGGGATGTGCAATGCTTTTTAGGCTTTGCCAATTTTTACCGGAAGTTTATACAAGATTACTCAAAGCTCGTTCTGCCTCTCACATAGCTTACCAGGAAGGGACAATCGTTCGTTTGGTCTGAAGAAGCAGATATGGCTTTCGAGAGTCTTAAAAAGGCTTTTACATCGGCTCCAATTCTAGCTCATGTCGATCCGGAACTACCATTTATTATCGAAGCTGACGCATCAGATTTCGCATTGGGGAGCATTCTGTCACAACGGGGTCATGATGAGAAGCTATATCCTGTGGCTTTTCACTCACGCAAGTTTGACACCGCCAAAATCAATTACGAAATTCATGATAAGGAGCTATTGGAAATAGTGGACTCGTTTATGTAATGGAGGCATTTTTTAGAGGGATCCTCTCATCAAGTCACCGTATTCAGTGACCATAAAAACCTTGGCTACTTTCAGGATGCTCGTGTGTTAAATCGACGTCAAGCTCGGTGGGCCCACTTCCTCACACGTTTCGACTTCAAAATTACATAACGTCCGGGGAAGCACCAAGGGAAGGTAGATGCATTATCACAGCGTTCATATCTAACACCGCGTCCCGGCGAGCCGGCTTTCGATAACCAAAAGCAAGTAATCTTGGGACCGGCACGACTACAAGCAACACAGGTTTTTGGCATGCCCATGGATTCCCACGTTATCAATATCATACGTGCGGACCTGAAGACAGATGCTTTCGCCCAAGCTATACTAGCACAAATTGATCCCTCTCGAGCATCGTGTTCACAGTCACAACCACCAGGTACGGACTATCGGCAATTCAAATACCATGACACATATACAGCTAGGCATATTGGTAGTACTAAAACATTAGGTTGAGTACAACGATCATTCTGGTGGCTCCGTATGCGACAATTTGTCGAAGATTTTGTTCGTACTTGTGATACATGCTGCAGAGCGAAAATGCCAAGGCATCATCCCTATGGTTTATTAGAACCATTACCAATTCCAAGCAAGCCATGGCAATCCATTGCTCTCGATTTCATCACAGATCTTCCAGTCTCTAAGGGGTTCAATGCGATTCTAACAGTGGTAGATCGATATACGAAGATGACTCATTTCTTGCCATGTACTAAGGAAATCTCCAGTGAAGACATCGCCGAAATTGTCATGCGTGAAGTATGTCAGCATCATGGACTTCCCGATAGTATCGTCAACGACCGTGGACGCCAATTTGTGTCAAAATTCTGGAAGCACTTTTTTAAAATGCTCAAGGTCACTTGTAACCTCTCCACCGGCTACCACCCACAAACCGATGGCCAAGCCGAACGAACAAATCAAACGCTGGAGCAGTACCTGTGATGCTTTCTCAGCTATCATCAGGATAACAGGGTAGATATTCTCCACTTCGCCGAATTTGCCTATAATAACTCTATCCACGCATCGACTAAAGTTTCGCCATTTTATGCTTATACGGGATGTCACCCTCAGTGGAGTGTACTTGAAACCCCAGAGGTGTCCACAAATCCTTGCGCGGAGGATCATTTGGAGCAGTTACGCAAGATATAAGCAGATTTATCTACTCATCTCCAGCAAGCTCAACAAACACACAAGGTCTACGCGGATCGTCATCGACTTCCATCTAGTTTTAACATTGGAGATCGGGTGTGGCTGCTACGACGACACATCAAGACTACTCGCCGATGTGAGAAGTTGGATTATCGGCGATTAGGTCCTTTCTGTTGAGAGACAAGCTCAACATCGGCCGGATCGGCTCAAGAAGCCGAGGACCGGATCGGTTGGGACCGATCGGTTAGGCCGAATGCGTAAACCGGTACGCAGACCGGTGCGTAGGTAGGGCCGGATCGGTGCGTAAATTGGGAGGCCGTTAGGAAAGATATTCCGTGAGGAATATATTTGGGAGTTAGTGTAGGAGCTCTTAATGAGTATTGAAGTACTGTCAGTACTTCGGTCAGTCCTTCTGGGACTTGTATAAAAGTGTTCATTGAACACACATATGTTGAGAGAGTTGTGAATAGAGAGTGAGTATTTTTGTTGAATATAGTTCTTGTGTTTTCTCTCTCTCACTCCCTCTGTCTCTCCCGCGTATACTGCGTAAGCTCAAGCTCTCCATTAAACCTGAGTTTTCTTCCTTCTGTTCGGTCTTCATAGTTGCTTCCGCACGCTACTTTTTACATGGTATCAGAGCGCGAGGGTTAGGAACCTCTCTGCAGCCGACACAGCTTGACGAAGAAGAACAAGAAGAACGATGGATAGAGGCATGGCGAGCTCGCTTCCAACAGAGAAGCTCGACAAAACCAACTACGCGTCTTGGTCCTACAAGATGCACCAGTACCTGCTCGGGCACGGCTACTGGAGTTATGTCGAAGGAGCTAATGACGCGGCACCCGAATCGACACACAGAGACTTCCCGTCGTGGGAGCAATCGGCGAGCAGGGTATTATATTGCTTCGCGTCGTGTGTGGGTGAACAGCTATTGAGCTATGTTCGGGATGCAAAGACACCAAAGGGTGCGTGGGAAAATCTGAAGAAGATTTTCGCCGCGAGCACCACAGCCAGGAAGCTTCAGCTCCGACAGGAGTTGAGCAACCTACGACAACGCGACTTGTCGGTGGCGGACTATACCTCGAAGATCAAGGATATCTGCGACTCCCTCGCCTCCATAGAGGTGAACATCGAGGAGAGCGAGATGGTCCAGATCTGTCTCGGAGGTTTGGCATCGAAGTTCGGAGCGTTCCGAACGGCTGTGTGTACCCGGGAGAATACGCCGTCCTTTTTCGACTTACAATCAATGCTCCTAGTAGAGGAGAACCACGCGGGTGCGTCTACAAGCATGCACACCGACAACAGAATGTTGTACACGGAGGGAGATAGGCCCCGTGGACGTGGAGGACAAGGCGAGTCGGCGCGCAATGGAGGTGGCCGACGAGATCAAGGAAGAAGGCACCGAAGTGATGCCGACAGCAACTCCGGACCATCCGGAAACAGGGGGAGTCGAAGCGATGAGAACCGGCAAGGGAAGGCCATCGCGGAGTGCTAGTACTGTGGCAAGAAAGGCCACAGGGAAAGTGAGTGTTAGAAGAAGCGCGCCGATTCGGAGAGAACCGGTTCTGGAAACGGCTCCGGACATACCGACAAGGGAGATCGGCAACGATCGCACTACGCCAAAGACCTCGGGAGAGCCGGAGAAGGGTCTGCCTTCGTGATGAGACACGAAGCAAACTCAATGAAATAGACCACCCCGACATCGGACGAGGTATGGTACGTAGACTCCGGCGCGTCAAACCACATGACGAGCCATAAAGAGTGGTTCTCGTACCTTGAAAAACCGATGCAACCTGGAGTAGTCGCAACTGGAGACGACACTACGCATCCGATCGCGAATGTCGGAGAAGTTCCCCTTAGCCATGTCGGGCAGAAAGGGAAACTCATGAACGTGCTGCATGTTCCGACAATTACGAAGAACTTGGTCTCGGTCAGACAGATCGTCGACCAAGGGATGGAGGTTCGGTTTACACACCTCGGGTGCTTCATTGAGGAAGAAGGCCGTGTGATTGCACAAGGGCGCAAAGACGGGAGGATGTTCATCCTCGACTCCACTAACGGCAGCACCGCAATGTTCGTGAAGGGACAAAAATCCGAGTTGGACATCGACTTGTGGCACAAGCGGATAGGCCACGTCAACTACCAACGGCTTCAAGATCTGCAATCGAAACAGGTAGTGTTCGGATTGCCCAAATTTAGTGGCCGAAAGGCACAAATTTGTGAAGCCTGCCAGCTCGGGAAGCAACACTGACTTCCCTTCCCCAACGAGCGAAACCGGAGCCGGAACAAGCTCGACCTTATACGCTCCGATGTATGGGGGCCGGCACAAAACGTTAGTCTTGGCGGGAGCCGATATTTCGTCTCCTTCATCGACGACCACACGCGGCACACGTGGATCTACCTCATTGAGAGGAAGAGCGAAGTCTTTGACTGTTTCCGGGACCTCAAAGGGTTCGTGGAAACGGAAACGGGACGAAAGATCAAGTGCTTGCGGTCGGATGGTGGGAAAGAGTACTTTTCCAGTCAATTCAACAGTTACCTACAACCAATGGGAATTCGCCGCGAATTCAGTTGTAGATACACGCCGGAGCAGAACGGCGTGGCCGAGAAGAAGAATCGGTCAGTTGTGGAAGCGGCACAGGCAATGCTGGAGGAGAAGAGCTTGCCCAAGTTCTACTGGGCCGAGGCGGTAAGGACCGCGGTATACATCCAGAATCGGATCGGAGACAAAGTGTCGGCGCACGAGCTATATTTCGGAACAAAACCGAACTTGCGACACTTGAGGGTGTTCGGTAGCATTGCGTATGTGCATGTACCGAAGGAGAAAAGGAGGAAGCTGGACGCAAAGACCAAGAAATGCATCTTGGTTGGTTACTCGGACGAGCAGAAGGGTTATAAGTGCTATAACCCTCGCACCAAACAAGCGCATGTTAGCCGCAACGTTGTGGTTGACGAGTCCGCATCCTGGTACCAGCCCCCGACTCCAATCCGTGTTCTGACGATGAGGTCAGCGAGGCCGAGATGCCTCCAAATGAGCCCGAAATCGAGACCCGCGAAGAGAGTCCGATTTCACTCCGTTTAAGTGGACTGATTGGGCGACTGAGTTGGTACAATCAGTCCGATGAAGTGTCGGCGAGTAGTGGAGACTCGGCCTGCACTCCCCGCGCAGGAAGTCAAGGAGACGGCTTACGCGCAAAGAGAAAGGGAAGAAGAAGGTGTCGGATTCCGGCACGGATAAGAACGAGTCAGACCGACACGAGTCCGACTCTGAGGGAACCGGTGACAGGTCTTTAAAGGTGAAGACCACGTCGAACGAGAAGGCCTCGACATCGGCTAATGTGAGATTACGCCGATCTACCCACCAAAAGAACCTTGTTTTGCGGTTCGGATACAACGAGTACATGGCACATCATTATGCGTACATGACCCATATAGCAGAAGTGCGTGAGCCGGAGAGCTACGTAGAAGCAGCGAAGGACGCGAATTGGTGCGCCACAATGGAGGAAGAGATGCACGCATTGGCGGAGAACGAGACCTGGGACCTGATTGACGCACCAAAGGGTGTGAAGCCGATCGGGTGTAGGTGGGTGTACAAGGTCAAGTACAACACCGATGGCTTGGTCAACCGGTACAAGGCTCGGCTAGTGGCAAAGGGCTACGCGCAGAAACACGGCATCGACTACGATGAGACGTTTGCGCCGGTCGCGAAAATGACGATCGTCCGTGTTTTGCTCGCAGTAGCTGCGGTGAAGGGGTGGCACTTACATCAGATGGATGTAAAGAATGCGTTCCTGCAAGGTGACCTTGAGGAACAGGTGTACATGGTACAACCCTCGGATTTCACTCTGGAACGAACTCCTCGGCAGTATGCCGACTGAAGAAGTCCCTTTACGGACTGAAGCAAGCCCCGCGTGCCTGGAACGCGAAGATCACGCAACAACTGCGTCGGATGGGCTTCGTCACGTCAAAATCAGACTCTTCCCTGTTCATCCGGAAAGGTCGACTCGGACCGGTTAGTATTTTGCTATATGATGATGACTTGGTCATCACCGGCGCCGACCTAGGAGAAATCGACCGCGTGAAGATCCAGCTTGCGGCATCGTTCGACATGAAGGATCTGGGGGACCTTCATTACTTCCTCGGGATCGAAGTGATCCGTACCCCGGAAGGCATATTGATCAACCAATGTCATTACGTATTGAGTATGCTTTTCAAATTTGGGATGGCCAACTGTAATTCCGTCTCGACTCCTCGTCAAGCTTCGTCCCGATACGGGAAAGGTATGCGACCCGACGAGGTTCCGACAAATTGTCGGAAGCCTCATATACTTGACCATCACCCGACCCGACCTCAGTTATCCGGTCGGAGTGGTCAGTCAGTTCATGGCGCGACCTACCGAGGAGCACCTCTAGTGTGCGCAATGCATACTTCGGTATGTCAACGGCACTAAGGACCAGGGACTGCTATATTGGACCGGTGCAGCCGCGCAGTTAGTCGGCTACACCGATGCTGATTGGGTTGGCAACTCCGCCGATCGCCGATCCACATCCGGATACGCGTTCTCCCTCGGGAGTGCCGCGATCGCGTGGAGCAGTAAGAAGCAGCCGACAGTTGCATTTTCGAGCACCGAAGCTGAGTACCGAGGAGCGGCTGTCGCGACATGCGAAGCCATATGGTTGAAACAACTGCTTAGGGACCTGCAAGAGGAGGTGTCAGATCCGACGACAATCTTCTGCGACAACCTCAGCAGCATCCAGCTCGCGAAAAACCCTGTTTTCCACGCACGGACCAAGCACATTGAGGTGCACTATCATTTCGTCCGTGAGCGTGTCCTTTCCGGTGAAGTTGAACTTCAGTACGTTCCGACGGATCGGCAGACTGCCGACATCTTCACCAAGCCTCTTGGTCTGGACAAGTTGCGGCAATTCTCAGGTGCGCTCGGATTGCGTCACCTCGACGTGCCAAACTTGAGGGGGAGAACAGTCCCGAACGACCAAGCAAGGCAGCAGGAAAGGAGCAGAGACCACGACACCAAGTCGGTTGACTCGGTTGTCAAGTTGGACTTCGGATCGGCTGAAGAAGCCGAGGGCGGACCCGCGGAAAAGTCCGGGAGCAGACAGAAGGGGAGCAACCGAAGGAGAGAGCCGAAGCCAACCATGCATGGGGAAGATGACGCCACCGAGGGCGAGAAGACCGAAGACGAGTTGGAGACAGCCAACTTGGACGAGAGCGAAAACCGATTGGAGGTAGCCGAGTCGGTTCGGATGTTTGATTCAGATACGCTGAATCAACCGAGGCCCAAGCGGAAGAAAAGGCAGCAAGAGAAGCGTCAACACCGCAACAACAGAAGAGCTGATAAGGGCCACATGAGCAGACAAACCGATCGGAAGGGTCGAAGTGCGCGGAGTCAAATAGGCCGTGGAGCGCGAGCGAGGCGTGAAGCCAGGAGGAACCGGAGCTGTGAGCCCGAAGATCCCGAAGAGCCTCAAGTTGAGCTTGAGGGGGAGTGTTGAGAGACAAGCTCAACATCAGCCGGATCGGCTGAAGAAGCCGAGGACCGGATCGGTTGGGACCGATCGGTTAGGCCGAATGCGTAAACCGGTACGTAGGTAGGGCCGGATCGGTGCGTAAACCGGGAGGCCGTTAGGAAAGATATTCCGTGAGGAATATATTTGGGAGTTAGTGTAGGAGCTCTTAATGAGTATTGAAGTATTGTCAGTACTTCGGTCAGTCCTTCTAGGACTTGTATAAAAGTGTTCATTGAACACACATATGATGAGAGAGTTGTGAATAGAGGGTGAGTATTTTTGTTGAATATAGTTCTTGGGTTTTCTCTCTCTCACTCCCTTTGTCTCTCCCGCGTATACTGCGTAAGCTCAAGCTCTCCATTAAACCTGAGTTTTCTTCCTTCTGTTCGGTCTTCATAGTTGCTTCCGCACGCTACTTTTTACACTTTCCATATTATCAGGAAGATTAATGATGTCGCTTTTCGTCTCGATCTACCTCCTCAACTTCAGATACATCCGGTGTTTCATAGTTCTCTCCTCGAACCCTATCACGAGAGCACCATCCCAGGGCGTATTATACAACCTCCACCCTCGATCGAGCTTGAAGATGGACCGGAGTACAAGGTTGCCGCCATCCTTGATTCCAAGATTGTTCGCAACAAGCTCTACTATCTAGGTGATTGGCTAGGCTATAGTCCCAGCGAACGTACTTGGGAATCGATCGAGAATGTGACCAATGCTCGTGCGCTTCTTGAAGACTTCCATCGGCAATATCCACACAAACCGCGTCCTCCATCCAAAACGACTCGTGACACTCGTCGTTTTAAAGGGGGGATAGTGTCATGATATGGTAAGACTCGAACCCATGACCTTAGGTTATATGGGTCGAGCTCTTGACCATTATATCATCAATTGTAATACGTAGGATATTATTTTCATTTACATTTTATTATGGGAAATTAATGTATATTCCAGATTTCTCTGGAACATTCTAGAAGCTTCTGTAGATGCTTGTTGTGGGCAGAGTTGTAGTTGCATGGCAAACAATCGGTATAAGCATGGGAGTTTATGATATGTGTCAAAGGTGCTCTCTTTCTGAATGCTTATAGCGCCTCTACGTTTTATAGCGCCTCTTTGAGGTCAGGTTCATCATAGATGTCATGAGAATCTGTGAGAATGGTGTGAAATAGTGAGAAGGATTGTGGGGGTCCTAAACCAACCAATGGAGATGAAGTAAAGCTGTTATTTGTTTATTTTTGGCCTAGGGAAGATGGCACGTGAATGTGCTTGACAATTTTGTGTGTGAGCATATATAAACCTGTGCTTTGTGTTTGTGTCATGTTCATAAGTATGTATATATATGAGTGGGCGAGCATTTCAACCAGTATTTTGCGTCATGTTTGTGACTATTTGTAATATATGAATAGGTATATGTG
The DNA here is from genome assembly GCF_043228905.1 of Azolla caroliniana. Taxonomy (NCBI): domain Eukaryota; kingdom Viridiplantae; phylum Streptophyta; class Polypodiopsida; order Salviniales; family Salviniaceae; genus Azolla; species Azolla caroliniana. The sequence goes on from NW_028230445.1 coordinate 19,809,598, forward strand.
TAGACGTAGTTGCATGAATATGGGCGTATATGTGTAAATTTGTAAGTGAGTGTATCAGAGAGAGAGAGAGAGAGAGAGAGAGAGAGAGAGAGAGAGAGAGAGAGAGAGTTTTTGTTTTCAAGCTTGGAATAGTTTACGTGCAAGGGAGACGGTGGCATTGGGTCGAGAACTGCTAGGTGGAAATGGCATTCTCACTGACTTTCACATGGGGAAGGTTCGACTCACACATTTTTCTCTAGCCTTGTATTCGAGAACAGGGAAATAATACCAAAACATACCCATGTCTTTTTGGAAATTTGCCAAGAAAATACCCAAATAATATATTAGAATATCCGATAACAGTAACTTATGGGTGCTCTCATAAAAATTGCCAAGTCAAGGAATATTTGGTAATTTGGAAAATTACGGATATTTTGGGAAGTATCCAAAAATGGTAGGGTATATATTGGTGTTTGACCCTTAGAAACATGCAAGCTTGCATTATATGTATATAGATTAGCCTAACATTTTGAGTTATAGGCGTTCTGCGATTTAGAACTGATCTACACTTACGAAGGCACATATGATGTGAACTCTCTTGTTGTCGAAAGAGAGGTGACTAGGATTGCAAGTTTTAAAGCTCCTTTTAAAAGGGAAATGGTGAAAGAAAATGGGTATATTTAAAAAACATTCTTGAAGGTATACATGCAAAGTTTTCAAGCTTGTTGAATGGAAAAAAGGATGATGAAAAAAAGCCTTTGATTATATGTATGTATGTGTATAGAAGAGGCAGGTGGGAGTCTATTTAGCAATAAGAAATGACCTCGGAAATATATTTTTATTTATTTTATCTGGAATATTCAATGAATCAATTGAGTTCATTCACAACTCACTTTTCTTTGAGTATCTCAATTTCCAATATATAATATGTAGATAGGGACCTCATGTACCTTGGAGATTTGCTTTTTAAACAAATTATTTCTAAGGAAAGGGGTGTACAAAGAATTCCTTTGTAGAATCTAGCATTAATGTGTATGTAGGGGAAAGATCAATGATTTTTATGGCGGTGTATTCCCTTAACCTATTTGTTCTTAAGGATAACCACCAAGGATGGATACCATGAATTTAAGCATTCTAAATGTATTCAGAGTACATAAAGTATGTATACAAGTAATTAACAGACAATGATGACTTGATCGTGCACATGTATAGGAGAGGGGTGTGTGTGGAGGTTTGTTGAGGATGTACCCTGTTTTGATGGAGGCATATGAAGCAAAAATGCATTTACATTTTTCCCACCTCAGTAGTTCCAACCAAATTTGAGCATATATTATACAAAGAGGATATTAAACAACCCTTGACATGAAGTATTGGGGACTATGCACCAAATTCTTAGTTAATATTAGATGAGATACACATACATAAAATCAATTGATTGTGGTAAGAAAGCGTACTTTTGTTTTTTGTTCAATTGATCCACCTATGCAACTTTGTGTGATATGCATATTTTGATATTTATAAGCTCATTACGGTGGAGGTTACATACAATGCATGCTTTGGTTTTGGCCCAAAAATCAACTTTTGATGGTTGGGAGATCTATGGCCATCATTTAAAATTTCCTCACCCTTGTCATATTTATTTATCTATGATGTTGCCCAACCAAACTCAAGGTGAGAGCATATACATAAAGCATAAAACAGATATGAAGTAGGACTTACAATGTGTACCTTCAGTCATAAGCATGTGTACAGGAAGCCTACCATAATGTGACATAATCCAATCTTCTAAATCATGTGTCAAATCAAAACCCATTGCACTATTGTCCACTTCTCCTTTTCAATGATTTCCATCTATCATGAACATGTCCCAAATTTTATACTTTTTCCAAGTTTCTCATAAGTATAACATGTTTGTTTGTTTGTGTGTGGTCTCTATGGTGTCTTATTATGTTCCTTTGCTACCATGGTCGAAGAAAGCTCTTGAAATGGTGTGACTGCAAATGTTGTTATGGAAAAGAAAAGGGAAAAGTGCATTGTCATGGTTAGCATGGGATCGTGTTTGTACTCCGAAGCGTATTGGTGGGTCATCAATATTGAATCTATATGAGCATATGGTGGCTCATCGATTTACTTTCATTCAATTTATGTTTGAAGGTGTACAACCTTGGACGGAAATGGTGGCATACTTTATAGAGAAGAACGGAATTAACCTTGGAAACAAGAAGGTTGAAGCTAATTGGTGGAATGCCATTAATTCTGAAAGAAATGTCAAATGTGCAAGGTCTCTAATAGTTAATCATTTGTTGATATCTTGGCAAAGTATGTTGGATTTTGTGGAATGGCATCCTCCACAAGAAAGGGAATGTGCCAATTCATTAGAAATGGAGGTTTTGGCAACATCAAGGTTTTGAGATGGGAAGGTAAACCAATTCTTAACCTTTAATTTAATCGGATGGCTAGATTGGGTTTGGTAATAGTCAAGGATGCTATGTTGATGTCACAAAGAAGATTAATGGCCTTTCGAACAACAAGATCAACATTTCGTATTCCAAAAGGTTATACCTTTATTTGGGATAAGTTGCACGAAATATTGCCTTCATATGAGCCAATTCCTGATTTAGATGGGGGATCTCAAGAGCTTGATTGGAGGTTTGTTGGAAATAAGAGATTGACTATGATTTCAACAAGTGTTGCGTATCACAAGTTGATTGACAAACATAAGTGGTTGGAAGAAAGAGTTATAAAGTTATGGGGTTTTCGTAATCCCATTACTTGGTGGTTTCATGTTATCAAGGCAGGTTGGTGTTCTTGATTGATGCTACGAACTAAGGTATTTTGTTGAGAATCAAACTCAAATTCCCTAGTGTGGGAACACACCTTAGGAACACAATCCCGACAATGCACAGTACTTTAGATGAATATAAACCTAGAAATGGTAAATGTCGATCCTTTAGACATAGGCAACACACGTAGATCAAAGGATCAAGGTGCGTACGCCACGAGCTTTGACCATCATTTGCTTGAACTTGGCAGTCGGCACCAGATGGTCATATATAATGGTTTAGCCAAGTGGTCGGGCTCGGAAGAGCTCACATTGTTTCCCACATGGAGGAGGGGAAAGCACAGTTGATTATCTGATAGGATGCCCTGAAGCTACCCACATGATTAACTCCTTCCGGGTGGCCCCGTGTTCTATTGGCGCGGACCATAATTTCTTATACTTCGAGCTAAAATGCGATATCTCTAACATCACCAACTCTAGTCAACCACGGCATCACACCACAATACATTTCACACATGAGCTCTCTAACATATATCCTCGACATGTTCAAGCCCATCCCTTCTCCCTTGATCCCTCCCTACCTTCAGAGAGCCTTAGTACGAAACTCACACACATCCTTCATTCCGCAACAATTAGCAGTTTCCCATATACGAAACACTCCAATCAAGGTAGATAAGGATTTATGCCACAAAATAGATGGTATGACGAGCATTGTAGGTACTTACATAGACAACTTACAATATCGCAACTCAGTGGTAGTATTACCTCAGTACAAGATCGCAAAGAAATGCGCAAGTGACATGTCGTAAGAGACGAGCATGGGATGCATCCCAATATTGGGAACTCTACCGTATGCTCATGAGTAGCGATTGATTACGGGAACCAAGACCACAAACACCCATCAAAGATCCTGAAACCTGGCACACATATACAAAGAGACTTTACCAAATCCCAAACCAACCACCCATTCCAATGCCTTCTACACCCCGACCTACCATGGGGACACTCTTCAAGACCTCTAGGATCACGAAGGTCATAAAGAAATTACAACATAGGAAGTCTATGGACCATACAAGATTGTGAGCAGAACACGTCATATATGCGAGAGAGTGCCTAACTCCCTTGCTAACTCTAATCTTCAATCGTGCCCTTGCTTAGGGTTTTCCACCACAATGGACCATGAACACAATGACCCCCATACATAAAGGGGGGGACCCCATGGACCCAAATACATATAGGACCATTATGATAGGTCATACCCTTGCTAAATTATATGGTGCAGTAATGGAGGTAGAGCTTTGTGATTATATGGAGACCTTAAATCTTCATACACCTGAACAGGCTAGACGAGCCTTCTCCACTATTGATCATATCTTCACACTTAGATGCTTAATTGACCAGACTAAGGCTCGCAAGAAGAAATTATATTGTTGTTTTGTGGACTTCCGCAAAGCCTTTGACACGGTCCCTAGAGAGCGGTTGTTTGATAGGCTTAAAAGCTTGAGGATACCAGATGGCATGGTTTGGGCCATCTACGCACTATATGAACAAGTGTCTGGGTGTATTCGATGCCCATGTGGCATATCCGATTGTTTCACTAGCACTATTGGTGTAAAACAAGGTTGCCCCCTATCTCCGACTCTTTTTGGGATCTACATTGATGAGATCACAGATTTTATTGCTCGTAAGAGAGGCAATGGAGTAGTCCTTGGGGATACGCAGGTTCGTATCTTACTCTATGCAGACGACATAGTTTTGCTCTCTAAATCTGAACATGACCTACAAAGGCACCTTAATGCCTTAGTTTACTTTTGCACACAACGAGGATTGGTAGTGAATCTAGGGAAAACTAAAGTCCTTATCTTCCACACGTCGGCCCAAGTTAGAGCTAAGTGTCACCTAACTATCTCCCATAGCCCAATTGAGGTGGTTGGATCATATGTCTATCTCGGTGTCACTTTCAGTGCCCGCTCAGGTAAATTTTTGATGACACAAGCAGCTAAGGATAGACTTACGAGAGGACATGCATCCCTCTCACTCCTCGAGAGACAATGCCATCAAGCATACTTCCAAGAGCCACAGACTAAAGGGTGGCTCTTTGACTCATTAGTGACTCCCTCACTCATGTATGCATCAGTGGTTTGGGCTCCAGGACTACCATCTTTCATGTGGACACAATTAGAGAGACCATTGGTGATGATGTTATCACGCCAACTCTGAAGCAAATCGACGGTCCCACATGACATTATTAGGGCTGAGTTCACTCTACCCCCAATGTTAATAGAAGCACTTTTTCAACTTGTAGTCTTTATCCACAGGATACATAGCCAACCACATGATAGAATATCCCATAAAGCCTTTAAAGCCTCTCGAGCACTGTATGAGTCCGGCTATACTAGCTCATGGTATGGCATGATGGTGAGTTGGCTTCTTGTGAACGGTCTAGACATTAATAACCTCCCCCCCCCTTAAGTACGACCACACGATTGATAACACTTTAATCTCTCATGAGGACCACAATAAAGTAATACGCCAAGAAATATGGCAAATTTATACTCGGTATAAATGGATCACCCCGCTAGAGGCACTCCCATCTAAAATGGTGTACTATAAGGAACACTTCATGCACTTCTCTAAGTTAAGTTTTATTACATGACCAAAATATCTAGATGTATTCTTACCACATGCACTAAGGGTTGTCATTGGTCAACTTAGAATATCATCTCACCAACTTGAGATTGAGAATGGACGTACTAATGGAGTCCCTAGAGAGGAAAGGATATGTAGGTTATGCCACATAGAGATAGAGGATGAGTACCACTTTACATGCAAATGTCCCACCTATGCCGAGATAAGGGCAAAATACCAAGACATACTTGGTTCCTCTCCCACCCTCCCTAAACTATTAGATACATTGGATATAAAGAAATTAGGCAGATACATCCTAGAATTGAAACAACATGGAGAGAATAAGTTACAAAATGTTGACAATAATGTTGCTAATGTTTACCAGCATGTAACAAATGAAGTTTTTCAGGAACAAGGGGAGACAACGAATGTTGACACACTTGCACCACTCGGGCTTTTCCTTGATGAAGCATAAAATCAAAGAAGAACCAAACTCCCTCGGATGCTGGGTTTCAAAGCAACTCGATGTGATGTAGAAGCAATAAAGAAAAAAAGGGAACGTGAGCTACACCGCCTAGAAGCCATGGATGGGGCACTCTATACACTGGGACCATGGGTCACATCCACACCAAAACCCTTTGACCTCTCACTTCTTTTCGAGGGGCTTGGGTGGAAATGAAATTAGGCTTAATGCAAAGTCACTTCTTTTTTATCAAGTATACCATGTTTTGTACACTACTAGAACTCTTTTAGCTTAAGCTATTTCTACTTTACTTTTATTTTAGTTTTGATGTTTGGATAAATACCTATTTTTGTTGTAGACCAACTGTCTCATGGGCCAATTTTGGCCTTAGAAAACGTTAATATATCTTTCTTTCTTTCTTAAATTAATTAATTAATTCACTCACTCACTCTCTTTTCTCGTAAGTACCTTACTTCCCTAGTGGTAAGTTGTTAACACTACAAGCACTGTGTCGTGGGTTCGAAACCCAATCTCCTCACCTCTCTATTATATACTTCATATACTCTTAATTCACTAGATGCCACTGTGGAATGTAGGGGTTGAACCCATGACCACTTGGTCTCCATTGGGCAACCTTACCAACTGAGCTACATCCATCTGGGCTCTCTCTCTCTCCCTCACACACACACACACACCTCTTCTGCTGCATAAAATCACTCCCGATTCTTTACATATTTATTTGGAGAGTTATGTTTGGAGCTTTACCATTGGGGGATGCATTAAAAAAAGAAACATTACTAAAGGATTGTGTTTATTTTGTTTGGTAGAATTGGAACATAGTAAGCATTGATTTCTTTCATGCTTGATGGCAATGCTGGTTTGGAGGTGTATCAATTTAGTGTGGATGTCTCTAACTAGAGTAAACATATCTTCCTTCGATTGGGTTTTTGCACATATGGAAAACAATGAAGTGATGCCTCATTTCCAAATTATTTTTCTTGAGGTATTGGGGGTTATAGGTCAATTGGAATATGCAGAATGCCTTCATTTTTTATTCACAAGTTGGGGTGAGAAAATATGTTGTAAAGTTAAAACGACTTCTTTTGTGGCAATTGAATTGGTGTGTAGGGTGGCATTGAATTTGGAGTCGTAGTAGTCTTTAGATCCCTAGATAGATAGAAGAGCTCTATAATTTGTAATAAGTTAGTCATGGTGGTGTATTTTTTCTTTCGTAATGAAAGCCATTGTTTACCGAGAGAGAGAGAGAGAGAGAGAGAGAGAGAGAGAGAGAGAGAGAGAGAGAGAGAGAAGAAAGATGTGACATTCTTGATTATGAATGTATAGAGAGAAATAGAACACAAAGTGGTGGTACATATAGTCTATATAGTATAGATGTAGATAAGATACAATCAGAGAGGGATGGGATGGAGTGGTGAGACATTCTTCTATCTTTGGTTGGCAATAACTCACATATCCAATATTCGAACAATAGAATTATGAGACGATCCGTTCCAATTTTATGAGACATCATTGGATAGAACGATGAAACAATCTTTTAATCAAAGTCCATTATAATATAAAGAACCTTAAATACTCTCACATTAAGTCTAGGTCTTTGACAATGCATGAGTATCCAAAGGTCTCTTAAAAGGAATAGAATCTAATCTTATTATTCTTCCAAGTAGAATGAAAGGGGATAACCAAAAAAAGACGTAAAATAAATTTTTTATTTTTGTTTATTTTTTATATTTTTTTTCCAAAAAAAAAAAACTCCTTCCATTAGTTATAAAATTTTACAAGATTATGTACAAATCCTTGTAGGGACGCAATGGTTCCATCTTATGTGGATGCCCACTAACTCAAGAAAGGGAGAGGACGACCATTGTTGGATGAAGGCTATTCATTGTCTTTCAACTCCATCGGAGCCACCCTTAAGGCCATCATATTGGCTCTTCAGATTGGCTACAATTTCACTCCATATCTCTTGCAGTAACCTTGTTGGATGTGCGGTTTGGTTGGAGAAGACTTGCCTACATCGTTGTTTCCATAGAATCCAAAGAGTTATTGGGCTAACCAATTCCAACACCTCTTGAGATTTGTCATTAAGAGGAGTGGAGTGGACATTGCCACTAGAGGAGAAAAGGACCTCATGTGCTTTTATCACCAAAGTCATCCCCTCCTCCCGATGCTCGTATCTGCCAACTGCAGCCTGCCATGATAGCCAACATATATTTCCCCACTTGATTGAACCTTGCACCTGGCATAATTGCAACAAGCGGCCAACGCCCCGCCATATTCGATGGGACGTTGGGCAGTCCCACAGAGCGTGTCGTATTGATTCTACTGCATGTGGGCACTCTACACAATTAGGAGAGCTAAGGTTCCCACGTTGCCATGCTCCCACCGGTAGGGACTTTGTATTAATAGCCATTGGAACGTGGTAATTTGCCTCGCGTGTTGTTTCCAAATTTTCTGCCAAAACTTGGTGATTATTGTGAGAGGAACTTGAAATGTGTGCCAAACCTTCGCAACAACCGGCTCTCAAGCGGTTTGAGCAGCTAGAATGTGGTGACCCAATCTAGTTGTGAATTGGAAGAAAGGGATGGGTTTGCTTCCTTGCCCCGCGTAGGAATCACGCCATGACCATTGCAAAGGGTCCCAACTAACCTTACGTAGCCATGTGTCTTCATGAGTACATATGTGCCAATTGGGTTGTACTTTGATCAGATCAGGATCTACAATCCATTTATGACTAGTATACGCGAGTACTCGAATTGCGTTATTTTTTGTTGGTGTCTCAGTGTCTCGCAATTCAGAGCCTTCGAGCTTGTCTAGTGGTCCCCTATCTCTCGTGATTAGAGATCCCTCCTCCTTGTGGCCTATCCATTTCTCCATTGTCGTCCTTTGAGTAGCAGATTCCCTAATCAGTAGAGCGTTAATGATTTCTGATCACATAGTCCATCCGCCCTTGATTCCATGGAGTATGTTCACCTTATCTTGTAGTGGTATTGAGAATCAAGCTCAACTTGGTCTAGTGTGTGAACTCACCTTGAGAGTGAATAGACACTCCAACGGTCAAGCGTCACCATTATGTCACCACTTTGTATTCTAGCATTTAGTATGAGTCATAGAATCATATTCTATGACACATAACTTATGAGCTTTCACATTCCCCGTTCTCCATGAGTCTTGTAGTTAATGAAGAGAGAGGGTGACTATATAAAGCACCCTCCTCCCACCTTGTATATTGTCGAGTCTTTCTCCTCTGTTAATACACTTTACCTTGTGTATTCTCTGTGTCTTACTCCTTGTCTCTCTCACTCACTCACTCTCTCTCTCATACACACACATAGTTCATATCTATTCCGCTGCACAGAATCCATCTCGTTGTCGGCTTGAGTTGTCGTCTTGTGGAGGCCGATTCACGCATCTTCTTTCAGCACTCTTCTTTGTGGTGGCCGAGCTTTCCGCAATATCCGCATTCGGTTGCGTTTTGACGGCTCGGGCCGGAGTGGAAGCTCCCCCTTCTTGCGAAGGTTCCTCGTTGGTTTTCATTTTGCGGCCGAAATTGGGAGTTGTTGTCGTAGGTTGGACCTCGTCCGCCTTGTCCTACGCCAAATTGGCCTCTCGCTCGTCCGTGTCCTCTTCCTCCGTTCGAGGGCGTGTAGAGCATGTGGCCTTCCGACTCATTGCTCCTTGTATGCACGTGGTTTTCTTCGACCAATAGCATTGATTGGAGCTTCACTACTTCCTCAGCATCGAGGTAATTCGGACTCTAGCCGGAATCATGATCTCTCAACGGCACTACATCCTCAACTTGTTATACAAGTTCGGTATGGCTGAGTGCAAATCCGCGGCAACCCCACTTGATCGCAATCTCAAACTAGATGCGAACTCCGGCACCAAAGCGTGTGAGCCGACTCAGTATCGGCAACTCATCGGGAGTCTCTGTCGAATACATGTGTATAATGGACGTATTCACACCATCCCGTTTTGGCCATTTATGTAATTAGCATAAAGGGTAGTTGCCCTAAGTCGGTCACTATATATAGTGACCTTGTAACCTCTTTGTGAGGTTGGTTGTTGTATTGTTGCTTTATGAAATAAGAAATTCTTTTGTGTCTCTCTCTCTCTCTCTCTCTGTGCAACGACCTACATTCTGTCATACACAGGGAATAAACAGGAATCGAGTGCTTCAAGATCTTCCGCACAGACGACATTGCTTCCAACATCTGGTATCAGAGCCTGCACAGTAGTCGGTCCTTCAATCCGCTGTCGGCCGTCGTCTCTGCATTCGGTTTCCTGCGTCATTCGAAGAAGAGAGAAGAAGAAGAAAAACCAGGTTTGCATCTCATCGCGTTAGATCATCTTTGTTTGGAGTAAGCCAGCAGGTTGTACTCCGTTCCCAGTGATCGTAACCGCTCGAGGTGAAATCCCCTTGTGCATCATTGACACGATCGTGCTCCATTCGGTTAAACGGCATCCGAAAAGGTCGTTAAACGCTGCTCGCTGCTCGTTGTAACCACTCGGTACAGATCGGTCTTAAGCAAACAACCCCAAATTCGTGCTTCATCTGGCTGATCGACATTCGAGAGGATCAGTTGGATCCATCTCTCTCGTCGCTGCAGTCAACCGAAGCAAAATCGGTCCAGATAATCGGTTTTAATAATCGGTATTCGGCATATATATCCGAAGCGAACCGGGCTCACTCCGACTCGGCAACATTCGGGAAGACCAGTCGGCTCTGTCCCTCAAGCTACCGGAGTCAATTCGAGCAAGTTCCGAAGCCGAACCGACTCGGGTTCAAATTCGACTAGAACGATATCGGGTGAGCCTACCGGCTGCACTCCAACAAGGTTCGTAGTCAACTCCGAACCGAGCTTCGTCAACCGAAACCGAATTTGATGGCATCAACATCCGGCTCGTCAGAAATGAGTCTACGCAAGTTCGATGGATCGAACTTCAACTTCTGGAAGGAACAAATGCAGGACTATCTCATAGTCAAGGGGCAAATCGATCCCATCGAAAATGAAGAACCTCCAGAAGGATACAAACCAATTGAGTGGCAGAAGCTGGACAGAATCGTCCGCGCCACGATTCGGATGCACCTATCGGAATCGGTATACTTCACGGTGCAATCGTGTACGACAGCATTCGAACTGTGGAAAACACTGTCGGACACTTACGAAAAGAAGGTCGCCGCAACGAAGATGTTTCTGATCCGGCGCCTCTACAACTTGCGGATGAAAGAATCCGACTCGGTCCAAGCACACCTCAATGAGTACGAAAGCATAAGCTCCCAAATCTCGTCACAGGGGACGGCAATCGAGGATGAACTCAGAGCAATGATACTCATGAGCAGCCTTCCCCCATCATGGGAAACTTTCGTCACAACCGTGTGCAACGCGTCAACCACGGCTGTTAAATACTCCGAAGTCACGAGCGCAATCCTGACCGAAGCAGCTCGGAGAAAGTCTTTCGCCAAAGACTCAACAGACGACGCCTACGTAGTACAAGGTTCGACAGACCGATCGAACATACGAGGAAGAGATTCCTCACGACCGCCGAACAATCAGCGAAGACGGAGCCAGTCACGGGATAACCGAATCTGCAACTATTGCAAGAAACCCGGACACATCAAAGCCGACTGTCGCGCACTCAAGAACAAGAACAACAAGAAGAGTGGCCGGCATGAGGAGATCAATTACGTCAGCTTCTCAGCTGATGTACTACCGGACGACCCGAATATACTATCAATAGAAAATCCAGTCGGATCAGAAGTTCTACTCACGACTGAAGAATCGAGCACATGGCTCTTGGATTCGGGCGCGTCATTTCACGTGACTCCTCATCGATCCCAATTTCGGCAATATACGATCCGTCACTCCGACTCAGTTCGAGTCGGCAACTCACAACACTGTGACATCGTCGGAATCGGCACAGTAGAGCTCAACCTTGCAGGGGGCTCTACACTTGTACTCCACAATGTCCGACATGTACCCGAGCTCACAAGGCCATTGATCTCAGTCGGACAACTAGATGAAGACGGCATTCGTGCCGGTTTTTCTTCGGGAGGGTGGACACTCCACAGGGGGAACCTCCTGCTTGCTAGAGGACCCAAGATACACTCACTGTATCCGTTACATGTTACGCTCAGAGAGGGTAACCTGTTTTTGGTGGATATTCCTGTGTCATCATTATGGCACCGAAGATTAGGACACCTCAGCAAGGCCGGCATCACGCACCTATCTAGCGCCGGATACATCCCCAAACTCTCCTTCTCGGACCATCAATTTTGCGAGCATTGCCAGTATGGCAAACAAGTAGCCGCATCACACCCGACATCAGCACCAAAAGAGACGAGACCTCTCGATTTAGTCCATTCGGACGTCTGTGGCCCAATGCCGAATCATCTCTAGGCGGTGCCTCTTACTTCGTCAGTTTTATTGACGATTCGACTCGAAAGGTGTGGGCTTATCCAATTCGCACCAAAGATCGTGTCTTCTCGATCTTCACCGATTGGCTCGCTATGGTAGAAAATCAAACCGACCGAAAGCTGAAATGCCTTCGGACCGATAATGGGGGAGAGTTCAAATCCGACGAATTCGTCAAATTCTGCCGACAACGCGGCATCCGACGTGAATTTACGGCACCACACAGTCCGGAGCAAAACGGGATTGCAGAACGAATGAATCGGACAATCCAAGAACGAATAGTTTCCATGCTCCAACACTCCCGACTGTCGGATGGCTTCTGGGCAGAGGCTCTACTCACGGCAGCACACATAATCAATATGTCGCCAAGTAGACCTCTAGGACTTCAAATTCCTCAGGAATTATGGATCGGCAGCAAGCCGAATTACGACAAGCTGAGGATCTTCGGATGCGAGGCGTACGCCCTTATTCCGAAAGATGATCGCCGAAAACTTGCACCTCGGTCCAGGAAATGCATTTTCCTTGGATATGGATCCGACGGCGAAATGGGATACCGACTCTGGGACCCCGAACGCAGGCAAATCGTTCGAAGTTCGGACGTTGTGTTCAACGAGTCGGCTATGAACCCATCCGTCGAAAAACCAATCGAAGTCCGAAGGGTAACATTTTCCGATGTGCCGACCCTTCAAGAAGGCCCCGCTCTCAACACACGGTCAGCTTCACGGGTAGCTGAACCTTACTCTACCGACTCGGACAACTCCGACTCGGCACAGCAGAACAACTCGCTTTCGGACCATCCGACCACGATACCCGATGCGACCAGTCCAATCATACCTCGACGATCCGAGAGACTGTCGCAACCTCCGGAGAGGTATTCTCCTGGAATTTTCTTCACCGACGCCGGCGAACCGACGTCTTACGAAGAAGCATCGACATCTGTCGATTCGGCCACCTGGCATCTGGCGATGGAGTCGGAAATGCACTCCATCCGGGCAAACAAGACTTGGGATCTGGTCGAATTACCTAGGAACCGACGTGCTCTTCCTTGCAAGTGGGTTTATCGACTAAAAGAGACGTCTGATTCGACCACCCCAAAGTACAAGGCCAGATTAGTTGCGAAGGGCTTCCGACAAGAATATGGCGTCGACTTCGACGAGATTTTTTCACCAGTGGTGAAAATGACAACCCTTCGTCTTCTGCTCGGCGTCGTGGCAGCCGACAACTTGGAGCTGATTCAGCTAGATGTCAAAACAGCCTTCCTCCATGGTGATCTCGAGGAGGAAATTTATATGGAGCAGCCAAAAGGCTTCGTGGCACCTGGCCAAGAACATCTAGTCTGCCGACTCAGGAAGAGTCTATACGGCCTCAAACAGGCACCGCGACAATGGTACAAGAAGTTCGACGACTTCATCCAATCAATCGGCTTCTCCAAAAGCGATGAGGACCATTGTCTCTTCACCAACACAGCTCGAGATGGATCAACCATCTTCCTCATCATTTACGTGGACGACATGCTAATTTCTGGACGCCACGCGGGCGAACTTGCCGATCTCGTTCGGCAACTGCGGTTGAAGTTTGCCATGAAGGACCTCGGTCCGGCCCGGCACATCCTTGGCATGAAGATTAGTCGGCATCGCGATAAACGACATCTTTTTTTGTCTCAGACCGACTATATCGGACGTGTCTTGGAACGCTTCAACATGCAATCAGCCAAATCTGCTTCAACCCCACTCCCTATGAATCTTCGGCTCTCTCAGCGAGACTGCCCGACATCCGGTTCGGAGGGGGAAGATATGAAGTCGGTACCGTATGCACCGGCAGTCGGCTCCCTTATGTACCTGATGGTCGCGACACGGCCTGACATCTCTCATGCCGTAGGAGTCGTTAGCAGATTTATGCACAATCCTGGCCGATCGCATTGGAACGCAGTCAAGCATGTGTTCAGATATCTGGCTGGCACAAAAGACCATGGCATTCTTTTCGGACCGAACCGAACCTCAGGCGTAGTCGGTTACACCGACTCGGACTTCGCCGGCTGTATAGACAGTCGGAAATCAACAACCGGATACTGCTTCAAATTCGGCAATGGAGCAATCTCGTGGAAGTCGAAACTTCAGGAGTGCACAGCGACCTCAACGACCGAAGCAGAATATGTAGCTGCGTCCGACGCAGCAAAAGAAGCTTTGTGGCTCGGTCGGCTGGCGCACACGTTTCGACAAGTCGAACATGACTCGGCTCCAGTTGTCTACAGCGACAGTCAAGGTGCTGTTGCCTTGTCGAAAAATCCGGTTCACCACAACGCCTCCAAACATATCGACGTTCGATATCACTTCGTTCGGGACTGCGTCATTTCAGGGAAAATCGGTCTAGAGAAAATATCCACAACCGATAATGTCGCAGATGGAATGACCAAATGTCTCTCGGCAGACCGTTTTCGGTCTCTTCGGCATCAGATGGGCGTAACGACAAACCAGTCCGGTTAGAGCCGGACACAGAGCAGGATGGTTCCCGACAACCTACATCAGCTCCTTAATGATCGGCTTCAACTGTTCCGACCCGACCAGTTCGGTCTTCTGTCTTCGAATCCTGCCGACTCGAACAAAGCTGATATGTCCGAGAACCTAAGTCTATACCTGTAATCTTAGATAACCCATGTATACGCCCATTACGGGGGAGTGTCGAATACATGTGTATAATGGACGTATTCACACCATCCCGTTTTGGCCATTTATGTAATTAGCATAAAGGGTAAGTCGGTCACTATATATAGTGACCTTGTAACCTCTTTGTGAGGTTGGTTGTTGTATTGTTGCTTTATGAAATAAGAAATTCTTTTGTCTCTCTCTCTCTCTCTCTCTCTGTGCAACGACCTACATTCTGTCATACACAGGGAATAAACAGGAATCGAGTGCTTCAAGATCTTCCGCACAGACGACATTGCTTCCAACAGTCTCATCTATCTCACGATCACTCGACCCGATCTCAGTTATCCAATCGGTTTCCTTAGTCAATTCATGCAAACACCGTGTGATACTCACTTGGATTGTGCTAAGCGAGTTCTACGATACATGAGCGGCACAATGGATTGTGGAATCCTCTACAAGACAGCAATGCCAATACAACTCGAGGGGTACACATATGCCAATTGGGCCGGCTACAAGGCCGATAGAAGATCAACCTTCGGATTTGTCTTTTCCTTCGGCAACGGAGCAATATCCTGGAGCAACAAAAAGCAACCAATCGTCGCTCTTTCGAGCACAGAGGCAGAATACAGGGGCGCGGTTGTGGCCGCATGTGAAGCCGTATGGCTCAAAAGGATACTCAAGGATCTGGGCGTACCCATCAAGGATCCGACTTCCCTTTATTGCGACAACATGAGAAATATCTATTTGGCTCGGAACCCGGTGTTCCACGCAAGGACAAAGCACATCGAAGTACACTATCACATTAGCACAAATCTTCAAACGGCCAACATCTTCACTAAAGCCTTAGGAGCCGACAAGCTATGACAATTCATGACCGATCTCGGATTGACGATCCCTGACCTGCCAAGCTTGAGGGGGAGTACTGAAGACACTACGCAATAACGCGTGGATTTCACAATCGTGCAACAAAGCCGCGAAGAGCCGATCTACTGCGCAAAGCCGCGAAGAAAGACGCAAGCCGAAGCACAAACTTCACAACTAAGCACAATGCAAGCTAGAGCACAGATTCCTCAACTCTGCATTAATGTGAGTCGACGCGGACTCCGGAATGCGAGTCAAAGAGGATTTCGGATACCGTCTGAAATTGACCCGACTTGAGCTTGAGGGGGCGTGTTGAGAATCAAGATCAACTTGGTCTAGTGTGTGAACTCACCTTGAGAGTGAATAGACACTCCAACGGTCAAGAGTCACCATTATGTCACCACTTTGTATTCTAGCATTTAGTATGAGTCATAGAATCATATTCTATGACACATAACTTATGAGCTTTCACATTCCCCATGCTCCATGAGTTTTGTAGTTAATGAAGAGAGAGGGTGACTATATAAAGCACCCTCCTCCCACCTTGTATATTGTCGAGTCTTTCTCATTTGTTAATACACTTTACCTTGCGTATTCTCTGTGTCTTACTCCTTGTCTCTCTCTCTCTCTCTCTCTCTCATACACACACACACAGTTCATATCTATTCTGCTACACAGAATCCATCTCGTGATTCTTTACAAGTGGCAATGACATAAACCTTCGCCAACCTTCTATACTTTTTTCTGGACCTTCTGCAATGTATCCCCATGACAACCCCTTAGTAATACATGATCCCAGTAGTTGATTAGATTCATCCTTGATACATGGGTTCCATAGGATACGTTGACTGAACCAGGCAGGTTCGGATCTTGGTTGATCACACTTGAGCCCTCGACGAATGTCACACCATGCCTTCCACATGGATGCACTGAATCTATCCTCCAATTGGCGGGAGAAACTAGGTTTGAGATCCTTGTTTAGAACCCATCCCGTTTGGGGGGGCCAATTGACCCCTTTTCGTGGCCTAAAAGTAAGCGAAACGTAACCTCAGTAGCATTTTCCAACAGTCATTTCCTGGTTGGAGTCCTCGCACCACAAATTTGGCAAGTAAGGCTTTTGATTGTGAAAGGGGATCAATAAGACCCAATCCCCCTCTCAACTTAGGCGTTGTGAGTATAGGCCACGCCACCTTGGTGTGAGCTACATGGTCTTCCTTACCAGACCAAATGTAGTTGTGGACCAATCGTTGAATCTGATGTATACTTTCCTTGGAGATTGTCCATCATGATAGACTATATCATGCTGTTGCGAGTAGTACCTGATTTGCCACTATGATGCGACCCACTAGCGACAGTTTTGTCGAGCTCCAATGTATCAACTTTTGTCGAATGGAATGGATAACGGGTGCAATTATAGTCTCCGACGGTATGTTGAAACCAATTTGGAAACCTAAATATTTGGTGCTCGCTCCTTGATTGATCCATTTGAAGGAGGGATGTGGGTGCCACACCGGATGTGTTTCCTGAGAGAGCCATATTGCACAGGATTTGTGCCAATTGATCATGGCATTGGATCTCTTGCAAAATACAGTTAGCCCACTTTCTAGCTTTTGGAGGTTTTCCAAGTCCCCTTGCAGGTAGACCGTTGTGTCATCTACAAATTCTATATCCAGGATGCTTTGGTGAGAATGAGGTACGAGAAGACCACGTAGGTTGAGATGTCGTGAGTTGAGAAAGCAAGAGAGTGCTTCGACTTATAATAAAAATAAGGATGGAGCTAGTGGGCATCCTTGTCGTACAGATCAGGATATTCGGAAAAAGGGACCCCTTTCACCTGCCAATGAAACGCAACTGCTGTCATTCCTATAAAGTCCTACAATGCCTTTGATCCATGTCTCTTGAAACCTGAGTTTCCCCATCACACTTTCTAGAAAGTTCCAGCATATCCTGTCATATGCTTTCTCAAAATCTAGTAGCACCACCGCTACCTTGTTGTTGGTACGCTTCGCAAGGGCTACTACTTGCCAGAATGAGAAGAGGTTGTCTAGGATGCTCCAATTTCTAACGAACCCTGTCTAGGACGGATGAATGAGTTGAGGGAGAAGTGGTGTTAAACGACATGCCACGATTTTTGCGAGCAACTTATAGACAGTATTGAGAAGAGTTATAGGCCGCCACTTGCTAATGTCATTGGCATTCCCACCACTTTTAGGAATGAGATGTATCATCCCCTATCCAAATTCCTCCGACATGCTTCCAGAGGCGATGATCTCCTCATATGCCTGGAGGAGGTCTTCTTTAATAGTGTCCCAAAGGCATGTGAGAAAGTGTGGGGTGAGGCCGTCAATTCTGAGGCAACTATCGGCATCTAAATCAGTGAGGGCCTCCCATATCTCGATGATTGATAGGGGACGCACGAGCCATGTATTCATTTCCGGGGTGACTTTCTCGGGTATGCTTTGGAGGATAATATCTGCTCTTATGTCTTCCCCTGTAGCTATAATGTCTTCGGTAAGTAGGCGGTCATAGTAACTTATGGCAATATTCCTCATTTCGTCGCCATCCTCAGTGCTCATTCCATCCTCTCAGTTGAGGCTGTGTATTGCAGTTCTAGCGTGCCCCGGGCCTTTGGAGCAGAAGAATTCCTTCGTGGTTTTGTCCCCTACTCGAATCCATGCGCCATGCTTCCATGAAACTCCATGTCATATATTTCCTTTTCCGCCATGTTAAGTTCATGTTTGGCCGTGGTGACTTGTCCTGCAATCCAAATACATGATGCGTATCTCTGTTGAAGTCGTTGTAAGGCTATTAGTCCCCGTTTTGTCCTCTGTCACTTCTCTTGAGCATCCTTGCTTTTGGTCTTGACAATCTCATGTAGGAGAGTTGAAGCTCTTGTTAATTTAGCTAGAAGTTTGTCAGATGTTGATGAGTCATTGACGGGTAATGACAGGATACTCAAAAAAAGACGTAAAATAATTTAGACTTAACACCTCAGAATTTAGAATTAATATCAAACAATTTCGAGTTAATATCTAATTATTTAGACTTAACACGTAATGATTTATACTTGGACACCTAATGATTTAGATTTGATGTCTAAGATTTTATAATTAGATGATAACTTTAGATTATACTGAAACAAAAAATACAATATAACATTACAAAAGACAAAGAGTCTCAAATATCTATCTCCATGGAGATGGAAATCCAAGTTGTAGATGTAGATGTAGATAAGGATATAGATAAAGTCAAATCATAGAGATGTTGGCATGACACCTAATGATTTAGATTTGGCATCTAAGAATTTAGAATTAGATGATAACTTTAGAGGTAGATTGAAAAGGAAATACAATATAACATTTGAAAAGACAAAGAGTCTCAGTTATCTATCTCCGTGGAAGTGGAAATAGAAATTGTAAATGTAGACATGGATATAGACATAGATTGACATATTCACATTCATGGGGGTTACCAAATGAATGCATACGAATACGCATAAGAATGCATGAAAAATATTCATTGAAAAAAAAGTGTTCGTACTTTTTAGTTTCTTCAAAGTTCATAGGGGTTTAACAAAGAAAACTTTGACAATAAAAAGGGGTTTAACTTCACATTAAAAATGAGACTTACACTAATAATATTTTTACATAATAGATGTAAAACTTAAAAGTATTTGTTTTATTTTTAATAAATAATAAATAAAAGGTTCATTAATTCCCCATTTTTACTCTCCCACAAAATTTGAAATTTTTATGTCATTAAAAAGGGGACCTCACATTAATAATATTTTTATAATATGTAGATATAAAACTTAAATGTATTTGTTTTATTTTTTAATAAAACAAAAAATCAATAAAAGGTTCACACAAATTTTCATATTTTTATCTAACATTAAAAAGGGAACCTCACACTAATGATATTTTTATAATAGATGTAAAACTTAAAAGTATTTGTTTTATTTTTAATAAATAAATAAATAATAAATAAAAGGTTCATTAATTCCCCACTTTTTACTCTCCCATCAAATTTGATATTTTCATCTAACATTAAAAAAGGGAATCACACTAATAATATTTTTACATAATAGATGTAAAAATATTTGTTTTTTTTAAATAATAAATATATGTAATATTCTTGGGGTCATTTTGTATTCTCGAATATTATGTATGTCGAATACCACGAATATCATGCATGGGTCAATCTATGGATATGGATATAGATAGACAAGTCAAATCTAAGCGATGTAGACTTGATACATAATGATTTCGATTTGACATCTAAGAATTTTGAATAAGCTGATTACTTTAGAGGTATATTGAAAAGTAAATACGATATAACATTAAAAAAGATAGAGAGTCTCAATAATTTGTTTCCGTGAAAGAATCCAATTTGTAGATGTCGATATAGATATAAATATAGATAGATAAGTCAAATTAGATAGATGTAGACTTGACATCTAATGATTTATTTTATTTATATTTGTCAAATGTCTTAAAGAGTGTAGCAATGTGGCTATTAAACATCAATTGGAAAAGAAACCTGTGTCAATATCATGGGTTTGTGTGTTCTAATCTCCTTAGCACTGAATTAGGAAACCTAGGCAGCAATGGCTAATCAGAGGAGCTGGCAAAGAATTGCCACAATAGGACAACATTTGCAGCCTAGTTCAAGTGGGACACCAAGTATGTGTTATTTGCATTTAAAATGTAGTATCACAATGTTAATCTAGTTGGGTATTAATCAGAATACCCTCAAGTCCTCAAAAATTACAAAAAAATACCAAATTTACCACTAGAAGCCGGTATTTTGAACTATATTGCATCAACATCTCATTACATGTTTATGTTTGATTTAACAGGGCATATTGCGGAGCTCTCAGTAGAAGAGATTTCACAATTATGCATAAATCCCGCTTCAACTTCTTGGGGTCAGGACCTCTAGTTGAGAGATCTGTTTGTGTTTTTTGAAGTTATCAATGTAGTTATATATATGTATGTATGTATGTATGTATGTATGTATGTATGTATGTATGTATGTATGTATGTATGTATGTAAGTATATATATTTATTGTTTTCGATGTGATAGAATTGGATGCTGAACGTGCTAAAGTGGGGCTGGATATGGCGATTGCATTCCCTCAAGCAACATCAGCCTCAAAATTTCCTCCATGTGGTAAAAGCATCGTATTTTTTGTGTAGTAGTATTTAGGTGTTGACTTTCTTGAAAGAGTTCTGAAGGGATAATAAAAACAGAGAGTGAGTTTGCCACTATTGAATCTCTAGTTTGTTAACAATTCACTAAGGCTATTCTCTGTACAATAACAAACGTGTGAGTCACCTGCATCATCTTCTACCTTCACGTTAATAGATGCATGTAACTCACATATGCACATTATTTTCAAAGGATACTCATTGACTGACATTTTTCATGTTTCCAATGTGTTCAGCTCAATTTTCAACTGAAGTTTTCTAGTCTTTGTATTTACTGCAAAACAGTTTCACACCAATTTGTCCCAAGCTTCCTTTGGGAGCAGCGCAACTTGTATATGTCCAAGCATCGAATCTATGATGCTAAGTGATAGCCAATGCAACGCTTTTCTAGCTCCTTGATTCCAACCTTTGTATGCCCTGATTTGTGCAACAGTTGCATTTTCTTCTGGGATCTCTAGAGCCTCTTCTAGGTCTCCTTCAATGCACTCCCAATACCCTTTTCCCATAAGGAAATTTGTCATTCTCAAGTTCCACGTAGGAAAATTGTTTTTATTAAGTTTTTCAGTAACTATTTGGCTTCCATTTTTGGTAGCCATCTCTATTTGAACTTCAGCACTTCAGCTGTGATTTAGTCCAACAAAGAACTGTGATTCAGCCCAGCAACCAGGGCAATATTCAGACAGTTTTTTATGTCTGCAATTTTCAAGGCAGTTTTTTTCTCCTCTTCTCTCGCAGCAACCGGCTCTGATACCATGTTAACAATTCGCTAAGGCTATTCTCTGTTCAACAGCAGACATGCGATGGGCAAGAACACTTAGTTCAAGAGTAAAAAGGGGAGGAGAAGACTCACCTATGGAGCAGCCAAAAAACCTAATTTATATCTCACTTTTCACTCAAGGATTTTTAGTGACTTATGTAGTGCTGATACCTAGTATTAGCAGTTAGAGATTTATAACTTTTCATAACCGCTTCGAGGTTGACCTATACTAACTAACGTCATTATTATGGTAGCTATTTCGCCTAATAGCTACTTTGCACAATCACAGTTATTGATCTAGTAAAACAAACTGCTTTTGTTGAGCTTGTTTCTCAACATGCCTAAAGGAATTTTGACATGAATTCTTAACCTGGGTAGGTCTTTCCAGAGGTGGATGGGATTTGCTCTGAAGCATTGGAATGGTTGAAAGTTTTTTGCAGTCAAGATGTGATTCTCTAATAGAATGTGTAACTGTAGCAAATAAAAAATGCTAAATCTGAGGACAATGAATTTGATATTAAGGATTAGAATGGGTCAAGCGATGCAAGATGGTTGGACAGGGAACTTGAGATTGATTAACTATTGAATACAGTACTGATTGGGCAGACCTAACAGTGTAACAAAGAGAAATACTAATACAAAAGAGCGTGAATTTGCCATTAAAGTTTGGAATGGTCTGGTTGGAGTAGGGGACCCAATATTGATTCTATCCAATTTATTACTGAAGGATTTTATTTTCATTACTGATGCTACTTAGTTAGGTGTAGACCTGAACCATTTGGTAGCATCAATTTTCAAACTTTAAATTTATCAGGTTAATTTTTACCCGTTTCTATATTTTTGTGTCCAGTCTCGGATTACTATCAACTCGATGATCTTTTAACACCTGAGGAGAAGGCTGTTCGTGCACGAGTAAGAGAAACTGCAGAAAAACACATCGCGCCTATTATAACCAAAGTAAGTAAAATTCCTCAAAACTTTTGTTCTTGCCATTACTAACAACTCTGATTCAAGCACCTAAATTCTTTCAGTACTGGGAGAAGGCAGAGTTCCCTTTTGAACTTGTGCCTAAGTTCGCACAGTTAAAGGTTTCTGGAGGTACAATCCAGGTATGTTCATTTTCTTTTTGTAAAGAAAATAGAGTAGAAAAAACATTGATGTTTTACTATCATCAAAACGCTAGTTTCTAGAACTTTAGTAACTTTTAGCGAGATTACATTGGCTGAATGATTTGAATACAATTGGTTCCTCACCTAAAGAAAGAGAATTTTAATTGGGCAATTCTCTTAAACTCAACACTTGTGAGAGTCCTAGGTTTTAGAAATATAGAAGTTGTAGGAAGAGTAAAGCCTCTGAAGTTGCTGTATATGAAACCATGCGTGATTCAACATTGTTATTGTATTTTTAAAATTTTAACATAAAACTACTAAATATAGTGGAACCTTTTGATAAAAAGATGAATCCATTATTCACAGATGATGTAGTTGTTGAATGCAGGGTTATGGATGCCCAGGGTTATCTATTGTTGGGGTTGCAATTGCAATGGCTGAAATTGCACGAGTTGATGCAAGTTGCTCTTCCTTTATGTTGGTGCACACATGCGTAGCCATGCTCACAATTGGTATGCTTCATTTCTTATCACATTTAAATGAATATTGTCTGTAATGCAACCTGCTATTCTCATGCGACTATTTGCAAAATCACGTGCACATGTTTGTTAAATCTTATGCAATTCTTTGTTAACTCTTCGGGATCAATTTTTTTTTGTGACCAGCAATGTGTGGAAGTGAGGAACAAAAACAAAGATATCTGCCATCTCTTGCTAGTCTTGATAAAATATCGTGCTGGGTAAGGTTCACTAATTGTTAGGAGTACATATGATAACATTGTCAATATATGGATCTTAAATACATGATGCAGGCTCTGACGGAAGCCGATTATGGTAGTGATGCAAGCTCTTTGGCAACAACTGCATCAAAGGTATTTCTTGTTATCGCTCAGTTGTTTTGTACGAACTCTGATTTTCTGTTGTATCCTCGAGCTTGTGAAGTTATCGTATTCTGGTCAACATTGTGATAAATGCATTGAAATTTATTTACTGAATTTGCAGTTAAATTACCATTATGCTACTTGAATAACATTGGTGTTTAAATCAGGTGGAAGGAGGATGGTTACTTAATGGACAGAAGAGATGGAATGCAAACTGTACTTTTGCTGATGTTCATGTTGTTTTTGCTCGGAATACACTGACCAGCCAAATCAATGGGTGAGGAGTGTTCAACTACTAATTTTAACATTTGGGTTTGGTAGATATAGCTGACCTGTTCTTATGTGTCTAATATTAGATTTATTGTTAAGAAAGGAACACCTGGATTCACTGCAACAAAGATTGAGAACAAAATCGCTGTGCGAGTTGTACAAAATGGAGATATTGTCCTAAAAGAGGTGTTTGTTCCTGATGAGGATCACCTGGTTGGAGTAAAATCTTTTGAAGATACAGCGAAGGTTGTAAAGTCTTTCTGTATAATACTAGTTAGTAAGGAGGCAGGGCATCAATGTCATTGAAAAATATCTAAATACAAAAATGAAGGGCGCCATCACAAGAGAAAATAAGTTAATAGAAAGTGTTAAAATGAATATAATGAAAGTGATGTGACGGTTAACACAGACCTGTGTTTGATCCAAATTATGCCTAACATTTGTGCAATCAATAATCTAATGCTGTAGGTGCTTGCAGTGGCTAGAGTTGTAGTTGCATGGCAAACAATCGGTATAAGCATGGGAGTTTATGACATGTGTCAAAGGTGCTCTCTTTCTGAATGCTAAATAATAGAAAGCTTGTTAAATGTATGAAGGTTTATCCAAATTTATAACAATATGTTCGCTGAAATGGAAATTCTTCAGATATCTGCAAGAGAGAAAGCAATTTGGAGTTCCATTAGCATCATACCAAATCAACCAAGAGAAGCTAACACGCATGCTAGGCAATATACAAGCTATGTCTCTTATGGGATGGAGATTATGCAAGCTATATGAAGCAGGAAAGATGACACATGGACATGCAAGCCTAGCAAAGGTTGGTATGATGATTGCTATTATACACACATGTATAGAGATAGATCTCCTGATGGATTAGATTTTATATTATCATCAGATGTTAAATATGACACGTGGTCCAAAGTGAAACAGTTTTATGCAGTGATTCTTCAATTCTGAAGAATTTTGCTTCGTATCTGTTATGTTTGAGGCCAGGAGAGAGTGGACATGTGTATTGATAGAGCATTTGGGGGGTTGGGTTTTCTTTGGTCCAAGGAAGACTAGTAGAAGCACTTAAAAACACATGCCAAACATCCAGGTTTTTAAAATACTAGAGAGCAATATTGACGAAATTAGGATGCCTATTTTTTATAGAGATAGCAATCTGATGTTAGAATGCCAAACAAACTAATTTTTCTACATGATCATGCATAGAAAGGAAGAAGAAAGCTATATTAACGTATTTTAAGAGGCTAAAATGGCCTATAAGACCAAATAAGAGACTACATCTTGAGTGTTGTCTCATCTTTGAGAACAAATCAAAATAAAATAAATACTACACAGTAAATATAAAAGTAAATAAGATGAAAAGAGAAGAAACGAGGGAATCTGGTTTTTGGCACATGTGAGATTCTCAAGTTAGGCATATTGTAGCTTTTGTCTTCGAAAGATCTCTAGCATAGGTCAATCCAGAATGGAAATGTCACGGCAAATTGCTATTCCCCGATCAATTGAAACCCCTTTGTTATGTCCTGGTCTGGAGCCCATTTGTGCATAGAGAGAGAGAGAGAGAGAGAGAGAGTCCACACGGTTTTAGCTCAATCGGCAAAGCTGTCCTGTGGGAAACCAGAATGTCATACATTCAAACACTACGTTCCGTGGTGCCTCTTTGATGTTAGGTTCATCAAAGATGACATGAGAATCTGTGAGAATGGTGTGAAATATATGAGCATTATTGTGGGGGTTCTAAACCAGGGGAGATGAAGTAAAGCAGTTATTTGTTTGTTTTCGGCATAGGGAAGATGGCACATGAATGTGCTTGACAATTTTGTGTATGAGCATGTGAACCTGTGCTTTGTGTCATGTTCCCGAGTATATATATATATGAGTGGGTGAGCATGTAAATCCGTTCCTGAGTATTTGTAATATATGAACAGGTGTATGTATAATATATGAATAGGTGTATGTAATGACGTAGTTGCATGAAGATGGGTAAATTTGTAAGAGTGTGTATGAGAGAGAGAGTTTTTGTTTTTAGGCTTGGAATAGTTTACGTGCAAGGGAGACAGTGGCATTGGGTCGAGAACTGCTCGGTGGAAATGGCATTCTCGCTGACTTTCACGTGGGGAAGGTTTAACTCACACATTTTTCTAGAGCCTTGGATTCGAAGATAGGGCAAAGAATAACAGAAAATACCCATGTCTTTTCGGATATTTACCAGAAAATACCCATGAGTTTCCAAATAAATATTAGAATATCCAATAACAGTAACTTATGGGTACTCTCATAAAAATTGCCAAGTCAGGGAGTATTTGGTAATTTGGAAATTTAGGGATAGTCTGGTAAATATCCAAAAATGGCAGGGTATATGCTGGTGTTTGCCCCTTGAAAATATGCAAGCTTGCATTATATGTATATACATTGCCCTAACATTTTGATTTATAGGCATTCTGCGATTTGGAACCGATCTACACTTATGAAGGCACATATGACGTGAACTCTCTTATTGTTGGAAGAGAGGTGACTGGGATTGCAAGTTTTAAAGCTCCTTTTAAAGGGGAAAGGGTGAAACAAAATGGGTATCTCTAAATAAAAAAACATTCTTATTGGTATAAATGCAAAGTTTTCAATCCTTTTGAATGGAAAAAAAGGATGATGAAATAAATCCTTTGATTATATGTATGTGTATAGAAGGGGCAAGTGGTAGTCTGTTTAGCAATAAGAAACAGCCTCAGAAAATATGTTTTTATTTATTTGTACTGAATATTCAATGATTCAATTGAGTTCATTCACGTCTCACACGTGATTATAATTTTCCTGAGTATCTCAATTGCAGATATGTTATATGTAGGCAGGAACCTCGTGTATCTCAAATATTTTCCTTTTATACACAACTTATTTCTGAGGAAAGGGGTGTACAATGAATTCCTTTGTAGAATTTACCATTAATGTGCATACAGGGGAGAGATCGATGATTGTCATGGCGGTGGATTGCCATAATCTGTTTGTTCTGAAGGATAACCACCAGGGATGCATACCATGAATTTAAGCACTCTGAATGTATCAAAGGTCTGTATATAAGTGATTAGTACAAGTGATGACTTGATCGTACGCATGTATGGGAGAAGGGTGTGTGTGGAGGTTTGTTGAGATGAACTCTGTTTTGATGGAGGCATGTGAAGCAAAATGCATTTACAAAATTTTCCACCACAGTATTTACAACCAAATTTGAGCATAATATTATACAGAGAGGATAAACAACCCTTGACATGAAGTATTTGGGACTATGCACCAAATTCTTAGTTAATAGTAGATGAGATACACATACATGAAAATCAATTAATTGTGGTAAGAAAGGGTAATTTTGTTTTTTGTTCAATTGATCCACCAATGCAACTTTGTATGATATGCATATTTTGATATTTATAAGCTCATTATGGTGGCAGTTACAGCTGGTGCAAGCTTTGGTTTTAGCTCAAAAATCAACTTTTGATGGGTAGGAGATCTATGGCCATCTTTTAAAATTTCTCCACCCCTGGCATATATATTTATGTAGCTATGGTGTTGCCCAACCAAGCTCAAGGTGAGATCAGAAAGCTGATATGAAGTAGGACTTACATTGTGTACCTCCAACTTACCAAACATTGTGTAAGCCAAAACCCGACAACAATTATTATTTTGAAATTTTGATTGTATTTGACGAAGCCAAATTTTGCACATAGGACAAGTAAAAACATGTACATATTGTGTGGGCATCTTTTACACAAATGGGATCACTTTCCTCATCCAAACAAAGATTTAACACTAGAAATTTCAAAATTAGGCACTCAATGTCCACCTATATGTGCATAGTGAAGTATTGATACCCTACCTAAAGATCGACAGGGTTCCTTCCAAGTTGTTTCTACGTCTTCACCAAAATGCGAGCTTACTTAGATGGCTCTTAACTTCATTTGCATATAGACGTTGCTTTTTTGTAGTAAGGTCAACATGTTGCATCTTCTTTCCTTTTGTACGCCTTGGGAATGCATTTTTCATTATGCGAGTTTGAGATGGAAATCTTCAAGTATGTATTATGGTTTATATCAAGTGATGAAGGCCCAATTTTGAATGTATCCACCACCTTGGGTAGATCGCATACTTTCATCACATGTCTCTCTTCCCCCCCCCCCCCCCCCCCCCCCAAAGGTAGGAGACATTTGGATATACATTCATTTGTCATATGGAAAGTATTTTGCACAATTCATATCATAATGTTCAAGTTCGTGCAATAGTAGGCATGTGTACAAGAAGCCTACTATAATGTAATGCGACACAATCCAATCTTCTAGATCATGTGTCAAATAAAAAAAAACCATTGCATTATCGTCCATCTATGATGAAGATGTCCCCCACACTTCATACTTTTTCCAAGGTTCTCATAAGTACAAACATATTTGTTTGTTCGTGTTTGAGAGAGAGAGAGAGAGAGAGAGACGTGACATTCTTGATGATGACTGTATAAAGAGAAACAGAACAGAAAGTGGAGGTACATATGTATATATATGTATGTATGTATGTATGTATTCATATAATCATAGATAAAGACAAAATCAGAGAGGGATGAGAAGAAGCAGTGTTGCATCTTCTATCTTTGGGAGGCAATAATAACTCACATATCTGAACCCCAAGCAGAAAGGCTCTCTCTCTCTCTCTACCATGGCCGCGGAGACATTCCCTCCCCCTTTGCATCACTTGTGACGACATCAATTCCCTTTTGTTCTGATCTCTCTCTCTTCTCCTCTGTTCTTCAATCTTTACAATTCCTCGGATTTCTTCCAAGAAAGGCTCAGAGATCTCGGATTTCCTACCTGTTTTCTAATCATTCCATTACAAGTAAGTGTTTTCTTCCTCTTTGTTCTCGTCTCTGTTAATTAAACCGTAAAGCTCGTTAATTGTTAGCTTTAACCCATTGCTTTTGTATGTATGTAAATGGTCAAATTTTTTTCTTCATGTTTCTTTTTCATTTCTCCATCCTAAGGGAGAGAACTTTCTTGATACATTTGTCAAAATCTATGGAGAAGGCGAGACTCTGTCCTGGTGCAATGGAAGTGGTAGTAAATTGGGCATTTATTTTCTGTGGAAACATATGAATAATGTTGTGCGATTAGCATTTGCATATACACAGAGATATATGTCTTTATGTATCTGTATATATGTTTGTATACGTATACGTGTAAACATATAAATATGCACACACTCATACATATTCATACACATAGATTATGCATGCAAATGCAAGTATATATATCCATCCATTTATATGTATAATATAGTGTATGTCTATATGCATATAAATATATAAATACATATCTCTCTCTCTCTCTCACACACACACAGTATATATATACATGTGTGTATGCATTTAAATACAAGAATATCCATCCATTTATATGTATGTCTATATATATACACACACATACATATATCTCTTTCTCTCTCTATACGCTGACATATAGGTGCATGTATATTATATATATATGCATGCATATATAACATACACGTACATACATCCATAGGTACATACATATGTGTGTCTTTATGTATACTCTTACACACATGCATACATATATACATACATACATTTATATATATGTATGTATGTGTGTGTGAGTATATTATGTATGTATATGTGTACAATCGTGAAAATATATATATATTTGTTGGCCGAAAATATATATTTGTCAAATGTCTTAAAGAGTATAGCTGCCAAATGTGGCTGCCAAACATCAATTGGAAAAGAAACCTGCGTCAATATTATAGGTTTGTGCTTTCTAATCTCCGTTGTACTGAACTAGGGAGGCTAGGCAGCAATGGATGATCAGAGGAGCTGGCAAAGAATCGCCACAATAAGACATCATTTGCAGCCTGGTTCAAGTGGGACACCAAGTATGTGTTATTAGCATTTTTAATGTAGTATCACAATGTTAATCTAATTGGCTATTAATCAGAATACCCCCAAATACTTAAAAATTACAAAAATACCACTCTATAGTAGCAAATTTACCACTAGAATCTGGTGTTTTGAACTATATTGTATCAGCATCTCATTACATGTTTATGTTTGGTTTAACAGGGCATATGGCAGAGCTCTCAGCAGAAGAGAATTTACAATTATGCATAAATCCCACGTCAGCTTCTTGGGGTCAGGACCTCTAGCTGAGAGATCTGTTTGTGTTTTTTGAGGTTATCAATGTAGTTATATATATGCATATATATTTATTGTTTTCGATGTAATAGAATTGGATGCTGAACGTGCTAAAGTGGGGCTGGATATCGCGGATGCATTCCCTCAAGCAACACCAGCCTCAAAATTTCCTCCATGTGGTAAAAGCATTGTATTTTCTTGTGTAATAGTATTTAGGTGTTGACTTTCTTGAAAGAGTTCCCAAGGGATAATAATAACAGAGAGTGAGTTTCCCCTATTGTTTAAAATGGTTGGAGGAAGAAACTGGAGAATGATTCTATTGAATGTCTGCCTAAAGGAAATTTGACGTGAATTCTTAACCTGGGTAGGTCTATCCAGAGGAGGATGGGATTTGCTCTAAAGCATTGGAATGCTTGGAAGTTTTTTGCAGTTAGGATGTGATGCTAGTAGAATGTGTAACTGTTGCAAATAAAAAATGCTAAATCTGAGGATTATGATTTGCAATTAAGGATTAGAATGGGTTAAGGGATGCAATATGGTTGGACAGGGAACCTGAGATTGATTAACAATTGAACACAGTGCTTACAAATATTTTCCATTAAGGAGATAAGATATTGATTGGGCAGCGTTCTCAAGATTGATTTTATTGAATGTATTACTGAAGGATTTTAATTTATTTTAATTTTATTACTGATACTACTTGGTAAGGTGTAGACCTCGACCATTTGGTAGCATCAATTTTCAAACTTTAAATTTATCAGGTTAATTTTCACCTGTTTCCGTATTGTTGTGTCCAGTCTCGGATTATTATCAACTTGATGATCTTTTAACGCCTGAGGAGAAGGCTGTTCGTGCCCGAGTAAGAGAAGCTGCAGAAAAACACATCGCGCCTATTATAGCCAAAGTAATTGAAATTCCTCAAAACTTTTTATTCTTGCTATGACTAATGATTCTGATTTGTGTCCCTTTGTTCTGTCAGTACTGGGAGAAGGCAGAGTTCCCTTTTGAACTTGTGCCTAAGTTGGCAGAGTTAAAGGTTTCTGGAGGTACAATCCAGGTATGTTCCTTTTTTTTTGTAAGAAAAATAGAGTAGAAAAAACATTGATATTTTCTTATCATCAAAATGCTAGATTCTAGAACTTTAGAATCTTTTAGAGAGATTACAATAGGTTCCTTACCTAAAGAAAGTGAATTTTGATTGGGTAATGCTCTTAAACTCTTCAATACTTGTGAAAGCCCTAGCTTTTAGAAATATAGTTGTAGAAAGAGTAAAGAATCTAAATTTGTTGAATAGTGTAAGTCAATATTTTAATGTATTTTTAAAATTTTAACATAAAACTACTAAAGTATAGTGGAACCTTGTGATAAAAAGAAGAATTCAGTATTTACAGATGATGTAGTTGTTGGATGCAGGGTTATGGATGCCCAGGGTTATCTGTTGTTGGGAGTGCAATTGCAATGGCTGAAATTGCACGAGTTGATGCAAGTTGTTCTACATTCATGATGGTGCACACATGCCTAGCCATGCTTACAATTGGTATGTGTCATTTCTTATCACATTTAAATGAATCTTGTCTATATTAAAACCTGCTAACTCAATTATTTGCTAAATCACATGCACACGTTTGTTAAATCCAATGCAACTGTTTGTTAACTCCTTGGGCTTGATTTTTTTGTAACCAGCAATGTGTGGAAGTGAGGAACAAAAACAAAGATATCTGCCATCTCTTGCTAGTCTTGATAAAATCTCATGCTGGGTAAGGTTCACGAATTGTTTACTAGTACAGATGATAACATTGCCAATATATGGATCTTAAATACATACATGATGCAGGCTCTGACGGAACCCGATTATGGTAGTGATGCAAGCTCTTTGGCAACAACAGCATCAAAGGTATTTCTTTTTATGTTTCAGATGTTTCTTACAAACTCTATTATCACTCTTCTTTTTAATCACATCTGATTTCTGGTTGTATCCTTGGGCTTGTGAAGCTATCATATTCTGGTCACATTGTGATAAATGCATCATTGAAATTTATTAATTGAATCTTGAGTTAAATTACCATTATTCTAATTGAATAACTTCGGTGTTTAAATCAGGTGGAAGGAGGATGGTTACTTAGTGGACAGAAGAGATGGATTGGGAACAGTACTTTTGCTGATGTTCATGTTGTTTTTGCTCGGAATACACAGTCCAACCAAATTAATGGGTCAGGAGTGTTCAACTTCTAATTTTAACATTTGGGTTTGGTAGAAATAACTGACCTGTTCTTATGTGTATAGATTTATTGTTAAGAACGGAACACCTGGATACACTGCAACAAAGATTGAGAACAAAATCGGATTGCGAATTGTACAAAATGGAGACATTGTCCTAAAAGAGGTGTTTGTTCCTGATGAGGATCGCCTGGTTGGAATAAACTCTTTTCAAGATACCGCCAAGGTTGTAAAGTCTTTCTGTATAATCCTAATTAATAAGGGGGCTAAAGGAAATTAATATCTTTGAAAAATATCTAAAGACAAAAATTAAGGGCGCCATACAAGAGAAAATAACTTAATAGGAAGCGTTAAAATGAATATAATGAAAGTCATGCGAAGGATAAAATTAATTCAATACAGGGAACTTTCTTGGATGCCAATTATGCCTTACAAATGTGCAATGAATAATGTAAAACTGTAGGTGCTTGCAGTCTCAAGAATTGTAGTTGCATGGCAACCGATCGGTATAAGCATGGGAGTTTATGACATGTGTCAAAGGTGCTCTCTTTTTGAACACTAAATAATAGAAAACTTGTGAAATGTATGAAGGTTTATCCAAATTTATAATAGTATGTTCTGAAATGGAAATTCTTCAGATATCTGCACGAGAGAAAGCAATTTGGAGCCCCGTTAGCATCGTACCAAATCAACCAAGAGAAACTAACTCGCATGCTAGGGAATATACAAGCTATGTCTCTTATGGGATGGAGATTATGCAAGCTCTATGAAGCAGGAAAGATGACACCTGGACAAGCAAGCCTAGCAAAGGTTGGTATGATAATTTTGATATTACACATCTGTAGATATAGATCTCCTGATGGATTAGATTTTGTATTGGTATCAAAAGTCAGATATGACATATGGACCAAACTGGAAAAGTTCTATGCAGTGATTTTTTATTTCTGAGTTATTTGCTTCATACCTGCTATGTTTGAATCCACATTGTGGCCAGAAGAGAGTGGAAGTGTGTATGGGTAGAGCATTTGGGGGGTTGAGTTTTCTTTGGTCCAATTTGTCCGAAGAAAGGCTGGTAGAAGCACTTAAAACACATGCAAACATCAAGTTTTTTAAAATACTATAGAGCAATATCGACGAAATTAGGATGCCAAATTTGATAGAGATAGGAATCTGATGTTAGAATGCCAAGTAAACTAATCTTTCTATATGATAATGCATCTAGAGAGAGAGAGAGTCCACACAGTTTTAGCTCAGTTGGGCAAAGCTGTCCTGTGGGAACCAGATTGTTATTCAAACACTACGTTCTGTAGTGCCTCTTTGACCTCAGGTTTATCAACGATGTGGTGAGAATGGTGTGATATGGTGAGCAGGATTGTGGGGTTCCTAAACCAGGGGAGATTGACCAAAACAGTTATTTGTTTGTTTTTGCCTAGAGATGATGACACGTAAATGTGCTCTTGACAATTGTGTAGAGCATGTAAACCTATGCTTCATGTCATGTTCGTGAGTATGTATATATATAAGTGGGCGAGCATCTAAACCTCTGCATTTCGTGCCATGCACCTGAGTATTTGTAATATATGAACAGGTGTATATGTATGGACATGTTTGTAAATGGGAACTTGTTTGTGTAAATGTAGTTGCATGAATGTCAGTTTGTATGTGTATGAGAAAGAAAGAGAGAGAAAGAGAGAGAAAGAGAGAATTTTTGTTTTTAGTCTTGGAATACTTTACGTGCAAGGGAGACGGTGGCATTGGGTCGAGAACTGCTCGGTGGAAATGGCATTCTGGCTGACTTTCTTGTGGCGAAGGTTTGACTCACACGTTTTTATAGAACCTTATATTCGAGAACAGGGAAAATAATACCAGAGAATACCCGTACTCTTTTGAATACTTACCAGAAATACCCACGAGTATCCAAAGAATATATTAGAATATACAATAAACGGTAACCTATGGGTGTTCTCATAAAAAATGCCCAGTCAGGTGTATTTGTAATTTGGAAACATAGGGATATTCTGGTAAATATACAAAAATGCTAGGGTATATACTGCAGTTTGGCCCTTGAAAATATGCAATCTTGCATTGTATGTATATAGATTGCCCTAACATTTTGACTTACAGGCATTCTGTGATTTGGAACCGATCTACACTTACGAAGGCACATATGAAGTGAACTCTCTTGTTGCTGGAAGAGAGGTGACTGGGATTGCAAGTTTTAAAGCTCCTTTTAAAGGGGAAAGAGTGAAATAAAATGGGTATCTGTAAAGAAACATTTTTAGCGGTATAAATGTAAATGCAAAGTTTTCAAGCATTTTGAATGGAAAAAAAGGATGATGAAAAAAAACCTTT
Organism: Azolla caroliniana; assembly: GCF_043228905.1. Classification (NCBI taxonomy): domain Eukaryota; kingdom Viridiplantae; phylum Streptophyta; class Polypodiopsida; order Salviniales; family Salviniaceae; genus Azolla; species Azolla caroliniana. The sequence goes on from NW_028230445.1 coordinate 19,844,370, forward strand.
GGTTATATGTATTTATGTGTGTATAGAAAGGGCAGGTGGTGCTCTGTTTAGCAATAAGAAACAGCCTCAGAAAATATGTTTTTATTTATTTGTACTGAATATTCAATAAATCATTTAAGCTCATTCACGTCACACACTTGATTATAATTTTCCTGAGTATCTCAATTGCAGAAATATTATATGTAGCCAGGGACCTCATGTATCTCAGAGATTTGCCTTGTACACAATTTATTTCTGAGGAAAGGGGTACAACTTATTTGCCTTGTAGAATCTAGCATTAATGTGCATACAGGGGAAAGATCGATGATTTTCATGGCACATATTTTCTTAAACAGTTCTTTAGGGTAACCACCAGGGATGAATACCATGAATTTAAGCACTCTGAATGTATTCGAAGTAAAGTCTTTATGCAGGTGATTAGCAGAAAGTGATGACTTGATCGTGCACATGCATTGGGAAAGGGGAGGGGGATTTCTAGAGGTTTGTTAAGCAAGATGTCCCCTGTTTGATTGGGGCATTTAATCCATTTATAATTTTTCCACCCGAGTATTTGTGCATATGTGAGGATAGACAACACTTGACATGAAGTATTTCGGGTTATGTACCCAATTTTTAGGTAATAATAGATGACACACATACATGAAAGCAATTAAACGTTTTAGGAAATCATAATTTTGTTTTTTGTTCAATTGAAGCACTATTGATATTTTGCAATAAATGTTTATCTTGGCCACTATTGGGTAACCATGATATTAGTACAAGCCAATCTACCAATACAACTTTGTATGAAATACATATTTTGATATTTAAACATTAGATATGGTAGTTATAGTGCACGCTTGGTTTTGGCTTGGTTTAACTTTTGATAGTTGGGTGATCTATGGCATCTTTTAAACTTTCCCAACCCTCGTCATATTTATTGATCTTTGCTTTGCCCAAGCTCAAGGTGAGCATACATTAATCAAAAAGCTGATATAATGTTCAAAGTAGGATTCATAATGTGTACCTCCAAAAGTAGGACTTATAATGCGTACGTCCAACTTACAAAACATTGTGTACACCAAAAGGTGGCAACAATGATTATTTGTTGGCTCATACATCATAAGATTTCTTCCCACTTTAATTTTTATTTTATTTGAGGAAGCCAAATTTTGCACTTGGGACAAATAAACATGTACATAGTGTGTGTTCCTCATCAAATAAAAAATTACATTGGAAATTTCAAATTAGGCACTGAATGTCCACCTATATGTGAATTGAGGCATTCATACCTTGCCTAAAGAGTGACATCCTTTGATTCCTTCCAATTTTTTTCCACATCTACACCCAATATGTTGCATATAGATTGCATGATGCAACTAATTTCTTGGCTCTCAACTTATTTGCATACAGTTTCGCCTTTTCATAGTAAGGTTACATTATGCATCTTCTTTCCTACACCTTGGAATGCATTTTACATTATGCAAGTTTGAGATGGAAACCTTGAAATATAAGGTATTGTGCTTTTGGGTCAAGTGACCAAGGGGCGATTTTGAATGTATTCACCATGAGTAGATCACATACTTTCATCAACTCATAGACAACAATAGTCACTTCCCCCAAAGGTGGGCGACATGCCAACATGTTTGTCATAGGGAAATGCATTGCACTATTCATAATTTTCAAGTTTGTGCAATAAGCATGTGTACAAGAAGCCTACCATAATGGGACAATCGTCTAAATCATGTGTCAAATCAAAACTCATTGCATTATCATCTACTTCTACATTTTGATGATTTCCCTCTATCATTAACATGTCCCACAGTCTATACTTTTCCAAGATTCTCATAAGTATAACATGTTTGTTTGTTTGTTTGTGTGTGCGTGTGCGTGCGTGCGTGTGTGCGTGTGTGTGTGTGAGAGAGAGAGAGAGAGGTACAACAAGGTTGAATTTGTAGTTTATGGGGGTGTGAATTCACTTTTTGTTAGCGATTGACTACCTATAGCTTGTATGACTCCCTATGAGGTCACTTTGATTGAACAAGATTGAAATATAACACTAATTATGCTTATGGATGATGACAAATCTTTGGACATAGATTTGGCATCTACATTGCCATATCTAGCAAAGGTCCTTATTTTGGAGAATGGTGATTAGGGTGTGTTCTATTTGGGATCAACTCTAAAGAGGTATGGAGTATACAATTTTTTATTTGTTCTGAACATCTCAATTGGAATATAGTCATCACTACTTGACAATGTAAGACCACTCGTCACATTTGGGATCATATTTCTTCAATTTGGCAGGTTTAGTCACGTTGTCGGAAGAGAGGTGTGGCCATTGGGGACATTGGGGATTACATTTCTCCGATTTGGTGGGTGTAGCCACATTTGTCAGTTGAGGTAGACATAGTGGGCAATTCACGCGCTTGACACACCTTGATCTAAAACTGAAGATTATGCTGGATGTATCGAGGGGATCGGGTCGTGATTCAGATATGTGCAGTGCATTCATTCATGTCACGATAGCGAGCACACAAGGAGTTTAAAAGCATATCTGAGGGAGTTAGATGGTTTCCATGGGGAGTGGCTTCTTCTTCTTCTCCTCCTCCTCCTCCTCCGTCTTCTTCTTCTTCTTCTTCTTCTTCTTCGTGAGTATATTGGCTTGTCAACGTGTCCCGAAATGATGTCTCATATAACGTTTGCATTTGTTTTGGTGGGGGGGACAAATGGACGGACAAGTGTGAAACCAAACGAGTGCTCTTGTCGGACTATAAATTCAACCCGAGTTTTCGTCGTCGTCGTCATCGTCTGACTTCACTTTCCGACAAAAGCTTCCTGCTGAATCGGCGATGGAGGCTCCAGGTTCTCTCTCTCTCTCTCTCTCTCTCTCTCTCTCTCTGCGTGCGCATCCGCGTTCAGGGTAAAACAAAAAAAACACCTAATCCTCGAGCATCTGCTTTACCTTAATTCCTGTATGTCGAGAAATTCCTTCACTCCAAATGTGTCGACAATTATTCGGAAAAATGTCTTACTCTTCTTCTTTCCTTTCCTGAAAATCGGATTGCTTCTTGCGTTGCCGTGAATTGCTTAAAAAATAGCCTTCCTTTCTTCCTTCCTTTCCTGAGGATCGATTTACTACTTTTTGAGTCAAGAATTGTTAGAATTTCTGAGAATCGAATTTCTGATTCTGTGTCGAGAAGATTCTCCAGTAGTAGCCTATTTTAGCTTTGACATTCTCTGAGAAACCTAATTTTCTTTGCTGAAAGTCAGTGCTGAGGACTGTTCAAAAAGATTTTATTTAGCTACCTGTGTGGAGAATTGCTCAAAAGTTAAACCTAATTTTTCTTTTCTGTAGTCAAAACACCTGGACAAAAATCTTATTTTTAATTTGTCAGAAAATTATTAAACTTACTTTTCTGTCCTGCAATGAAACTGCCTATGTAAATAATTAGGCAGAAAAGGATAATATATTAGCTCGTTTAACTGAAATTGAACCACCTGTTTGGAGAATTGTTTGAGAAGTTAAAATCTCGTTGACTGAAGTTGAACCACCTCGGAGTATTTTTTCAAAAAGCCTAATCAAACAACCTGTATGAAGAATTGTTCTTAGTACACTTGGTTCACTTTGCTGAGTAAAAGTACCATTTTCATATGAAAATCCAACCTATCCGTGCCCATGGATTCTTTAGAAAGCTAGTTTTTTTTATTGAAATAGATGTATTCATGTCAAGGAATTTTCAGCATAAAATTCAATTCGCGTTACTGAAACTCAACGAAATTTCCATCCCACTCTCTAACGTCACTTTGATCTATGAGTCACCAAAAATGTTGTAATGAAAGAATGCTGTGGTACTGATCCTCCATCAAACTCCTGTTCTCTGCTTTACTCTTTTTTATTTTTCGTGCATCAATATTACCTTCATTTTTTAGTATGGCCAGTTCTGATATAAAGTTTCACCAGTCTATTTCGACTTTTATATATTTTGTCCCTTTGAAAGAACTATTGCTGTCTGTTTAACGGAAATGTTTAGAGATCTCTGATCTAGTTAATTAACCTAAATTGCTTCTGAATTTCATTAATTATAAGATGAATCTTGATTTGCATATGATTAGGATCAACTTGGACTGAATTGTGCCTTATTAATTTTCAAATAAGCATACTTTTGAATATATGAAACAGATGAGAATGATAGATAAATTTCCATACTTTCATTGCTAGTGCCGTTTATAACCTTTTTGGTTGCTTTTAATTTAGTTCCTACGAAATTACATGCTTTTAGTCTTTTCCTCTTATATATTTGACGTGACACCTAGGATATATAATGTGTGTATGTGCCTTTTCATTCTCATTTGAAATACTTTAGGGTTAGGGTTAGCTTTTCTTTTGGTAGAGGCCAATAGCCAGTCCCGATAGCCTGCCCACTAGGTTTGAGACTAGCATGAACCCCAAGATCCCACACGATATTTTTTATGAGCTGGTGAATAAAGTACTTCACTGCACCCCTAACCCATACTCACTCTACCTTAACGTGATAACAGAATGCACCATAACGGCATATGGAAGATACTATGCTCCACATATGGGGTTTCTGCAAAAAAATCTTCCTAATAAAGAAACTCCATGCACAACAAAACTTGCACAAGCACGATGGTGCAAGTTGATGAGTTTTCTATGGTCTATCAGACACTTCCGGTATGGTAGTAACTCTGGCCCAAATGAATCCTTAACCACCTTTGGTGACTTCGGGATTAATCAATGTTGCTAGCTCGAGGAACTGAGTGAGCAGCTAAGTGAGGAACATTGTATGCTGAAACCTCTTTGTGGCATAGCAAGTTTGACCAGTTGAGCCAAAAAGGATCGAAACAACTTTGTTGAACAACAGTTGATAAGTTGCTAGGAACTAAGCAAGATGATGTACTTTGCACTTCTACATAGGGCTGTATGTGGTCCAACTTCTCATACTTCTTTTAGTGGGGCATCCTATTTTGCTACAATAATCAATGATGCAAGCTGAATGAATGGAATTTCCCTTTGCTATTCAAAGCATTTAAAAAAGATTATGCGTGGCTAAGAGCACTTCTACAGAGGGATGTATGTGGTTCAATTTCCCATAATTCTTTTAGTGGCCTATTTTGTTACAATGACTGATGATGCAATCTGAAATGAACAGGATTTCCCTCTGCTATTCAAAGCATTTAAAAAATGATTATGCATGACTAAGGGCAAAACAAGCTAAGATGCTTCGGCAAAAATAATGGTGGTTAGTTTGTCTCTGATGCACATGACATTATGATGGAGCTCACAACTCCTTATTCTCCTCCCAAAAATTTAGTCATCAGAAAATGAATTATATGATTCAAGAACAACTTGTATGCATGATAGCTCATGCTGGTTTGAATCATATGCCATGAAAGGCATCTTTAGATAATTTAAGGGAACGAAGGACACAATCATCCATTTTGGTGATTGTGAGACAGTATCTGAGGTGATAGAGATTTCTGATTTAATAGGGATTGTGGATGTTAAGTCTGCATCAAGTATTTGTTTACATCAGCTGGTGTTGCATAGAAAAGGTTTCGCAAATATTTACATCATCATATGACCACTGCATAAATTATTTGTTTGTTAGCTGAGAATCTTCTGGTATAATCAGACCTCAATGCACGTGTATTTTGGACAGCCAGTGCTGGGAAAAGTACTGATATTAATTCTTATGCAGGTTAAACACAAAGACATTATTTCCCAGTTTTTACATATGCGAGGGCACAAGGTAACTTTCTGAGGTATATATTTTTCAAAGTTTTTATGCCGAAGATATGGCTAAAAGATTTCATTTGCTAGTATTTCTCATTGGGACTCTAGCAAATGATGCATTCAAAAAACTGGGTGCCTCTATTTTAAGAAGGCAAGGAAATCATGCATTACGTAATGAGCATTTACAGTTTTTTGTGTAGGTTGGAAATCATGCATTTAACCGATATATAACTTTTGGAAAGATTTTCTGTATAATTTCTCATGTATTCTCCAAATCTAGTTTATCAATTTTATGCTTTATAATTCTCAGGTTTAAAGCAATTATGGCAGCCAATTTTTGGACTTCCTCCCACTAGTATTATCCTCTTCTCTTTATCAATTCTATTTATTGTGCATCACAATATCTGCTCTGATATATCTTTAAGAGTATTTATGCTTTCTTAGTATGCACTTCAAAAATAATATCCTAGTTAATAAAAACGAGAATATACTTTAGATATTCATGATTATAGCACATCAATTATTTATGCATTCTAACATGTAGGGTCACCAGCAGTTTTGTTTAAAAACTAAACCCTAAACCCTAAGTTATAAGATAATATTATTCTTTTCTTCTCTCCCATTTGAAATGCACAAGTACATCTAAACAGACACTACTACTTATATCAGAGAACAGAAGATGATTAGTTGCATCCTTTGAGTTCTTCTATGTACACAAGAGCATCCTCCCTTATGAGTTTATGGATTGGCAGCAAAACACTTTTTGATGAAGATAATATAGGACGTGTGCTTTCTGAAGATAGGGATTATGGATTGACAGAAGAAGATGTCAAAGTGGTCAAGATAGGCATGTCATTATGTATGTACTTCTCTTATTTACTTCTTAATTTGCAACAGATATGCATGCTTTTATCCAAATATTTGTATCCATAAGTTGCATACAAATGTGATGGTTAAATATTTCTATAATTTCTTCTATTTTCTTGCACTGTGATAGCTAGTGGCTCATTCCAACTTTCAAGAAAGGAACTCTAAATATTTGAAGTTTTTTATGTGTCTTTGATTCAAATGGTGTCTTTTCATGTCATTTAAAAAGTTTGTTGTTCTGTTAATACGTAGTATATAAATGTGTGTCAAGATCAACTACTTGTACACATTTTAATGCATCTACGGACATATGTCACCCTTGCATACACAGATAATTGTAGCAAATTGTGTTGGAGGACGTATAAACTTTATGCTTCACCTAATCACATGTTTTTATTTCTCAAGCTAACAGATAACTATCTTTGCTTTTCCAGACATTAAATTATTGGCCACCCAAGCAAAAGTAAGGCAAAGGTAACATGATGAGAGTTTTTAACCTCTCTACATCTCATGCCCACTCAAGTATCTTCTGAAAACTTTTTGGGGGCGATGTAGAGAAGACCCCATTTGAAAGACTACTAGATCTTTCTTTTGGAATTTACCTCACTAAAATGCTATAACGAACAATCAATATTTTGGAATATAGGGTTGTTGCCACTGCAATAGCTTACTTCAGACGCATATACACAAGGTAGATATGTGTGTCCACTTTACCCAATAAACTTTTTTAAATTATATTTTTTTAGGATTTCATTTGTCATATTATACACAAAACTGATGTATGCATGGATGTGCACGAATAGAGACATTGAGTAGGTTAGAATACTGAATCATATGCAAATTAAGTCGAAGCTTTAAATATTAAGAATGCATATTACATATATATATATTATATTCATTTCAAATGCTGAGGTTTTTCATAGTCATCATAATGATATTTAGTATAAGGAGAAGGCTTCTTTGCATAATGATTGTCGGATTGTTACTTCAACCAAATCTTAAATTCATTAAAGCAGGATGCTCTAGTGTAGTCAATTTTCAAGATTCGTATATCAGGATTTAGTGATGCTTATAATTTATAACGTTACACTCCTTGTACATTTATAACAAGACAGGAAAAGCTTTGCAGAATTTGATCCTTGTTTAGTAGCTCCAACTTGTTTGTATTTGGCATCAAAAGCGGAAGAGAGCACGGTGCCAGCAAAGCACCTTATCTTCTTCATGAAAAAGATATGTAAGATTCCTTAACATGTATGATGTATTATAATGTTTCTTCTTCAGCAGTGTAGGCCATCAAAAGTGTGGATATGTTATTGTTTCCATAAAGTAGGGTTAGATTCTTCAGTACGTAATCCTTCGGTTTATATAATACTCTGTAAAATGTTCGTTTCTTTCCTATGTACATTGTCTTCTAACTTATGCTTGTCTGCATCAATGAGTTTATTCTTAGTTTCAAACTGAATGTTAATAAGACACTGATTGCGAAATATTTCCTGTTTGCTGGAAAAATGTTTGCGTTGTTTCTTGATTTTAATTCATATTTCTTGAGAACAAATGCCTGTTGTTTATGCTGTCTTTTATTAACCTGTATTCATTTTAACATTGGGACCTTAGTCCTTATTTTGTAATTTGCTGAACACATGTTTTCTTGCTTTGTGTCTTCATCCTAATTCATATTACTTTAAAAAAAGCATACTGTCTATGCTAATTTATCATCGTAACATTTCTAATAATGTTCACAATTATGGTGGATTTTGATTGCCAGTTCAGGATGAAAGAAGCTCATATGAAGTGAAGGACATTCTTGAGATGGAAATGAAACTACTTGAATCTCTTGATTACTACCTTGTTGTTTATCATCCATATCGGCCTCTTGTAAGGTATGGATTAGCTATCAATCTAGTTCTCAATGATTAGTGTATGAGAAAAATCTCTACATCAATTATCTCTCTTATGCATATGATTCACAAACAGATTTTTACAAGATGCGGGACTGATGGACCTTGTAGCAGATGCATGGTATAAAACTCTAAAACATCATTAGTTTCGTTGAAAAATGCCTATATACCCTAACTCTTTACATATATACCAGACTGCCCGTCATGTTTTTAAAAATAGAACACGTGCAAATTTTTAGGAATGCTAAAACACCACTTGCAAATTTAAGTAATTTAATGAGTGATTCTGGTATATATGTTGCCCATCATGTTTTAAAAAATAGAACACGTGCAAATTTTTAGAATTGCTAAAACATCACTTGCAAATTGAAGTAATTTAATGAGTGATTAAATTTGTTAGCCTATTTTTTGATAATTAGGGCAAATCAATTAATCAGATTATAATTGCTAACTTAGCCAATCTGACCTAATTAATAATTGCTAACTTAGCCAATCTAGTAATTTTTGTAATCCAAAAAGTTAGGTGCATATATCCGTTTTTTCAACATTTTAGATATGGAAAGGACCCTTATGGTTAGAGGATGTTAAAATTTTACCAATCTATGGACAGGTCCTTGGTAAATGACACATATAAAACAGATATAATTCTTATGTATCCGCCACACATTATCGCTTTGTCTTGTATATTCTTGCTCTGCATACTCAAAGAAAGGGATGCCTCTTCATGGTTTGAGGAGCTGCGGATTGATTTGAACTTGGTACGTGTGTTTTTTTTGTGAATGTAAGGATGATGAGATTAGAGAATTAGAGATGCTAATACATTTTGTTGTGACAACTTTCAGATTAAAAAGATTTCCATGGTCATTCTTGATTTCTACGATAATTATCGTGAGGTTGAGCATTTGGATGACAAAGTGAACCTAGTATTGAGTAAACTTCGGCAAAGAACATAATGTGACAATAATTGCGTCAAATTTTTTGTTTGGTTGATTGTACTACTAACTGTATTTTTCTAGGTAGGACAAGGTCATGTACATCAGAAGTAAACAATAATTGTAGGGAAAATGTATTGTAACTGCTAATATATAAACTTTTTGCATAATTTTATCACCATACTACCAAATTGGCAACCCCACATTGCATACTTGAATAGAACCAAAGGCAAAATTAGCACCTCAGTTGCAATATTGACATGAAATGATAATTGGGAGCATACGACACATTTATTGCAAATTTATGCCACAAAATATGAATGATCACATTTATTCTACAAACGTTTGCACCTGCTGCATTTAGCTTATGTCAATGTACTTTGTATTCACAATTTCATTCCAAAGCTTTCAATAATACTGATGTGTAGACCAAACGCACCATTAATAATCAACCATTCAAGATGGTATAAATAACAAAATTAATTACAACAAAACAATACCCAGAGAACCACAGCTTGGAAATTAAAAGTGTAGCTTGACGTTTTCTGTTAGTTTTCTTTTCACAAATGAAATGAAAAGAGAGATCCCTTATCATGAATAGGAATAGAGAGATCCCTTATCCCAAGTGATTAGAGCATGCGTGTACATGTATGTATGCTTGTGAAATAGTGTTAATTACGTATGATAAAATGCTTTCACAGCATACTTGGCATAGATCCATCCCCTGGTGGGAGGATTTTTGGATTAAGAATGTTTGAGCTTGAAGTTATGAAAATTTACATAATATTCGCATTAAAATTTGTGGATGACAAATGGCGTGCACAGACAGAATGATGTGACGGTCATATGGAAATGTTGGATATTTAGTGGGCATCACAACTACAACCACTTTAATGTAATGTTGTTGAGCGTGCTTCACTATCTTGGAAAGGAGAAGAGGGTTCTCTTACAATTCAAACCTTCAAAACATTCTTTTGTTCTTTTCTTGGATTGTCTTCACGAGCTCCTTCGCTAAATACTCAAAATTTTCAGCCTCTTCTTGCATTTCTGCAGTTCGTTTGTCGATGGTCTAAACAATAATGCAATAAGAGAGAATGATCATAACAACAATAAGGATGTTATAAGACGAAAGTTGACACATGAGAGAAGGACAATATTGTTTTGCCTGAAGCTTTTGTCTTTGCTCTAGAAGTTTGTCTCGCATAACAGCTGCTGTTCCTGTGACATTCTGCCCCAAAATAGGAAATACATATGTTAATTCATCATGAAAACCTGCCCCAAAATATCCTTAGGCAAAACTGAAAATTAATTATCCTTAATTTAAACCATTTAAATTCGAGAATGTTGCTTGCTGCGTTTATGGATTTTAGAAAATATCAAATTTTAGCCTGTGTTAAGTAATGATTCTTAATCTGAACTATTTGAATTTAAGGTACTCCATAATGGCATTCTCAATAATTAGGAGAAATAAAGACTACCTGTTCTCTCCCTTGACCGTATGTTGCTTTGATTTCATCAATGGTACGAGTACCATGCCCTATAGGCAGATCATTCTGTGCTTCATTTTCAGCCTGATTTCTTTGCTTAGGTTTTTTATCCCCTGCACAAATCAAAGGAGTTTTATGTAAAGCCATATCATTTGACAATCTGTAATCAAATTCAGTTTTGTATTTTAACCTTTGTTGATTTTGATTTTCTTCTTGAACTTTTTAATCAGATTGCTGTGATTTGAGCTTGTAGCACCATCGCCATCTTCAATAACAATATCATCTGATGCATAATAAGAGGCAATAAGCTCCACTATGTTTTCTCGTGCAATGTGCAACCCAATGAATCCTCTTACCTATATCAAGATCATTACTATCTATTTCATATGATCTTGAATCATCATTTGAGTTAATAGATAATTGATGAGATGAGCTTCCTACAAACAGCTCTTCAAGTTCTAGGATTTTGCGATATCTCGATTCATTTGCTTTGTCACGAGTCTTTAAGAAGACATTTGATTTCACTCTTTTTCCAAACGATGCCTATATCCAAAAAGAAAGCAGAAGATCAAACAGTTTTCAGGTCAAACAGAGTCAAACAGTTTTCAGAGACTAAGAAAACTCTTAGTTCCACAAGACCAAACCTTTTTTTTCTCAGGGTCTAGATTAGTACTGTTCTCAGATACTCCTGGCAAAGCTAATGCAGAAAATCTGCAACAAAACTAGTTTAATCTGCATAAATATAAAACAACGGAGAATCATTGAGAACAATATTGATGTATTACCTGATGTCATGTTTGGCATCAACAAGAGACAAAAATAGCAGTTCATTATCATCATGCACCTGTTGAACGGACATTTTTTTATGAACAGGGTTGTGGTAACAGACATTTTTATGACAAGGAAATGAAAGACATTTTCAAGCAGAAAGAGAAGTATATACCAAAGTCATTTGTCCATTTGCAGAACATGACATAGGTCTGAAGAGGCCAAGATTGAGCTCCATTTTCCAGTTAAAAACATTTTCTAGTGAAAAAGACTTCAAAACATCCAGCTTTGGGAAGCCTCTACAAAAGATGAAGCAGATTTCTTATACATATGACACATCAAATTCCAGAATACCTCTGAATTGTTCTCTCTTTCCCCAAATGTCCCTAAATTTTCATTATTTTCGTAGATGAGCCTGGTGAAACCCCCTAAGGCAGCACATAGAATTTCTCAACTAGCACCTATAACACAGACAAAAGGTAGGAATTGACCATATAACTACTCAAATGGCATACACCTCCTTGAAAGAGGGAATTGACCGACCACATTTCGGGAAATAATAAAAGTTAAGGGACCTTTGGGGAAATAAAGAAAACCTGACGAGGGTATCTTCTCTATAAAAAATTAGGTTATAAAACTCAGGATGGTTGACTGCTAACCGAACTTCAATCAAATGCGATTGATACATGAGGACAAGTCCTGTTTTATTTGTAGGAGTCTGAAAAGTGGATGCCCAGGAACATGAACCATTGAGCGATGTCTTGATAGAAGATGAGCATATACCCTGTACAGATTTAAAGTTTAATGGATTCTTGAATATCTAATTCTGAGTTTATGCTTAAATATATAAAAGAACAAAATTACATTCTTAACAAACTTGATCGATGAAATTTGCACAAAATTATTTGAGCTTACCTTAACTAAAGAAGATAAATGATAAACACGCAGAGTGTCCTCAGTACAAAGTAGAATCAGACATTTACTTAATTCTGTTGACAAATTTTGAGGCTCTTGAAAGGAAGCAGTTTCAGGAACTAATTGGCATCGATAACCAGATGCCATAATAAGCGAATCACCTGCAGTGTCTGAATAGAATGCAAAAACAATCTAATAATGGTTTAGCTTGCAATATAGAATCTTAAAACAACCCACGTCTTCATTTCGCGAAATTACAGCTCAAAAATGTGTGATTAGAAAACCTTGAATTTGATTTTCAAGCATTCCAGACTTTTATTCCAAGGCTAATTGCTATTTACAAACGTCACTATGAAAAGGTTGTTGCACATAACTATCATTTTTGAAGCTTCCGAAATTCAGTAACACGGTACAATGCCAAGGAATCTTGCCTACTTGCTTTTTACTTAAAATTTTGCAAAATATGTGATTGTGTTTTCTGCATGCAACCAAATGGCCATACCTAATATATGCAAAGAAATGGCCTTGCTCTGAGTTTTCAGTTTCAATGGACTCATGCTACAACAGCCACCACTTTTTGCATCAACGATAAATATCTGTGGATCCTTTGTTGTCACAATTAATAAATTCTCTGTCTGCACATTGAGCTGCTGTCTTTCGGAACCTGTGGTTGAAGGTGAAGTAGAGCAGGGGAGAGAAATTTGCGTTGGCAGTGAAACAAAGTTTAAGGATATAATATCTGATGTCATGTTAGGATGGCACCTTCCATTAAAGAGGAGCACATTCGTTTCCAAATGAATGAGGGATATCTATACCACAATGTTTTTCCATGTTACTTCCTTTATAAATAAATCATCAGGTCTTTCATAAAGCTATAGAGAAAATGCCTTACAATGCCACATTTACTCCCAGCGGCTATACATTTACAAGGACTCGAAATGAGAATGCAAGATATAGGCACTTCTTGTTTACAAAAGTTCGAAACAAACCTCCAATTCCCTGTATTAGGAAGTTGGAACGAACAGAAACATTAGAAGGTGAAAAAAGTTAAGAAAATCTGAACAGATATAAAAATCTAAGAAATGACACAAAGTTCTCTGTAGAAAGCTTCACCTTTAGTAATTGTGTCTCCATCCTCAAAATGTAATTTATAGAGTGAAATCTGCACAAAAAAGAGGTCGTCATATGGGCAAGAGAATTTTTCAAATGAAAGTTAGAGTTTTCCTCGGGTAGTATGTACCAAGCCATTTTTGTAACCGATAGCTAGGAAACCAGACGCATAACAGAAGTCTAAAGAACAGACTTCAACTGCTGCTAGAGATGGACCTTTCGATCCCTTGCTTTCCTGTACATCCATGGTACAATGTTTAAGTTCATCTATAAATGGAAATAATTGGGAATATCAGAAAAGTTTACTTTTAGCACCTCAATTTTAATCAGAGAAACTTGACTTGATATATCCCAGAGATGCACAGAACCATTTTCATGGCCTGTCACATATAAATAGCATCCCTTATCTCTGGAATTAGTTGAAAATTCTGCATTATTGTAGCCATTCAATAAGCATTTTTCATCAACATCTGAAGATGGATAACCAAGGTAAGAACTTAACACTCGAGGCACCTGCCAATAAATGGAATAAAAGAATTTGTTAATACATGAACTTGAAAAATGTGCATAGCATGAATTAAAACTACGCAGAACCTTAAAGTGGAACTATTGATAACAACATCACCTCCAGCAAATGACTTGCGACAGTTCCATTTCGATTGAGAAGAACTGTTTTTGCTGCTGTTATTCTGGATTCAAGTAGAGGAGATGCAACTGAAACGGGCTTAACAGTTGACACTTCTTTAAATGAGCGATATATGTCTTTAAGATTATAGGTGTATAACGAATGGTATGATTTGGCAGCAGCAACAATCACTTGAACTTTTGATGGAGTATCTATCACGGATATATCTGCCAAGTCTCCAGGCACAATGAGCTCCACAGAAGATTTGGACTTCAAGGACACCACCTACATAATTCCTCTCTATCGTTTTCTTTTTTCATAGTGGGCAATCGCATTAATTACCATGTTTTACAAAAGTCATAATACTCAATGTCAATGAAAGAAACACAAGAGACGACCGCATTGCCTATTTATCTCTCTCGTGCATTTATCATGATGACATCCAACCTATTTGGACAGTATTTCTGCCGCTTGGCCATTAAATATTTTCCATAACAAATTTCGGGCACTCTTCTTGTGATAACGATAAACTCTTGAGTTGTGAAAACTACTTTGTAAACCAAGAGGAAATAGTTTGCGTGGTTGATCACAGACTATGAAAGTTTATTATGCTGAACGTTGTTCCATTCTTGAAACCACAAGTTGCAAATGACAAGCTTTACCACTACACAATTATATTCGAATATCAATAAGGTGAGTTAATAAGATAGATAGAATTGAGACAAAAATTGAGAGTGATGTTTAAATATGTAAACATGCAATGTTTGCACATTATGCTTCTGAATCTCTATAAAATTATTATTTTGCATGTTTTGGGACAGATTATTCTTTAGAGTTCCCTAAATTTATATGATTCGCCAAAGTATATTGATTATATGCGTGTGTTTGAATTCAAACAAGTACCTTCAGCATATCACATGCAGAAAAACTTTTGCCCCCAAGAGCACAAAGGTATCCATTTTTCTCCAGCTTACCGCCACTATCCTCCCACCATCTTAGAGTGGATACATGTATCATCGATCCTCCATTGAGTTTGCATAAAGGACTAGATAAAAACTTGGTATGATTATTTTCTCTATCAACAGTTTTGAGTTTTGAGGGAATGGTCCAGAGCCAAATATCTCCATTGGTGTAGCCAGTTGCAAACGTGGTTCCTTTTGGGCAACACCAACACACGGACATGAGATTCCTGACATCATCTTCATCAGTAATTACATCATTTTCTGAAGAGGGGTTTGGGGTGTTTGTTTGCCCTTTTTCTGCCTCAATAATAGCCTCTATCTGAGATTGTGTATGAGTGCGTACAGCAAGAACCTGACCATCATGGAGGGCCCATAAGATGCAAATTCCATTTGCATAGCAAAGCAATACCCTAGCACAATGTTGCACATATTAATGTGTCAAAAAGAAGATATGAACATATGCAGTTAATATAAGATGTATCAACAGATAATAATTCTAGCACGAACTTAAATGTATAATACAAGGGGTCAATTCTATATACTTTTCATATTCTGCACTTGGCTGAGGAAGCACTTCGATAACTGATTTTTCGTCATATTTTTCAATGAAATCACCTGCAAAAAAAGTCCATGACGTTGAACATAATAGAATTCTAGATCCTGATTATATAGAGATTCAGAAATCCATTTCCCACCCAAACATACAAAGGTGTTTATCCACTATGTGGATGTCCTCTCAGGAGCTGATTACATAGCCCAATGACCAATTAAGCATCAAGGAAGAGTGAATTTTCTCCAACTAGCTGGTACATTGTGCAATAGCCCATTAAGCATCACGGAAGAACGAAGTTGTTTCTATTAGTTGGTACGTAGTGCAATGCTCCATCCAGCGATGAGAAAGAGTGCAATACTAAATCTTAGATGAAGCTCTACTCAAATATAACCAAATTGTATTTGGCAAGGATAGAAATTCATTGAAAGGAAATAATGTAGGATATGTAAGCTTCATGTGTTCGAGGTCGCCATAATAAAGTCTAGATTAACAGTTCAAGGGTATCATGCGATACTGACTTCAGCATTTAAATATTTCATTCTAACTGGCATCAAAATCAAATTTGCAGCTCTAGAGTCCCAAATTCATACAGATGTATCAATGTTCATATTTATTGGTCAAATTATCAACTATTTCATTCAGTTCTTACCAAGAATTTGAGACAGTGATAGAATGTAGGGTACCACATTAAGCTCCTTTTGTTTATGATCATATTGTGCAGCAGTAACAGTCCCTGTTTTATCACCTATATATCTAAAGACGGTAGTATTAATTGGGAATAAAAGCTTTCTTTTAGCAGCCAGGTAGCGTCAAAATTATTCTCAACAAAAGAAAAGAAAAATGCATACAAGAAATTACTGTATTGTATTACTGCCAATGCTGTCACGCCATTTTCCCATTTTCTTGAGCAAAGTAGCTCACCAGTGCCTACGTTCCATATCTGCAAGAGAAAAATGTAACAATTTTAGAATGGTTGTATATAAAATATCTATATTTTCTATGGAACTCCACGGTATCCTTTTGCTCCTGGATATTGTGGAGTCATTGATATTGAGCTTAAGAGGTCCAACGTGAAAATTTAACATTTAAACTTATTATGCCACTCTTGATAAAGCAGTGTAGTACAACATTTTTCCTTGATTGTTTAGGGAGTTTTTATAACCAGACCAAAGATCACTTATTCTTTGAGATTAGTATAAAATTTGACTTGCTTCGTCACCAGTGGTAAAAAGTAGTGGAGCAAAAAAATGAATGCAATTCATTGATGGGATCTTGCCAGTTAGAAGAATGATTCTCTTGTTTGCTCCCAATGAAGATAGTGTCTATTTACATCATCGTTAATGTTCTAGCGCCCAAAAGAGTAACTAGCACTCGAACAGGACTTTTTAACATCCAAACTTTAAACATTATACTTCAGAAAGACTTGCCTCAATGTCATTTTCTCCATTAACACTCACTAGCATAGCCTGGTTATTGAAAAACTGCATACACAACAAAAACATATTAGGGGTTATAAACCTTTAAAATAGTAGTAATATGATAGATGATAGCCATTGGTATCTTGAAGTTAGAGATATGGTACGAATCTACTTCAATGATCATTACAACAGTCAGTTCTTTGAACTTTTAAGATATCTACAAAGAAGCTTACAAACAGGCAACAAACAGAAGAACAATCAACATCATGTTGATTGAACTGGTATTGTTGATTACAGGTGAAATCTTAGAGTTCAACTTTCAAGCCACTTCAAACTCCAAACCATCAAATTTCTACTCTGTGTTTAGCTTTGATTGTTTGATAGTTTCACCTCTAACCTGTAAAAGACGAATTAAAGATACTTTTGATGACTGCAGGAGAATCTCTGATCCTGTTGAAATAAACACCTTGATCCTTCCATCTCTAAGTACAGCAATAAAATGTATAAATAAGCATTTATAATATACAGTAAATTTAAGCAGTTGTACTTAGTCTAGTATTAACATATTCTCTTGACTTTTAACAATTCCCATCTAAAGCTACAAGAGAAAAATTTGGAGAAGAATTGTAAACTTCTTATTAATGTGGCCCTTCAGTTCGTTAAGAATAATCATTGACATCGTGTCCTCGTTTATTTCTCTTAAATTTGAAAATAATAAAGATCTGTCGGCATAGCATAGTTCCAAACACAGAAAACACATACCTCTCTCAGCAACGTGGAGAGAAGGAAGGACAAACAATATGATACACCTTATTAGACAATAGAAGAAAGCATTTCCTGGAGACGAAGAACAGCATATCTATCTCCAGCTAATCATAGGTTCGAAAATCCCTCAAGCCTATGCAATCCGACACATACCAGATAAAAAGCAATTGACTTCCATGGCTGGCTGGCAAATGATAAAATGCTGGCCTAGCCTACGGGCTGACTGATTTTTAAAGACTAGTATTCTTCAATACGTTAGACAGCTACTGCCATTTTCCCGTCTATAATTGGCGGTTATATAAGTATCTCTAAGCCCCGGTGCTATTTATACTCTGCAGTGTAGCTTTGGGAAGCATCTCGAGGTCCATTACTCCAGATATGTAAGAAACTCATTACATTGCACAAAGTTTATGCTGCTCTTTCTATTTTTCTGTGAATCGAATTGTATTTTCTACCAGAATTTCTTCATAATTCTATTTAGAGAAGATTGGGCTTACCATTGCTACTGCTGTACGAGAGATCATGGATAGTAGACATACGACTATTTCAGTGTGTGGAAGGTCTAGATATACTTGACACAAGGTTCAATATCCCCCTGTTAGATAAATTGACACGACCTTAACCAAGGCCATGAGAAAATAACTTGACTATTTGATTTAACTCGTGTGTCTCCCTAGAACACAACGTGAGAGACTGAAGCAGATGAATAGAAAAAGGAGTGTATGTGTGTCTCTACTACTTCCAAGTGGTTTTTTGTTTATCTTCAGTCACGTAAGAACCTAGATGTTTCATCCTTTTGCTCTTCTATCACTAAAGTAAGGCCCTTTGCATAAGAGCAATCATTTCTTCTTTTTTAGCAGCGATTTATATTACTACTGCTTGTTTTCCATTAAGTATATGGCATCAGCTGGGGTTAGATACAACCTCATAAAACTCCATTCTTTTTACATTATAAATGCAAACGTAGGATAGGCATATAAGAGAATATACTCGGTGGCTAAGGCTAGTGTGTGTTGTAAAGGATCATATGCAATCACTGAACATGGCATTGGCATTCCGTGATGCATAATGAGTCGAGGCTGCAGATCTGAATCTTCCATAGGATTTTTTATTGATGGAATCTGTAGTAAAAAGAACCAAGTCAATTCACTCGAGGATAGTAAATGAGTGTGAAGTAGAAAACTCAGAAAACAAATCTCGTTTTTATTTGAAAGCATACGAGAGTACCTCAAAATGCGTCGACTTGAAATCATTCTTCTGATCTTTTGATGTAGGATCTCCATTTACTGAACCAGTTCTGAAGCAAAATTTCTGCAACCATAATTTACAAGCATTAGGTTTCAGATATATCTGACTGGCATTTGAAAAAAGTTAAAGTTCGCACACAAGACAAACTCAGTAGAATTAAAGACCAATTTCGCGCGTGATCATTGAAGCCTTATTTCCATCTTACAGTCGTCAAGATACATATAACAAGATTATTTAGACAGATGGAATATGTCATAAATTGTGAGCGAATCTCTGATCACTTGGTTTAACTTTCGTGCAAAATTCCTGAACTAGCATTTAATGCACCAAAGTCTTAACAAATATGACATTGTGGAGTATCATTGGTAATCATCAACTTTGTATCCGATCGTTAACGTGACCCTATGATTAAGACAGAGATCAGGATATAATAAAACACAGATCAAAGTACAGTAAAAATTAAAAAATGAATCAGTTAGTGGGAGTATCTTCCGAACAATATGTCCACTGGAGAGATCGAGAGACCGTGATCATTGAAAAGTTACAACGATCAAGTCAGTTCATACATTTAATAACAGAATATATATATATATATATATATATATGGAAAACTTGAAAATGACGAAATCTATTGAACACTGAAATTTTCGCTCATTTTGTTAAATCCGAGATGGATAACAAAACCTATAGATTATAGATAAACAGTATAAGTAGTAATTATAGTATGATAGCGATGAGGCTAGATGACATTCATGGAAATGAAGATCGTCATGAAGCTTCATTTTCTGCTTTAATTTACATATCAATTCCATGGAGGTTGTTATATAAGGAGCTCCTTAATGAGGATAGTAAGAGCTTAGGAACTGAACATTACTGCCATAAAATACAGTAAGACGCATTATATGTAGATACAACTGAGATACTGATCTGACGATGATATATTGTAAACTGCAGAATGAGAGTCGGAAGGAAGGAACAAAGAAATGAATTGCATACGAGAAAGACGCGGTATTTTACCTTGAGAAGATTGCACATGCTTGCAAATAATTTAAAATTAACGTTAATGGAGTTAAAAGGCGATCCTTGCTTCTGAATTAGTTGCGACGTGATGGTGATGAACGATCAGGACAGAAAATAAAGACTGAGAAATGAAGTTACACTGCAAAACATTGATCAAGGATCGCATCTGGATATGGAGAGAGAGAGAGATTAAAGACAAGAAGAAAGAAAGAAAAAGAGAGATGATTGAGCTAGGATGCAAACAATAAATTCAAGGATGACAGTGGGATTATGGAGAAGGAGAGAGGAATGAAGCGAAGATGTTAAATGTGAATCAAGGATCGGAATGGGATGCGGAGATGGAGAAGGACTGATTGTTCAGTTCAAATGTTAAAGAGTTGAGTCAAGGGGTAGCAGCATCTGGACATGGTAAGACGAGACGAGAGAGAAATGCAGAGAAATTGCAAGAGTGATGAAGATTGAGAGATTTTTCAAGGATATGGAGAATGGAAGAAAGGCAGGCAGAAGATGCACAGAGAGAGAGAGAGAGAGAGAGAGAGAGAGAGAGAGAGAGAGAGTGTGTGTGTGTGTTTGTGTGTGTGTGTGTGTGTGTTGAGAGAGGAATTTTCACACATACTTTGCCTTGCATTTTTTGCTATTCAGAATTTACTGATGTTATTAACCCTCCATTTTGGCTTATTTATTTATTTGGCCTCCGAGAGTTTTTGTAGGCGTATTATTTATATTTTATTAACCCCTCCGCTATTGTTGGTGGGGCTCTCCTATGTACTTAACTACTCTACTACTACTGTCTACTACTATTTACAAGCAAGTAACAACTGCACTTACCACCACCAATTTGAGTAGTAAGTTAGTTCTAGCTTTAATGAGTGGGGTGTGTGTGTGTGTGTGTGTGTGTGTGTGTGTGTGTGTGTGTGTGTGTGTGTGTGTGTGTGTGTGTGTGACCAGCACTTCCCAGCTTTGTAGTGGCTAGGTAGTTTCGAGAGGGGGTTTAGGGTTTAGGGTTTAGGGTTTAGGGTTTAGGGTGCCAAAGTAAAACTCTTAAAGCCCTTGAGGAATTCCCACAAATGTCCTCTAAACTCCCTCTCGTTTTTATCAGTATCCCACGGCTTGCTAGCTCGATATTTTGTACGTGTGTCCTCTAGTGAGCAAGAGCTCGAACTGTTGCGTTGTTGCTTTCCACCTCGTTGCCATGCTCCTTCCTCTCATGCTATGGTGTGTTCTATCTAGTAATTGAGACCTTGGGCTCTAGTATATGAGATCATGGGCACTAATTTTTATTGCTTTCACCTCGTTGCAATCTACTCGTGGTCTCGACGTGGCCTCCAAAAGATATGGGTGTGATGGACTTCTAGACCCTACACTAAATGTTCGCCCAAATTTCGGCATAGTAAAGCACAGGACGAAATGGCTAGCCTTGTAGCATGTCACAAGCAAAGACATAACACCTTACAATTGTGACATGCTAGTCAAATCATCGAAATCCTTCTCCAAAAGCATACTATTATCATATTTTATTTGTAGGCCCATATCTGGAATGTTGTCGGACCCCACTATGATCTTGACCCCTTTACTACTACAGTCAATCACTTTGGATTATTGTGCATTCTATGGATGTGATTAAACAAACCATCGTTCTCTCATGATGAACCATTGTAGGCATTAGGACTCAGAAAAACAAGCAACATACTCAAACTTACATCATCAAATAGTTTTCCCACCCACGCATTCTAATGTCATCTTTTAAGTTTTTTGGTGAGTTGGTTAACTCTTAGAAAACTAGAGAAAGACGTACATACAGCACAAAGAACATCAATGAATTTCAAAAGCCAAAGAGAATTAAAACGATGTGTGTATGTACATGAATGCATGAAGGGCTTTCATCGAAATAATTCATCTTGACATTTCTCGTGTCATTTGACTTCTGTGCATATGAACATGAATTGGTATGTCATTTTATGGATCCTTCTTTTATTATAATGAAGAGGGATTCCTCGCTATTGTTATTTTTTAAGAACATTTTCTTTTGATTTTGCTATCCATCATTGTTATGAAACTCATAATTTAAAGAAAATGTCGACTAAGATTCCAGGAGATGGCAAGTTGGTGAGAAAGAGACACTCGGAGCGACCAATAAGTGACAAGTCAATCCATCGAGACACTTTCCACAATGGTATTGATTTACTTTTTAATGCCACGTTCCTTGTTGTTTGAGATGTGATTGAAACATATGCTTGCATGAGGAATTCTCGTGTGACTTTTTAGCATTCTCCATTTAAGATATCAAGGAAATTTCATCTATTACCAAGCAAAGTGCATTCATTCCCCTATGATCGACTATATTGCATTGTTTGAGGAGCATTATCATCACTTAATTGTGTCTTTCAAGGACAACAAGACATCCAAAGTACCCAAATTATCATGTTTATGTCACAAGAATAAGATTAAATTAAATATCCAGATATGGAAAACTGTGACTACAATAATGTTATGGGCATTATGGAAATGTCGATGCAACCGCCGTTATGATGCGACAGATCAACATCTCTTAGATGTCTTGCTTGAGATATGGGAGAACTTGCTAGCATTAATCCGCGGCCAATATGACAACATGCAGGGTTCACCAAAGAAAGAACAAGCTCCTTCACTTATGGAAAATGTTACCCCTATTTACAGAGTCAACTCAAGGGCCTCAATGGAACTATCAACTTCCATGGACCCTTTCTTGAATATCAGTGAAGCATGGCAAAGTGCAACAATAAATTTCAATACCTTTTACAAAGTTCTAGCTTTGGTCTTAGGATTATTGTATACCATTGTACATGAAAATTGTAAGCTTTTGGGCACACAAGCTTAAGTTGTAGCATTCACATATTTTTTCTTAATATTAATGAGGAAAATCTTTGAAGAAAAAAAAAAGATTAAATAATAAAGAAATGGCATATTTTACATGCAAAAATTATGCACATCATATGTATGTTGCACTATTGTATAGTAATTCCATATACTATATGGCTATCTAATTTGATCCATTCACAAATGACATTTTTTTGTATAAGTTACACTTGCATGTAGAAAAGAATTCTTGGCAAAACACGATTTATGCACAACTACCAAACCTTGTGAGAAATTGGGTGGTTGAAGTTCCATTTCTAAAGTCAAGGTGTTGAGGCCAACTCACACAACCTGCGTGACTTTAGGTCGACAACCATAAGAATTAAATGTAGAAATCAAATATTGGAAGACTTGTGAGATTGTTTAGCATGAATTACCAAACGAAAGAAAGGGAATGTGAACCTTATTTTGAAATTTGTGAAATTGTTTTAACACTATGGGAATGAATGCGTTGCATAGTGCCAAGATTATTTAACATTGTTTTTTATAACGTTGAAGGTCCATCTCATTGTGAAAAGGATGCAGCTAACGCTGATTTGCTCAAACTACCTAGTCTGACAATGTTGCCTTACATTGTGATGCCATCCTACATTCAAGTTTTCCAAGTTCTATTGCAAATTGGTGGAAAATAAGTGGGCATTAAGAGACTGATTTAAACAGCAAAAGTTCTTGGTATTGGTGACAATTGCAATCGATAGATATGTTTTATTCTTGACAAAGAACGAGGTCTTCATAACCATGCAAGTGCACACCAATGAGATGTTATAGTGAAAAACGAGGCCATGCTTTTGAGATTAGTTACCTCACCCACTTCGTACCTTTCAATCTGATCATTAAACAGATTGTGGTTGAAATTTGAAATGAAACACTACAACCAATCACAATGCATCTAAATTTGAGTTAACAACAGGAATTTGAGTTTTGGTAATCTGCAAGAACAAGAAAGTCCCAGATACCAACTTATATACTTTCAAGATATTACCCAAACAAAATAAGAGAAAAGGGGGAATCGCATTTACATTAGAAATAGGTGGAATTGCAAACATGATCATTTGGTTGTCAGCTATATATTAAGGTAATGCAAGATATTAAGGGTCATCAGTCATGTCTACCGATGAAAATAATTACTAGTTGATAGAAGTTTTGACAGATCATTGTCAATTACTCGCACAAAAAGCTTTAAAAAGTAAGGATAAGGAACAAAATTACTGAACCATTGAAATTGATTGTATCTTCCTTGAAAACCAAATATCTGTTTAGCCATGCTGAAACTAGGACATGATTTCCCCAAAACCAGAGCCTAAAGAGAGAATTTTTAAAAAATAAACTCAATGCAAAAATTGAGTGCAGTCTAGGCACTCTGGAGAGCTCTAATCCTCTCTGATGCAAAAAGATTTAACCGTCTGAGAATGGTCCTTTCATACACACGCAATGATAACGCACTATATTGTTTAGAATCATCCGCATTCCTGGGAACCCACCTCAGTTGTTCTATGTCTTCTTCTAGAGAACTAGATGTTCCATATAGCTCATCTCTTCTCTTACATAGCCATAACAAAGCTTTACATACTTCTAGCGTGAGAAACTCTTCATAAAGATCCCTCCCACCTTCCGCTGATACATCAACTGCCTTACGCCTTCCCCTTAACTTCTGGCCATCTTTTTCACATGCTATTTTCGTACTCGAAATGAATTTATCAGTCCAGTGAACTTCATCGTCGGAAGACCCTTCAGCAATTTCAAACCTTGTAAGACTCATGTCAATTGCATTAAATGCATGATCAGAAAGATGCACAATATAAAGACAAAATATCAGTTCCAGATCAGGCTTCCCAGATGCCGAAACCTCAAAGTATTCACTTTCTTGCGATTCACATGGCATGCAACCATATCTTCTCCATAATCGTATTCGATTGCGAGCATGGCGCTCCGAAAAAACCACCATACAATATTCTGTCAGTAGAGCATAGTCAATATTCACTATATCATAAGGATTCTCAGGTTCTGTGAAGCCATATCGATGTAAAAGGCCAGCATTACCCAAGTTGCCATAAGTGTTGAAAATCTGGCAGAAAATGGTGTCACTTAACATATTTAGTATTTCCGAAGGCATTCACAATAATATGTATATATGGGTAACACTCGAGATCTTGCAGGCACAATATTATCATTCCTTACATTCACATAAGCACTTATTGCTTCAATTGATCACATAGTGCTCCCATGAATATGATAATGCGATCCTCATTGGGCAAATGCAAGTGATTCTGTTGTAATGCTTATGAGGTATCACATAAGAATACCAATGAAAATGCAATATTTCACTCTTGACGATTGTTTTACATATAATACAAAGGTGTTTCTTCTTATTCAAGTTCAGAAGTATACTACCATCTCTTGCAATTTCGATGTTGCTAAAACCCTGGTGAATTCAGGACAGATGGTTTAATTTGATCAATCATCCACATTTTCATGAGTGCCAATCATTTTCAAAGCATTATTAACCAAGCAATCATAATTCTGCTTTTCTTTAAGTAAAGAGCTAAAATTTTCCATTTCTATATAGTTTCAGTTTTAAGTTTACAGTATGCAAGTTTAAAATTTAAAACAGCTTAATATTTTACTTCATGATGCCACTAAATCCTAGTGGGCTCAGCTCTTACGAACCTCTATTCCTTACTATAATTTACATTTGTAAAGGGAAATATCACTAGGAAAGTTAATAACACAACGATCAGAAAACATGGTTTACCTCTGATCCACTTGATACATTTCGCACGAGAATCATTTCCAAAACACCATTCCTATCTTCAATGGACTCAACCTCTTCCACATCTAAAATGGGTTCATTGCTTTTGGGCAAAATACATTCATTAGCTCTTTTAGAACCTGAACTATTATTCATTGGTTTCGTTTTAGAATCTGAATCTGAATCCGAATCTGAGTCCGAATCATGGTGTGGATCTGTGATATGCACATCTTCAGCCCCAGTTTTATGGTTGAACCTAAAGAACTGACCATATTAGCTCACTGCATTTGGTTGGAATTTTTAAGGGAATAGTAAACCAACAAAAAACCCCTAAGTTTTGGATATTCACCATGATACCCCTGTTTTTTCAAATTTCACCAGAATGCCCCTATTCAGTACAACATTTACAGCTACATAAAGGGGTGTTCAAGTAATTCTTGAATGTGTCAGGGTGTCATGCTAAAGACACAGCAAGTTAGGGGTATTTGCTATTTTTCTAGGAAACCAATAAACCAAATTTCATTTATAACAGTTTCAAATAACACACGCACAAGTCAGCAAGTGGTACCATGCCATATCCGTGAAATTCATCCACTTCAAAAGCACGAGATGAAATCAAGGTTTTTGCCGTGAAATAATCCTCCAAAGTAAAATGCACAGGAGGGAACTCTCGTGGATTCTCCTCACACAAAGGCAATATGGATTCTTCCCAATCCTCTTCAATAAGCTTCTTGTCGTCCTGAACCACCTGTCTACAAAAAGCTAAAAGGCTTCAAACAGAGGTTAATGCTGACAAAACACAAATAGCCTTTAATTCTTTTTGTGTGTCATAAATTTCTTCCAACCATATATTAAACAACATGTTCTATTAAATTTCTTTCTATGATCTACAATACATATGGTTTATAAATCACAGATGTCTGCATTGAAATTCATCTTTGTGTCAGTAAGAAAGCCACTAACACCTTGGTGAACTTAAATGACATTATGGGAATTATTGTAAACTAGAGAGCCATTTCAATTATTCTCTCCTGTTGAGCTTGTACAAGAACCAACAAGCCAATAAATAAGATGAAACAAGAATGAGATATGATCAGCAAAAATATAAACGATAAAACCAGAGGACCGTTTTTGTCAATTGCTCTTTACCGTTATTTTCTGAGCATTATGTAGACTACCAAGTTTGGAGTATAATCAGGGGAAAAAAATGGTAAAGTATGGTATCATAAAATCACAGTTGCTCTTAATTCAACTTGTACACTTTAACTTGCAAATAGTTAAAGAAGAATCGAGACAGAGATTGAGATCAATCTCTCTAACCTGGTGAAGTTCGGAGTATAATCAGGGGGAAAAAATGGTGAAGTATGGTATCATAAAATCATATTTACTTTTGATTTAACTTGCGCGCTTTACCTGGCAAATAGTTTAAAGAAGAATCGATACAGAGAATGAGCTCAATCTTTCTAACCTGGTGAAGCTCGGAGTATAATCAGGGGAAAATGGTGAAGTATGATATCATAAAATCATATTTACTTTTGATTCAACTTGTGCGCTTTAACTGGCAAATAGTTAAAAGAAGAATCGATTCACAGAATGAGCCCAATCTCTCTAACCTGGTGAATCTCGGAGTATAATCAGGGGAAAATAATGGTATTAAAAGCATGATATTCATGTCACAAAATCACATTTGCTCTTTGATTCAACTGGTACACTTTTAACTTGCGAATAGATAAAAGAAGAATCGAGACAGAGAATGAGAATGAGAATGAGATCAAATCTCTCTAACCTGGTGAAGCTCGGTTCCCCTGAGCAATCGATCAACGTCATGGGGGGGCCAGACGATGGGCAAATCATTGACAGGTCCTGACAAGAGGTGTAAGTAAGGATACCAGGGAGAAAGCTCACCACGCCCGCGTTCATACATGAGGGCAACCGCGAGAGCAAGGCCTCCACCCAACTGAGCCTCCTCAATGGCAGCTGCCGCCCCACTCGTCTTCACTGTCAGGCAAGCTCCTTTAGGAATACTTCCTATAACATCTCCTTCTTTTAGGTCATGGCGGGCCTTCACACCCATTCCATGGACAACAACGCTTCTACTGCTATTTCTACTCTTCCTGTCACTGCTCTCATTACCACTGCCGCCATTGTCATTCACTATGAGCTCTAGGGATTCACTGTATTTGATGCCTCTCTCCTCCATCCACCTCACAAACCCTCGAAGCTTCCTTCTATGTGTGCTAGACATGGCTATGGCTTCTCTGGCTATGGCTATGGCTTCTCTCTTCCTTCTCTAATAAGCAGACCAAAAACCCTAATAAGCCCCTCATTATCAACAGATGGCAAGCAAGGGCATTTATTTGGGAAATAGAGAAAATTCAGGGGCATGTTTTCCGGAGGCCGTCTTCTGGAATACTTCCCCCTTTTAGAAAACCCGTCCAAAAATGGCAAACCCAACTTCATAATCAACTAACTCTCTCCTGGTAACTTCAAAAAACTCCACAAGCCTTTGAGTGTCTTCTGTTTTCGATCCAATTAAACCTCATCCCTCTTATGGTTTTTGTGTCCTAGGTATTGCCACCATTGATCAATGGGAGTTTAGGGTTTAGGGTTTGGGGTTTAAGTCAATACCATGTATGAGACAATATGACTCCTTTTAGGTGGTTGGTTGTCCTAAGGATGTGTAGGGCCCTCATATAGCTGCAAACATAACCCAATGGAGTCCGAATGCCATGCATTTTTTTTATCAAAGATCAAGATATTGAATATAGACACTACAAACATAACCCAATGGAGTTTGAATGCTATGCATTTTTTAGATGAAAAGCAAAACCCTCGTGTGTGCCACTTTTGATTGGTTCCTCTGATCGTTGTTTCTGAAGAGAGAATTTGTCGCTTTTAATTTATATGCAATGTGGGCATCGTCTCAAGGAATTCATGACTCTATTGGGATGAGGTCATTCATTAATTGGAACGATAAGATTATAGATATAACAAGGGGTTGGGAACATGTACAAATTAGTCATGATTCATATTGGTAGCATATTATTCATATAGCTACAAAGAATATATTGAAGATAGACTACGAGCCTATTGGATTAAACATGCCATGGGCTTTTATCCCAAGCTCATACTTTTGAATAAACTCTTTCATGAGATTGATCAATCTACAAGAAGACTGCTAAATGAATGAGACAAAAATACATCATCGCCTTTATCCCAAGCTCATACTTTTGAATGGAATCATTCTTAAGATTGATTAATCTACAATAAAACTAGCCAATGAACAAGATATAAACATATCATGGCCTTTATCCCAAGCACGTACTCGTTCACGAGGGGTGTTCTAAAAACTCGTAGAATTGATAATGTAATTGCTCAGAAGGGAAGACATTGGTAAAGGGCATTCATTTTGGGAAGGAAGGAACGGAAGCAAAGAGATAAAGAGAAAGATTGTGTTGGGGAGGGGTTTTCAAGCAATTGTATGGTTGACCAAGGCAATAATGAAAACACAACAATATTGAGGAGATAAAAGAGAAACACAAGGGGCAAGCGATCTGATTGTGTAAAAATGGACAAACATGGAGCTGTTGCCTGAAATAGAACATATAATTGGCCGATTCAAAAGACAGATTGGGCAGAATGCTCGTGTATCTCGATAAGGGCAAACAAACAAACGTGGAGTTTTGAGATGGAGGTTATTCGCAACATTTGGGGTCATTTTTTATTTGGAGTCATGCATGGCCACTCACATGCAAATGGAAGTGGTGTTATTTTTGGCTGGCCGAATGAGGGATTGGCTGTGGGGACCCTTTCAAAGACATGACAAAACTCGGGGGCATTTGAGGAAATAACAAAACCGCAGGGGCATTTAAGGAAATAATAAAATCTCAGGGGCATTTTAGGAAATAACAAAAACCCAGGGGCATCCGGGAGATGAAAGAACCACAAGCACCACACACACACACACACACACACACACACACATATTCCATTCCATTCCATTCATTCATTCATTCCATGTTACTTGTTAAGATCGATAGATGGCCCTGCTCAGGTTCGGGATGATGGCTTCTACTCTCGAGAAATGTTACCTCGCAGCAGAGCAGATCAGAGCTTCAGGTTTTTGCCCACACACTCAAATTATTACTTTTAGAAGTTTCCATTTCTGTAGATTAGTTAGTTCATGTCATAAAAGATCAGGGCTTCACCCACTAGATTATTACAGTTCAAGCCTCCAGTTCACGCCATATAATATCAGGCCTTCAGGTTTGTAAGCACACAATTATTACTGTTGAAGTTTCTCTCTCAATGATTATAATGTTCATCTTATACTAGAAGTATGTGTATAAGCCTGATCATTACTCTGTATTTAATAGTTCGTTTCGTGATCACCATTAATAGAACAATGGGTGTTATCTTTATCATTTTATGTGTATGTTATATACAATATGTACATTGAAACTCTTAAAAATCCTCTGCTGGATATTGCTTCTACTCGAATATTGTATATGTTGTGTGGAGAAACAAAAACAATTGCCCCAAACAAAGACATTTTTCCGGACAATTTGAAACGTTAGTTTTTAATCATTTGGAAAGTTGCTCGGCCACTGTCCCTTCATTGATTCTACATGACCATTTGAGTGCAATGTCAGAATATTATACCCTGATTTTGTCATTGAGAACGATGAAAATTTCTCAGAGCATTCCAGGTGCATGGTTTACAAATTGTTTTATAAAATTGTGGTTGACATAACGAGATATTAAATGAACATATTTATAATATATTTTTCAATCCCTTCAATGTGTTGGTTGAAGAACCTGAAAAATGTGAAATATCTTAGCATCGCAGCATACGTTCAAGTCAAAGGGGCAAGTTAAGTGCTGCATTGCTAATAAGGAAGGCAGTCACTTTCAGCAAAAGTTACTTGTGCCTCTACAACAGCTTGTGGAAGCACGAGTAATTTTCTGTACAGCTCCAGGGATGGGTCACACTCAGGTATGTAAGGTTTAGGAAAAAACTCAGAAGTATCCTGATTTTGTCTCTTTTCCAAATTGCCACCCTCAACCCAGAAAGAGAGAAAAAGGGGATGAATTGAATGTATATTCCCCACTTAACTAAGAAAAAGGTGATGAATGCTCATTTTATCTCTTAAAATGCATATATAATTTCTGTTAAGGGTACAATCAACTCTTAATATGACGTATGACGGATATTTTCAATTTTACCAAGAGTAGAATTAACCCTTGATACGAGGGATAAAAATTTGAAAACTTAAGTGCATTTTGGGAAAGTTTAATTATACAGTATGTAATGAAAGTTTAATTATATAAAATGCATCAAGATATTTCTTTTCTTTGTAAAGGTTGAACAAAATTTCTGGAATGATTTGCAGTATTTTTACAAGCCACTGGACTTTTGGACAGGATGCTCATCCTGAGTGTAATGCACGTGTTCCAGCAATTTCGGAGGCTCTCGAGAAGGCCAAGTTAACACCTGAGGTTGTATTGATATACATTCTAGTCGCCCAACTTTTTCCCCAAGTTAAGTGCTTTGTGATAGTTCTATTTTTCTTTACTAACAAAATTTCAAAGATATTTCAATGTTGATTCAAAGCAGTGTTTTTGTGCATACATTCAGCATGCATTTTTAAACTGCTCTTATTTTTTTACTGAATTTATTTAAGCATATAAATATTACTGGGTGTTTTTTAATGTGAACTCATATAAAAGGGGCCATAAGTATTTTGATATGGTGACAATGGATACAAATTCATTAACAAGGAATCACTAACAAATTAGATGGGGATGGAGTACCAATCAATCTTTAGTTAACTTTAACTCATTGATGTGCATCACAAATTAGATGGGAATGGGTTACAAAATCAATCTTTAGTTAGCTTTAACTCATCAATATGCATCACATAAGCTGTTATCTAAATAAGTTAGATATATGATAATCTGTTTGAACTTAGCTTGGAGTACGAGAGAGTTGAGATGAATTCTTTAGTTTGCTTGTAATGTATAACACAGTTTACATATGTTTTCTTGTGAGACTATCAATCAGTCCACATATTATCATAGTCGTGGGAACAGCTATTGTACTTCTTCCACTGTGCATTTGTATACATTGTTCCTATAATGTTTGCTATTTACATCAGTATATTATAATCTATGCAAGTAGGTAAAACCATTAATGATGCATTATTTTTGTGTCAATAATGTGTTACACTTCTCCTGCCCCTGCCATATTTTTGCTTACATAAATGCATAGAAATCTGGTTGGAACTTCAACAATGTTTAAAATGTCAAACCTTTTTATATGTTCCTTTTTCTTGACATGTGACTCGTAACCGAAGTTCCGTGGGAAAGAAGTGTTGAGAATAGAGAATTTTTTCGATGCAAGTATAGATGACATTGCTGCTGTACATAAGGAGTCATATGTCCGAGGTTTGGAGAAGGTAAGTTGTTGGGCTTACTCTAAGTCTTGCAAAGCAGGTCACAAGGCCTGTTTTTGGAATAGGAAATGGCTCAGATCTTAATATTTGTTTTCATGTTGTGTAACAGTTTACTGTTTGATTCTTGATGCATCAAATATATTCCTATGCACAAAATCAGTAATAAGGCAACAATTGGATCTTTTTCAAGTTGTATTGCACGGTGTATGTTGTTAAGATCTATTCAATAAATGCATGGATCTGCAAATCAAAGTCATTTCTGCTGTTTTCTAGGGTATGATTCTATGTATGGATCTTAATGATCATTTAAATTTGGATTTCTATTATTTTAGGTGGCAGAGAAGGCATGCAATGAGGGTTTGATACTTATTGAGGGATCTGGGCCAACTTATGCAACTTCAACTGTCTGTGATTTTTCCTATTGCATATCCATGGAAGTTCTGGATTATATTAATGGTTTACTTGGTTATTTCTATGATGGATTCATGTTTAATGAATTCATTTTCAGTTGTGATTTTTTATTTCCTTTAATTTTTTTATATGAACATTGACCAGCGAAACATAAAGAAGTTGTACACATTCTGATTCTGAAAGAATCTAGGCAAAATCTTTGTGCAGTTTGTATGATGGTTCAACCGCTGCTAGTAGGAAAAATGGACAGTTGTAAGGATGTGATTTGTGAGATTGATTTTTTTATTCGTTTATAAATTGAAATCCTCTGAAAGTTTATGAAATATTGGCCAAGATGGTATGGTCTGGGTTGGACATGCATGGTGGAAAATTCCAGATTAAGGCTAGGCCTTAGATTTTTTAACAGTTCTATAAGCTAAAAGGCACACTTAAATATAAAAGTTTTAACCAATGTTTGGGCAAGCGGTTACAAATATTCAATGATTGGACAGTCCAATGTGCAGTTACACAGGTGCCACCGTGTGGTAGTTCTTTTGGAAATATGACTTTGCTATTAACTGCTGCAGCCATGGAAAACTCAGGTTTTGGAGCATTATGGCTGAGTTTTGTGGTTATGGGGGTCTCATGACAATGGAAGGATCTGTCAGGGGTGAGATTAGAAGTTAATGCAAGGATACATGCTCCTTGTGTTAATCACACCACTGTCCCATCAATGTTGGCAACATCAATATCACTTTTTTAGCTGTTGCAGTTGTGGAAAGCTGATATTTTTGGAGCTGTGTGGCTGGATTTCTTATTTTCTTTGTCGAAAAGCTTTTTTTTTTAATAATTACTAAGAAAGATAGTTTTTTCTTCAATCCTGTTACAGAAAATCACTAAAAAAAAAGTTCCATAAAAATGGAGAATTGTATACCCATTTGGGTTGGATAGTTGTCTATCTTTGAATGAATGGTTGATCATTTTAACAATGGATTTTATTATATATATTCTCGTTCATATTCTATATATATTGTAATTGATATTTAAAGCTCTTACATAGTACTAGACTTTTTCACGGCTGAGTCTACTCAATTGTCCTTAGTAAAGTGAGAGAAACTCAATGTGGTAGGCCATGTAACATTTTTAGATGAATATTGATGTATGAATCTTCATTCACTTCTGGACATAGATGTCAGTGAGGATGACCTTTATCTGCCTCTTTTTTATATGAGTTTTTCTTTTCTTTGTAGACATTCTTGGAATCCTTGAAGGCGGCGGGAGCAGGCATGGCTTTAGTTGATCTGGTGGTGAGAAGCTTTGTAATTATTATTTTAATTGA
Source organism: Azolla caroliniana (assembly GCF_043228905.1). Lineage (NCBI taxonomy): Eukaryota > Viridiplantae > Streptophyta > Polypodiopsida > Salviniales > Salviniaceae > Azolla > Azolla caroliniana. Next base: position 19,878,503 of record NW_028230445.1, read on the forward strand.
TGCTAAATTTTTGTGCTCCAGTTTCAATGGGGAAAGTTTTTCTTGGGTAATGTCCATATTTAAAATTTTCTGTATTTAGAACTACTCCTTTTTACAATACATTTATTAGTGCTATAAATCTGAACCTGAAGTAAACATGCATGAAATCCACGATATATTAATTTTATGGAATGAATGTGACTGTTTTAAGGTTGCAGCTTCAATGGAAACCAAGAAGCCGCCTGTAGGTTTTGCTTTAATAAGACCACCTGGTCATCATGCCGTACCATCAGGGCCAATGGGATTCTGTATCTTCGGTAATATTGCAATTGCTGCTCGACATGCACAGCGCAAACATGGAATGAAGAAAGTATTTATAATTGATTTTGATGTACATCATGGAAATGGTACAAATGATGCTTTCTACAATGATCCAGATATTTACTTCCTATCTACTCATCAGGTAGCATTCCTTACCATCGTTGTTAACCAGCATGCTAACTAACCCCTTACGTACTGCACTAGTCTTCCTTTTAGTTTGAATGACTTCGATTCAATAAATTTGATTTCATATGAATTCTCCAAGACATTTATTATCCTTCGTTCCTGGCTTATTCGTGCTTTGCTGATTTAATAAATAAAATTGATCTAGCTGATTTCTTTTTGGTTGCAAGTCCTGTTTTTCTTATTTATTTTAGATTTCTCTGTAGGCAAATGAATCGGAGGCTATGATAATCCATGTATTTCATAATGCTATCAGAGTCTGACTTCAGACCTCAAAAATAATTTGTCAAGAGTTCTTAGATCCCCCAATTAAAATTGTGGATAAACACGCACTTCAGTATACATATTTAGTAAACACATAGACATACACACACACATACACAAGATAATTATTAAGCACTCTTATATCCTTAAAACATACTAAGACTCGCAAAAATTGAAGTACCTGTACACTTTCATTGGTAACAAGAATCACAAAATTTTCAAGTACTCGAGTCAATCCCATCTTCCCTAGTGCAGGTCCCCGATGGTCTTGCTCATATTTAACATGCATGCACAAATATTGTCAGAATACTTCCATGTGTATTACTTGAACTATCATTACATAACACCAGATTGGAAAGCTAAGAAATTTTAACTTATTTGCAGGCAGGAAGTTATCCTGGAACAGGAAAATTGGAGGAAATCGGAAAGGAAGCAGGAGAAGGAGCTACTTTGAACTTGCCGCTGCCTGGGGGTTCCGGTGATGAAGCTATGTCCACAGTTTTTCATGAGATAATCGTTCCAGCAGCACAGAGATTTAAGCCTGATATTATCCTAGTGTCTGCAGGGTCTCTCTCTCTCTCTCTCTACCATATGTGTATGCTCATTAGTAAATTCTTGAACACCAAGAGCCACTTATCAACTCCATATATGTTTTTATATTATGTGAAAATGTTTCACTTTTGGTTCCATATTCTATACATGATCTCTCAAGTCAATCATAAAGTCTATCGATATCTCATCTTGTGATTTTCTTTGTTTCTGGTTACAGGAATGTTACTTAAATGTATATGTCTAATAGGCTAAAGTAGCGTGGGAAAAAAATCTTTTCTTTCTCTAAATATTTTATGTCACAAGTGGTAGTCAACATGAAAAGGAGACTAATTTCGTCAATTTTTCTCTTACTCAGGTATGATGCACATGTTTTGGACCCCCTTGCTGGCTTTCAGTTTACAACAGGAACTTTCTATAGGTTGGCAATGAACATCAAAGAGCTTTCTCAGGATTTGTGTGGAGGGCGGTGTGTTTTCTTCTTAGAAGGCGGCTATAACCTTAAATCTTTATCTGATTCTGTGTCAGACTCATTTCGTGCTTTCTTAGGAGATGCTAGTTTATCTAATAAGCTCGACAATCCCTCCATTTTATATGATGAACCCTCTTTATTAGTGAGAAAGGCAGTTGATCAGGTCAAAGCTATTCATTGTCTCTGATTTTCCTATTTAAATGGAGGTTTTGAGAATTTTCAGCTCGAGACTCTTGTCTTCTGTTTATAAAGCTGAATTTCGATTCTCACCTAAATTTAATAGTAATATTTCACTTAACTGTTTAATGTGAATAGAATCCCTCTGCCTTGAATCTAGTTATGATGATATTCAACTTTCTTTGCTACAGCAGATATTTCAAATAGTTGTTTGCTTGGTTGAGAGTTCTCCAGAGTATGTGGAAGTGTCTTATTGTTTGATTCATTGTAATCATTCTTAGTGGGTTTTCACTTACATTGAGGTTTGTTACCAGTAATGTAAATATTACAAAAAGGACTGGTTTAGAATGAAAACATCTCTTGTTTCCATTGCTTCTTCTAAAAATATCATAACTACATCTCTGTTTTTATCTCACAATATGTTTTTGCACACTTTGTGTGAGAAAATTTCAACATATCACGATAAGATATTGTATTTGTGTATTGTATATGTGGGTATGCACATAGCATTGGTGTATGTGTTCTCACCTCACAAGATTTCTCACAAGGAGAGAATGTATATGTATGCACATAGCATATGCACAGCGTGTGAACCACTTCACGTGATTTGTGAGAAAATCTGATATTGGTCTCTTTCTCTCACGTCTTGGAACTCCAATAAAAATGAAAATCATGGAAAATGTCTCTACTTTTTGAGATATAATATTAAATTCTACAACCCAAAAGAATAGGTCAAAAACTAAAAGAGTTGTTTATCCCATTTAGTAGCATAGCTATTCTCTCACATATTGAGATATATTTTTTCTCTCTATGCTATGTATGATGACTTTGGTATAGGAAATCTGGGATTATCTAGATTTGATTCACAGGCCTATAATGAACGCAAGATTGCATAGTCTTCTATGAACGAAATTTGCCATCATGAAAGTGATTGCATGTTCAACTTCTCATTTGTGTGGCATCCTACTTTCATTTACAATCTCACCCAACACTTTCTTGGGCATCTTATACACAGAATACTGCCTCTTTGTTTCTAGAATAAATCGCACATGTCACCCCTCTCTATATCCAAAAATTCTATGGAAATCAGAAAAAAATATCATTTAAAGGTAAAAGAAGATATGTTAAATGTCAAATGATGCGAAATGCATATAAGAGTCCTTAAGGCAATGGTCCCCTCAATTTTCAAAAAATATTGTGGAACAATACATACATTGTAAGTGGTAGGAAAAACATATGCTAATGTCCCCTCTAAATATTCCAAAAATATCCAAGAAATAAACATTTAGGTTTTAGAAAAAGTCCAAAAAGTAAAAAATTATATTCTCTTTGTACATTTAAAGTTGTGCAACAAAAGTCTCATTGCTCTCTGTCTTTTTCCACAACAATGAAGATATGGATGGTTGAGAAAGTCCATTCAAATATATGATCATCATTTTCTACTTCTTTTCATCTACTCGAGAAAGCAGCCAAATAAAAGAAGAGCTAGAACTTATCCAACCGGTAGTGTAATTATACAATTCAAAGTTGTGCAAAAACCCCTGTTACATTATTAGTCTTCCAGTAAGTAAACATATACCTTACTAGGGCCATTCTAGTTTCTTATTGATTGTTTTCTTGTGTTTAAGTACTTTTAGATGGAGGATTGTGGAGTTGTTGGGAGGACCATCCTTGTGGCTCTCGATGAGAGCGAGCATAGCTTTCATGCCTTACAATGGCTTCTTCACACCCTCATCAATCCCACCTCCTCCCCTCTCGACACACTCATCCTTCTCCATGTCAACACTCTCTCAGCCACACTCGGAAGCCGTGGTATGTTCTCTTATTTTAGTCGGGATTCTTGCTCCCCTTCTTCCTTGCTTAAAGAGGAGTAAATGATTGTGTGACCTTGTCTGTGTCTTCCTTGATCTTTTAGAGAGCTTTTTCGTTTGTTTTCAGTGACCTTTTGGTGAATTTTTTTTGGTAAAGTTCACAAAAAATGGTACATTTCCGAAGGGGATTTTTCCTACCCTTCTTCCCTAGTCTTTAGTTGAGCTTTTCCGTTGTCTTACTTCATGTTTTGGTGTTCTTCTGGCTTGGCAAAAATGCTACATTTCTTAAATGGGGTTTGGGGGATTATTTATTGCTTAACTCAACACCCTAATATAATGCAGACATAGGTATATGTGTTTTCTGATGGAGTGCTTTAAGTCGAGCACAAACCACATCACAAAACAAAGGGGGTACCCTAAGCGCATTATAAATGCTTAAGTTTAGGAAGAAACAAAAGAATAGAGACGCAATCGAGAGCCACGGTTCACTTAAACTTAGCAATTGTGTGATTTAGGCCAAAATATGGCAAAACAGAAGGAAAATTGATTACATGCGAGGGTAAGAGAAGAAACTCACCGACAAAAAGAATTATGTAGAGACGATTGATCTTCTCTTTTGTTCTGCCCAAATCAAAACACGCAGGTTACATGATGAATCATGATTTGATTATGACAATGGAGGCATCCTATGACAAGAAAATCCGAGAATTCATGGAGAAGGCCCTTCATCTCTGCCATGAAAACCAGGTCTCCATCTCTCTCTCTCTCGCTCTATCTATCTCTCTGTCAAATGTACATTGTTTTGATCTCGCAAGCGATATTACTGCACTTCTCCTTCTTCTTCATCTGATTCTCTGTCTCTACCTCTCTCAAAATGGTGTTATAATTATTTGTGCTAAGATTATACAATAGTATAGCTAGTAATAACTACATTACTGGGTCTATATAAGTCTATATGTTTATCAGTAATATAATCCCGAATAGGGTTGTATTTGTCTCTCAGTTACCTCATGATATCACAAGAACTTGGCTACATTTCTTATGAGTTAGGATTAAGCTATTTATTTGTTGTAAATTGTCTAAAGTTTCACCAATTGTCTTATAATAGTGTGATTCTAACGTAACCTTAATTATTGTAGTAGGAGTTAATTAATCCTCGAGTAGTTGCCATTAGCAATTTGTTGGTTCGGCATTTGTTCGTTATTGCTTGAATGAAGTTTCGACCAAATGTCATTTACTTGGTTTTTCATGTCTCTCTTTCCTTACTATCATACAGGTAACAGTTGAAGTGAAAGTTGAAAGTGGAGATCCTAGGTATGTCATTTGTGATATGGCTGAGAAAGTTAAAGCGGATCTTTTGGTGATGGGCAACCATGGTCATGGAGCAATCAAAAGGTGGTAAAAAAAATATTAACAAAGGAATCACACTAATATGTCTGTGTTTACTCACTAGTCTCATTTACAAGAGGATGGTATGTGCACTCTAAACTTGTATAAGACTATAATAACTTCTTTTGAGAGACATGTCTTCTCATCAAAGCCATGGTTGAGGTGGTTGTGTTAAGATGGATTGTAGTTTGTAAGATTGATACGGCAGTATGACACGTTTAGGAAAATTAACTACAAAGATCTAAATCTAGAGCCATAGATTTGTCACACGACATCATGGAAAGCGGATTATTTAGCTTGCTAACACTCACAAAATGAGTTGACAATCATAGGTTGTAAACATGTTAGATCCATGTAAGCTTTACATAAATAATTTGTACTACATAATATGCTAATTCCCAAATATGGCTCCATCCGTTGTTGTTTCCCAATTCGATTATAGCCATGGAAAGAAGCACATAGAGATTGCAACAAATAACCTTAAAAACTTATAGGTTGAGTCAACTCCTAAATACACTATTTGAAGCTCAAAGGCCCCAAAGAGCAAATGCTAACACAAAACTAAATTAATCCATGAAATGGAAGAACATGCACTTTTCACTTCACTCTTTTGAGATGGAGCATCATGAGGTGTGTGATGTTGAGCAGATGAGTGTCTTCTATGTGTTCAATAAAACACATGATTCTGCAACTCCTTACTCTAGTTGAAGAGGTTACATTCCATGTTGTATTTCATAACTAGATTGAGCATTTTTATGTTTTGATTGTTAATATACAAATGTATATGAAACAATGAGACTTATGGCTTTCTTTATGTTGACAATTGGAACATGCAGGGTAATGCTAGGGAGCGTAAGTGACTATTGTGCTCACCATGCGAAATGCCCATTGCTCATTGTGAAGAGTCCTCATAAAAAGTGATTTCAATTTGAAGTTAAGATAAAAAATGTAAGTTATGCATTGGATTTATTTGTACTACATGTTTAAACACACTTTTCTATGTGGAATAAAATTAGATATCAAGTTTTATCGTTGTCAAAGTGGTATTCTCAAGCATGTCTTCTTTATTACATTGTTTGCTACTTACAAGAGATGGATCCAATTGTACACATCAATGAAATCAACGGTGCTTTCACATCATAAAATAAACAACATAAAGATAGTGGTTAGTAAAATTGAATATGCAATCTTGATAGTTTCCCAAGGATGATGGTGGTGGTGTTAATAGAAACTATTGTGATTAAAAATGTTGAGTGATAACTTATAAGTATATGGGATGATATCTATATACCCTTGAAGTATCAATAATGTCATTTAAAATTAGGTCTATAAATCTTTTAACCTTTTTATTGTTTCTACCATAAGTCTGCAAGGAGGGCGTCATGAATTATATGCCAATGAGATTATTATGTAGATAGCGCTCTTCTTAAGCGTTAGGCAATGAATCTTTTATGTATAAGTTGTTTTCAACAAGTTATAAACGAATGGGGATTGAAGATGGGTGTCGAGTATGATTTACACACATTTTTATGTTGAAGTAGCTAGAGTTTGTAAGTGATTCTTAATTCATGTTATTCATTAGTTCATATTAAACCAAGACTCGAGAGTTGAAAAGGCGTACACATGATCATATCTACATTTCGAATACAACTTGGCCAAGATCTCAAAATGGTTGTGAACATACAAAATCAGTTGTCTCATTCAACTGGAAATTGAATGTACACATGAATCAAAGCAAACAAGAACCAATTTGTCAAATGCAAAAATGTTGCAAATACCATGCGTACATTTGCATACCTAAAACAAAGCATGCAATTTGAAAAGCTTCATACTTAATAAATCATTTTGTGAATAAATTATAAGTTTAAGGGAGATATTATGTCCTTAACTATACAACTTGATTAACGCAAGAGAACTATATGAAAATGTCACTTAACTATGTAATAATTCCCACACTTCAAAGATTCAAATTTTCGCACAAGGTGTTTCTACAAATATAGGTATCAAGAAACCATCAAAATATCAATTTATAAGCACTTCACTAAATTTAAATCATGGAGGATATTACAATATGATTCACGTGGCACTGTAAACATCCCAAAAGTTGAGCGATACTGTGGGAAATTACAAAGAATAATGTAGTTCTACAATTGAGAGGTTGCATTTGATTGACTATTTTCTATCAGTGAACTTCCTATACTACATCATTAATGTGTAGATGCGGCTTATGGAAGGTGTAATAATAATGTGGAAGGTACACTTTCACAACCAACATGTATTTTGTGCATTAATCCTAGTGATACCAAATCAATCTGATGGCAAGTGATGAGTGAGGGGAGGCTGCGGGGGCAGGCAGGCGGATCATCACAAGGGTTGGATGTTGTTGTGGAGTTGGACGCCACAGAGGACATGTTGCAAGTAGAAAATCTGTTGCAAGAATGTGGTAAGGCGCACAATGCATGCCCGAGAGGGGGTCATGATAAGGATATGGACAAGAAGGAGAGCTCTGAGTTACTAGAGGTTTTTTTGTCCGAGGATGAAAGTAATTTTTGGAATGTGGAGATTGAAAGATTAAGGAAATGCTCGTTCATTTGTAAGCTACTTGGTGGTAGACCTAATAGAGATATGGTTCGTGACATGCTACGAGTAGCTCTTATGGATCTGGTTCCACAAATACTAAATGTGCACAATATGGGTCGAAATTTCTTCCATGTTGAAGTGGTCAAGGGGGGTGATGTATCGCGGATCGTGGATATGAAATTCATAGAGCTCAAATATGGAAGAGTTATTTTGTTGGAGTGGCATGTTAACTTCAATGCTATGGAGGAAGACAAGAAAATTGGTAACCTTCGAGTGATTTCTATGATATTCCCAAATATTCCTCGATAGTTATACCCCTTGATACCGAAGATTGGGGATAATATTGGCATAGTTTATGTGGCATTCAGTGGTATGTTGGATGTTAGATAAAGCCTGCATAAAAAAGATTAAGGCAATGGTGAGAGGATTCCTATGGTTCTACTTGGTAAGGTTCTACTTGGTAAGCTTTTGGTGCAAAGTTTGCAACCCGGACCAGAATTTGGAAGGTGCTCCTTAGGAACAGAGTTGACCTTTGGTGTCCCATGAATGGTGGTGCTTGGCAAGCAAGTACATGGTGATTGTTCAATTCAGCTCAAAATTTGAAAGAACTAGCTAGCACGGAGGATAGGGTGGTTCGCGCCATAATGAACGCATGGTCAAGTTTAAGAGAAGGGTTGGTCTTAATGCAACCAAAAACATTGGATGAACGGCTACAACAACCACTATTTTGGAACCCTAGGATTAGAAGTGAAGATGGTATGATGCTTGGACAACAAAAGTACTTGCCTTGGGGGAGGATGCTAAGGTACAAGATTAGGTCGGTACACAATTGGGAGGTCTTCAGCATGAAGTGGCGGGGGTCAGGCTGTTAGTTGTAGGTTTACTTGAAGACTAGAGAAGGTGACCTAGCTGATAGATGAGGTTGTTGATGGATTAGGTAAGTTGAATGCGGAAGAGTCAGTTTGGTCAAGTTGGTTTATAAGTGAGGGTGATGTACAACTTATTCGTGGTAGGTGCTAAACTAATGAGGATCGTTTGTGGGGTAACCGAAGTTCTTTGACAGATGATGGCAGGTGGTTGGCAATGCGGGTGGTAGTGTTGGAGGGTAGGAGGTGGCAATTGAACCCATACCCTAAGACGCTTGATCATGATTGTAAAAAATGGCTTTTCGATAACAAGCCCTTATATGATTTGGAGTGGGATCCATTGGAGGTATGGTGACAAACACCAGGAATAAACAATTTGAAAAAGTTTTTTGAGTACAATATCAAGCTAGGATCCAAAACAGTGGGTGTTGTAATGATTCACAATAGTTGGAAGGATAAAGGCATTTCAAACAACGATCTGAAGTCGTTTTGGAGGAGACTATGGACATTGGATATGCCAGAAAAAATTAAGGCTTGGTTGTGGCTTCTTAACCACAAGGCGGTACCGGTAGGCAAGTGGTTGAGTTCTCGTGGTGGCGAGGCTGGCTGTAAGTTACGTGGACATGCTTTGGAATCAATCTCTCACTGTTTTGAGAATTGTATAGAGGCGATTACCATTTGGAGTAGAAGCCTTCGAATCGTGGTAGCCTGTGGTGTGAAAGGGAACGTTGTGTGGGGCTCCATACAAGGACCGTCTCTAAAAGGGGAAAGCTGGGGTGAATAGTTAAATCCACAAGGACATGGATTTATAGTGTAGGGTGGTAGCGTGTTCCAATGTGATGGGGTGAGACTAGGCACAAATTTTGAACTTTTTGAGGAGATTTGGCTTATGGTGACGTGTTTAACGGTCTAGTACATCTTGATCAAGCGTTGTAAGTTTGTTTTTCAGGAGCAAAACCTCTCATGCGGGGAGGTGATGTTAAATATCTGGTTTGAGCTTGTGGCTTGGTTGCGGGGTCGGCATGATTCGATTCATGGGGAATCAGAAGAAGTAGAAAGGGCAAGGTCAAAGTTCTTGCTGAAATGGAGTGGTTCTCCCATGGTAGTCTAATCTTTGGTGAGGCCTAAGTAGAATTACCAGGTGCCTAGGTGGTTGTTTCCACCGATGGCTCCCAATATTGTACATGGGTTGTAATTATGTATGTATAATTGAAACAAAAGTGGGTTAGTATAGTCATGTTACCCGAATAATGTTGCTAGAAAAGTGTTGGGAGATGTAGAGTCGGGGTAAAATGGGGTTTATTTCAGTTTTGTTGGAGTTAAGGGTCGGGTGAGTTTTTGCTATTTTTATTTGATAGTTTTGGAGTTGTTCCTCCAAGTTGTATACGTTGATCCCATTGTGGATTCGAGTAAACTCTGTTGTATTCTATCTGCTAACTAATGCGAAGTAGTGTTTTTTTGGAAAAAAAAAAAAACTTTGTGGGTAAATTCTAAATTTGTAGAAATGAAAAAGTTCTTAATGGAACAATCTTAAACCATTAAGTAGTCATGCAAACTCTTTGTTGACTTGTTGTCATAAGTTTGAATTCTTATAGTCACTTGAAATGCATTGAAAACACGACATGCAAAACATGAACGAAGTTCATTCAACATTTTGAAGTAGCCTCCGTTGATCCCCATTGCTTAGCAAACATTTCGTAAGTCTTGGACATTGAAAATTCGAAGGTTGAATGTAATTACTATTTACCACACCCAAAATTGACATGTTCATTTTCCTCACGCATTTAAAAAAACATAAACAATATCTAAACAAGTTGGAAAACATATATCTATAGGAGCAATAAATAACATGACTATATCGAATCATGTTAGCCATGTCTTTAGCTCACATACGTAAAAAGTATTCTTTGCAATGCAAATGAAGGTTGCACAAAGGTCACTTCTTTGACAAGGGTGAGCTGATAACATGCTAAACACTTTTTTGGGCAACATTTCGCATCATCTCTTCCACCACATGTTATTAGTTGGATGCATGTGACACTCAATTGCCCTATAAATTCACCTTTACAATTCTATCTATGCAAGGGGTTTTGTTAGTTGATGGAGAGATGGATATTTGTTACCGTCCACAGAGAGTCCACATAATGACTAGCGAGACTCAAGAACACAAATTCTCTTCATGTGCATCTCCTTCTTAAGAAGGGATCTTCATGCTCCGAAGCAAAAAGTCTGAACGTGTAAACGAGGCATACACATACAAGCTTAGCCTTCTAGGTGTTCCTGTTAGTTTGACACGCGAGCCAAAAGTTGAGCTTGTAGGTGTGTGTGCATATATGTATATGTACATACATATTGACGGAAGCCTGAAGGATGGGATAGGGATGTCCTTGAAGAACAATAATAAGGACAAAGACGGTAAGATTGCGTGTGGATTGGGCGGACAGGTGTGAAACCAGAGGCGAAATCTTGGGGGTCTGTGGGGCCCACAAACAAAATGTACCGTTGAGAGGAAAAGCTTAAGATCGATAAATCCAAAAATACGAAAATTGAAAAAGAAAAAAGAAAAAAGAAAAAATCATTTGTCTCTCTCTCTTTCTCTCTCTCATTTCGAGAGAGAAAACAAAACACACACACACACACACACACACACACACTCTCTCTCTCTCTCTCTCTGTGTCTCTCTCTGATTTTGAACACACACACACACAGACCCCTCTCCCTCACTGACCTCTGTCTGTGATTTTGTTCCGTGTCTTTACCCTACACCTAAATCACTCCATGCTTCCCTTCGCCATCGCCGTTGCTGTCTTTACCTTCTTTGCTTCATTCTCTTAACCCCCCTCCCTTCATCTCCCCCCATTTTGCTGCTTTCATGGCTCTTCCTCAAGCCGCAGCTTCTTCTTCTTCTTCTTCTTCTTCTTTCTTCCATGTCGATCCCGACTTCGAGTTCTGCGCTCCCCAATACTACGACTTCACTGTTTCGGAGACGCTCTCCCAGGTCGAAGAAACGGAGCGATGGTTCGAGACCTCCGCTAGCCATGGCGCTTCGCGTAAGTGTCACTCTCTTTCCTTCGTTCTTTTCTTAATATTTATTGTCTTTGCTTCTTCGCTCGATCGGTATCCATAATCTACACGTCTGGAGGACCGTAAACAAGAGATCACCTATGGACTTTTTCACTCTTTGAAGATGTTTATCTGAACATTTCCAACTGAAAAATGATTAAACACGTTTCCAGATTGTCGGAAACATTGAGGTTCATATTATCAGACATAATTTGTATATGGAAATCAGCTTCTGTACTGTAAATAGTTTATCCAGCACAGTCTTTCTAGTGCGTGGTTCAGTAAAGATATTTGAAGGTCAACCGGGTCTATCTTTATTCTGAAAGAATATTAAACATAACAAGATTGACGAGGAGCTTTATCTAGATATTCACAAATCGACCCGAAAATATCTATGTACTGCCAATGCTTGCCAATCTTTGTTTTGATTTGATCAAACACAGGAGCATTCGTTCCACGAGAAATTTTAAAATACAAAAACGTCGTTGATTGTAATGCTTGAAATTTTCTTAGATGGAATTGTGACGACATCTTATTTATGATTCAGCATTTTCGATTCATTCAAGGGATGTAAACCTTGCAAAGGATGGAAATGAAGGCGACCCTGACGTGGATCAGGTAATGCATTCATCGCACATGGATGAACAGTTCTGAATATTGTCTGGTGTACATGTAGAGAAAAAACAAGAAAAGAATGCGTAAAAGAATTATTATGTTTGTTTCTCTACAGATGGACATATCTATGTCACCCAGGGAATGTGCTCAAAACCTCTTCAAAGATCCTGTGTAAGTAACAAAAAGAAAGATATTGCATGAAAATATTATACATATAATATAAGAGAAGATATAATCATTTTGGTCTTTGCATGTTAAAACATTTTTAAAATTCACAGCCTCTCCATGGAGGAGGGATTTGGCATAATTGAGGATGAGAACGGTATGGATGACATTAATCTTGGTAAGTCCTCTGTATGATTTTGAAATAAATTCGTAGATAAATATTTCATTTTCTGTCAATCAACAAAGTATCATGGAGAACTACATTTTTGCAGGTAGTACATACGTGAACCTTGTTGATGTGGATCTGCGTACGCCTACAAGACATTGTATTACTAGTGAATTGGCATCAGAAAGCCATATTCTATCATCGTTTTCTCCTGGAAGTCTGCCAGCTAAACGTGCTCATGAGAAAATTTCAAAGAAAATCCCACAGTCAGAGAAGCCAGTATCAACCAAGAACTATCTATTGAGGTTGGAATTATCTTCCGTAGCAGATAATGTGTGTTCATTGGTTCATTGAGTGAGTAAGATCTTGACAAATTTGATAACTGATTTGTACAGGAAACCACCACACATGGAGAAAACTGCTAGACACGATGTGCAAGCAATAAAAAAGCAGAAACTAGAGGGAGGTCGATTTAGGCAGGTAAGGGAGGTCTCAATATTGCAAATAATGATGAATTTGGGAAGTTGTAAAAACTTAGCAATTACGGTGCTTCATAATTATTTAAAGAGGATTTATTCTCGGGCGAGTACTTGTTAGATGCATAGCCATTCAAATAAGTGATGTACTCGAATTTAATAAAGAGGTTATAAAATAGTGGATGACGATGACTGTTGAAGGAAGTGCCGAGTTCTCAGAGAAGTACATAGAAATGTTGTCAAGGAAGTTCATTTCCACAATAGCTACAACTGGTACAATCAAAGGCACAAATTTATCTCATCAATATCTGCATATGACTTTAATATATTCTCAGTTCTAACTCATCATTTATCTTTCGTTTCTCTTCTGGTGAAGCTTTTGATTATTCCTTTGATTTCAACATTTATCTTAGGCTGATCATTTGTGAAAAAAGAAAGACAGGTTGATTTTAACGAGGATAGAGCACAAACCAAATTTATAAGTTTATGGAGTATAGTACTTTAACTTTTAATTGTGTTCCTAGGGCTGTCTTCTCTGGTAAATATATCCCGTGTTTTCCATACACATGCTATGTTTGGAATCGTTTTCTAATATGTTATTGCAAATAAATTCAGATCATCAATATGAAGGACGAGAAACATACAACCAAAACACCATCCAATTTAACGATGCCACGTAGCTTTAATTTTTCAACTGAAAGACGATTAGCAAAGGGAGCTGGAGTTTCTTCTGTCTCAAAGGTTGGTTTAACTCAGCCAAAAGAGGGGTTTATAGTGATTATCATCAAAACGTTTAATAAAATATATTGCTTCAGGTTATCAGACCTAGATCACCCTTTGTTTCCATGGCTGAAAAAGTTCAAAGGTTTCAAATGAAAACCCGAGAATGCTTCCAGAACACAAGACTGAGCCACGTAAGTACACTAATAAGAATCAAGGAAGTGAAGAGAGATCATTTTGATTATCAGTGTTATTGATGTTAATCATTACATTTCAAATTTAGGATGAAAGAAATCCGCTTCTACCAGAAAAGCCAAGGTTGAGGATCACGAAGCCGAAAGAACCTGATTTTGAGACAGCTCAACGGATCAGACCGGCTAGGTATTTAAAAAATAATTATAGATCATATCGTTATATTTTGTTAAATCAATGTGTTATATTTTGTCTGTTAAATCTAATCCAGGGTCAAGAGCACAGCCGAGTTAGAAGCTGAGATGCTTGCCAAAATGCCTAAGTTTAAAGCACGCCCTCTAAATAAGAAGGTGAATCTATAGTAAAATTTTAAATTATTTTATCATTATTGCAACTTATATGTACAGGATCAGGAAGTATCTCCATTCTAACAATGCATAATATTAGATTTTGGAAGCTCCAGAATTACCTACTTTACCTAAGAGCAAGCCAACACTACCAGAATTTCAAGTAATGAAATTTCAGAATCTGCTAATTGGTTCTGTGAAGTATTCACTTTCAAAATGCTGATTTGCCTCCAAATTAATACCAGGAATTTCACCTTCGAACTTCAGAACGTGCACTTCAGCATTGTGGTGTAGCATCTGTTTCTTCAGCAGATTCTTCAATGGTGATGCTCTTGCAAGTTTATGTTGATTGTGTTCATTTAAATGTTTCTCTCATAGGAGCTCATATTCACCATATAATGTTCCTCTCATCAAAGTCTGTGTATACCATGAAACGTTCCTATCCTAATAGCTCATATTGATATGTTTCTCTGATAAAAGCTTGTGCGTACCATGAAATATATCACGATATGTTTCTCACATAAGAGCTCATGTATACAATGGGAATTTACTCAAATGAGCCCTAATGTATCATTGCTTAACAGTTTGAGGATTTGAGACAACGTCCAAAGTCAGTTCCTGCTGAGCCTAGGGAGCCACAGTTGGCAACAGCAGCTCGTGCACGGCCTGCTAAGTAATGATCATTTGTTTTTAGCAAATTGGCACATTCTTCCAATACTGTTATTTAATTTGAAAATTCTCTCCTAGAGTTAAAAGCACAGAGGAACGGGAACAAGAAGAACTTGCAAAAATTCCCAAGTTTAAAGCTCGACCTCTTGATAAGAAGGTACTAATAACAAACATATTTAGCAACTAATGTGCATCATGTGATACTTCTTTATAAATAAAATCATCATTTTTCTGGTACAGATATTTTTTAGCCGTGGTGATTTGGGAATTCTCAGGAATACTAAACGGCAAGTGACCATGCCAGAGGTATGTGGCGATATATTACAATAATATTCTCTCAATGTTTAGAACTAATATCAAATTTCATTGTTTCATCATCCATTCAAAACAGGAGTTCCATTTTGCAACTGATCAGAGAATCCATTGCCAACCTGAAGTTCCTCTAGATTTATTTAGTCAGGTGCTTTACCTTTCTAGTGATTCGGAAATCAGTTAAAAAATTTCATTCAGTGTACTGATTTTACCTGATTTCTCTTGGATAGCTCTCTCTAAATTCTCAGCAGGAGAATCATCCTCCAAAGCCAACAAGGCCAGAACCATTTCATCTTCTTACTGAGGTACTCATGTTAATCTTGCTATGAATGCTACTCAAACAGAATCATTTTTATCTTAAAATTGGTTGGATAGCTAATCATTTCTTGAAGATGTTGATTAGGATCGTGGGCAGAAAAAGCATGATCGCATGCTTACAGAGCTTAAAGAGAATGAACTCAGAGAAAGAGATCAGAGAATTCCAAAAGCTAATCCCTTGCCATATACAACAGATTATCCTGATGTAAGAATTAGTTAGGTTACTAATGACGGTTGGTATAAAAATCAAACCTTCAACACAGAATGTAACTATAGATTTCCACATCATAAAAATCTTCTACTTCTAATTACTCTTTTGAACAAATCTTTCACATTTCTTAGAGGAAAATCTTAACTATTTTTGTTGCTTGCAGATACCTGCTAAACCTGAACCTAAAGAATGTACCAAACCCCTACCCTTTTCTTTGGAAAGTGTAATGCGGCATGAGGAAGAGATGGCGAGGATAGCTGAAGAAAAATTTCAGCTTGAGCAGGAGGAAGCTGAACGAAGAAAGTTTCATGCGCAACCCATTACTTGCTTGTAATATTTTTCTCCTCTCACTAGTTCATGTTATGTTGGGTTCAACCTTTCTCAAAATGTTTATTTCTCAAATGCTAAAATTCTATATCGATGCATCTCATTAAAATTCCTATCACTAAATAGACTTCCATATGAACCATGAACAATTGAACATGACATATGTCCATATGTCCATATCGGTGATACTTCTATCCATCATTTACTTTTGGTTGGCAGTAAGGCTCAAATGTCACTTGTAAATGATAAATTGTGACTGTAGCCTTTGTTCTCCATACTAATTCATTAATCTTTTGGTTAGTTCGTTATAATTGTGAGAGCCAGATGCATTCTAATATTTCTAATTTGATGGCATTCTATTATCTGTTTTATGTTGCTACAGGGGTCCAGTCTTTGTTCCAGAAAGGTCAAGGATACCCCTGACAGAAACTCAGGAGTTTGCACTAAAAGTGGACACTCGTGCAGTTGAGCGGGCAGATTTTGATAGAAAGGTATGTAACTAAATCTTACAAACCTAAAAGGTTCATTGGTCAGATGCTGAAATAAGCATTTTTGGCTTACATCTTAGTAGCCAGTAGCATTACGATTTATTCAAAATTGAACCAACTGTTTTCTGGAAATTTTGATATGTTATTTGGTGTTGCTTCTATTTGAGTGGGTAGTAATTTTCTCCATTCGTTCTATAGTTGACATACCATCTCTTACTGTAGGTAAATGAAAAGCAAAACAATTACAAAAGATTCCGAGAGGAATACGAAGCTGCACGTAAGGTATGTACAAGAACTGAAACAATCAGTATTGATTGTCAATGGATGAATTGCATACACGATCGACCTTGCTCTCTTCTTGTACAGGCCGAGGAGGACCGACTTATAAAATACATGAGGCAGACTATGGTGCCACATGCTCGACCAGTACCTGCTTTTGACAAACCTTTTGTTCCTAAAAGGTGAGAAACATGGCAAATAGTGCATTTTTTCAAAATACAGTTCCAAAATACACCAACAGGTTGTAGATATTTTCCAGAATCCCCGCCCTAAAAGATAAAAATTGCACTTTACAATGGTATTGATTTGTACACTTTTCATTAATGGCTGAGTAAGCTATCCACTCTTTGCAGGTGTTTGAAGGAGCCTACTAGACCCTGTTCCCCCAAGCTGCATGTGTCACAGAGGCGGGAACGAAGGAATTCTCTTACATTTCGTAGACAATCCCTGACATTCAGTATTCAGAAGCGAGTTCAAATGAGATGATGATTTCTTTGATTGGATCACATTCTGTTACATAAAGCCTAACCACTACCACCCCTGTATACAAAAATCAGTATAGTCGACCTTGTAAATTCTGTGTTACCCCTTAATCTAGTATGGGGTGATACCATGGCAAACGCTTCAATGGGTATTGCATTTGTGTGCAATGACATGACCACACTGATAACCGCTCCATCAGCTATCTATCTATTTTGGTCACATTGTATCCCTCTCTTTCTCTGTGTCAATTCTACTTGCTTTGGTTAAGCATTCAACTTAATCATCAGTTCGATATTCCATTCCTTGTTTTGGAAACCTTTCAGAGTGTTCCATTGATGGGAATAAAGATTAACAACACATCACGATTATTCCAATGGGAAGAAATGTCGTTCATTCTTTACAAAAGTGTTTTGTATCCTTTAACATGGAAGTTTCCTCTGAACGAGTCATAATGAATTTTGTCGATTACGAGTCTTTTATGTATGCATGCAGTGCTTTCAAATATGAACCAAATAAAAGAACTGGTTCTAATGTCATAGTATAGTTAGTCCAAACTACTCTATGAACTCATCTCATGCAACTTAATGCGTTTTGTGAAAGTGTACTTAATGCTGGGTTTAAAAGAGCCGCTGGGAACCGCACACCTAACCATCTTAGATGCATGGGCATGTCCTAAGGTGCACCAAATGCCAGGTCCATAAGAATGTCGTTTATGAGATGAGGTTTGTTGAAGACTTCTACTTTCATTTTGTGTTTAATGAAGGTAGGTGAAGTTTTAAGTTTTCTTGAGTTCCAGTTACCTTTGGAACAAGGTCAAAGAGGAAAACACTAGGGAATCTACATCTTTAATGTTCAATCATGGATGATCCTAAATAAACTTCTTTGGTTCGTAGTTGGCTAGATAGAATGTATGTAATCTGCAATGGTTCCTTTTTAAATTCTTTGACGTAGAGTCCTTACACCACTTCCCAATATGTGTGGAGGTTTGCAATCATTTTGTTGACATGGGTTTCTTCATATGTTGTGTTGAGTTCTCTCAAGGTGTAATACTTTATTAA
Organism: Azolla caroliniana; assembly: GCF_043228905.1. NCBI lineage: Eukaryota > Viridiplantae > Streptophyta > Polypodiopsida > Salviniales > Salviniaceae > Azolla > Azolla caroliniana. The sequence continues at coordinate 19,896,983 of NW_028230445.1, forward strand.
CATATACCACTAGAGGAATTTTTTTTGGATATCAACAGTCCATTGCAAGGTCAAAACTATTGTCACAGTAAGGTGCGACAACTAACGAATGTTTCATGTGAAACATGGGGATTATTTATAGTGGATCCAATTACAATAAGAAGATGTGTTTATTAGTTTGAGTTTCTTGTCTCACAATTGTTTATGACTAATGAATTTCATGATATGGTGGGATGTATTGTGCACTATTAGTTAGTCATAAATTGGATACATACAACAAGATGAAGCGTACATGGTTTTAAGGCATCTTCCAAGCAGTTAGAGTCTTGGCTTGACAAACTTGAATGTTATTATGTTGTTAGGATTCTAGTAGTATGCCTCAAGCTAAGGTTGGTTCAATCAAGTTAGTTCCAAAGATGGTAGTACCTACGTCATTTTATCAATGCCAACCAATTTCTTTGATATGGGGTTGCATAAAGTGTTTCTCGAAGTAAATATCTTATGCAAATAGATTACCAAAGAAATTTTTGAAGTTGATATACTAGTCCATGACAATTTCATTGCAAATAGGAAGACATTGCAAATTTTGCTCTTTGAATACTCATTAAGAATTGATTATGATGTAGTTGGATTTGTAGAAAAGCTTTAGATAATTATTGGTCCTTTGTTTTAGGGTCAATGCATCAAATGTGATTTCCACCATGTATGTCCCTCTTTATATCTTTATCAGCCCAAGATATCATGTCCCAAGTAAGGCTTAAGGGTATAGTTACATGATACATCAAATATTGCCCTCACAATAATGGAGTTAGAGCATATCTATCAAAGTTGAAGTGAATTATGATATCACAATTTTGTTTATTGGAGCAAATGAAAATTCTTTTGGTGTCCCACTACCCATTTAGTAGTGACGCCATTGTAATGTTTTCCACACACATTTATTAATATTGTTGTACCATTAAGATAGATAGATAGATATCTTTTAACATCCATGAGATGAGGCTTAGCCTTGTTCTTCCCTTTTGGTGACTATATTGACATCATCAAATTACCAAATAACATCATCTCAATTTCGAACCTTGATGGCCAAGCAATGAAGCAATATTCCAACCCATATTTTGCCACTATAGAGCTATATATAACAAAAGGTGGCTCAAATCGTCTTTATTGAGAAGTTGCCTCAATGTACTTCAAACTCTATCACCTCTTGCACAACCACATTCACACCTTCAACATTTTGGTAAGGACTTGCAATACATTTCATGACCCATCAATGACATTGCCATTGGTACGATGATGGAAGTCTAGGTGCAAGATATGAGGGCACGAGCAAAAGCTAGAGAATCTAAAGCCTTGTGGCAACACTAGTTTGCGATGGCTATAAAGGTCATTTTTATGCCTTTTAGAGGGGTTCTTCATTCTTTGAGATTTAGAATAGAGTTTTTCTCTCTACCTCTCCAAGAATAACATATTATGTCAAATTTGGCCCTTAAAGCCAAAACAACAACCTAAATAGGATTAAATGTATCTAACAATTGGTGGTAAAAATCCCTACCTCTTGAAAACACTTGAGTCCAAGTGTCCATTATGAACATCATGCCCAAGTGTCCACTTGTGCCAAAATGTTCATTTATGTAAATGTAAATGTCGATGACCTTCGAGTTCATGTCAAACTTGCACCCCCATGTACCCAACCCATACTTATGTACATTGGGGTAAATTGTCATTGGATTTTCCATTTGGATCACTTAGTTGTGTTCTTGCTCGAAAGATACGAAGAGTCGTATTTCTCCAAAAAAATTCTACTTCCATTAGTTAAGAAAAAGTACATAGGATAATATACAACTCATATGTTACAAGCCACTTTGCAATGGCTACAAGAAAACATCATGTATAAATGAAGCAACAAAGCCTCATCACAAAATTACTCGACAGACTCCCTTCAACATGAGCCTCACACAACCCACATTCAACGAAGAGTCATATTTCTAATTTAACTTTGGTTGGGTAAATTGGCTTACTTTTTACCCTTTTTTAATATCTACTTATTTTTTCAAGGTTTCTTTTTGCTATTTTCGTTCTTATCTGTCTCCTTGCTCTCCTAGTTTTAAAGAATTAGAGAAAACTGATGTAGCTCTAAAACGTTGTGAATAATAAGATAACATGTGTTGTGCATTGTGTACGTGCTTGTTGGACAAGGGGACTTGGAAGCGAAAGATAATTTTGCGTCTATAGAGACGGGTCAATATTTACTCATGGGACTTGAGTATACAAGTTTTCCTAATGTGCATCTCCTACTAAAGAAGGGATTTTCATACTTCAAAACACAAAGTCTCGATGTCTGAAGAAGATATACATATGACCTCAACCTTCTAGGTGTTCCCATTATGGTATTCAACTCATTACCACCTTTTAATATATGTATCATAATTGGGATATGCATTGCTTTTGTATCTGATGATAGGCATGGAGTTAGAATATATATATATGAAAGCTCAAGGGAGTACTAAAATGGTAAATGTTTTTATTGGAGCAAGTTAAAATTCTTTCCTCGATGGAGCTTTCATCTTTTATGTTAGCAATTTAACGTGTCCCACTACATGTGTAATAGTGATAACACTGAATTGTGGTACCATTCTAGTGTTCTCACACACGTAATTGTATGTTTTTTCAATATATAGATGTAACTCAATTGGTAAGGTTGTTTGGGAAGGTTATGTGTTCAGCCTCTACATTCTACAATAACATCTAATGATTTAAGAAAATATGTATGGTATAATAGAGAGAGAGAGAGAGAGAGAGAGAGAGAGAGAGAGAGAGAGAGAGAGATGTCCAACCCACATGGATGTAGTTCTTTGCCTTAACAATAACTTTGGTGTTAATATTTGACTTCTCGTGTTCTGGTTGGATTTGTTAGAGATCCACGCCTTGTATTACACTAAGCTTCCAGATATAGTCTTGTCACACCTCAATATGCTTCGATGGACTTTGTTGTCTAGGAGAAAAGGTTCCCTTAATTGTTGTTATAAAAGGTTGCTTCCGCAAAGCATGTGTGCCAATGTACTTCCACCACTTTGATCATGAACATATAATGTTGTAGCATGGTCTTCTTTGGCCCAAGTTAGGCAATCATTTTCTTCTTCCCATTTGAGCTACAAATTTGCTTATTGACCTTGTGCATGACCTTCTTCATTCCATTTGTGGTGATGTAGGACTAGGCATGCCATACTAAAGTTCTCGAACATTGAGCTACCCTATTCACTTTCACATTTATTCTGTGAAAATGCTATATTTTGGTCTCATAGGTCCTATTTGACTTTTATTTATTTATGTAAAGAAAACATATCCTTCCATTAGTTTAAAAAGCATATCAACAACAAAATCCAAAATAGATGGAAAGGAAGTGACTATCCTTCCCCAATCCATCTTGTATAAGACAATAGCTAGACACGAATCCTTCCTTTGATAGACTTGATTGAGAACTTTGTCAATAGCTGAGACATACCATGAATTTGCATATGCTCGAAGCAAATCAATCTTCCTCATCATGTTCATATTGAACATATCCAGATACCACATTTGGGTCATTTGATCCTTGGAAAACTTTACATGCATCCAATATACCACCACATTTTATTTTATTTTCCCAAAACAAATATCCTTCCATTAGTTGTATAAAAAGGGTCATAACATCTACAACATACAATGTTTTTTTCCCCCATCCCGTCTTGTGTAAGACAGTGGTTGAGGAAACAAATCCAAAATAGAGAAAACAATCGAGTAATTGTAAGTTATTTCTTAGACACAATGCAAGGTATCATATCCATAGAGAACAACCAAAGTACTTATATTCGGAAAGAAGCCCTCGCAGGTCATAATTATGAACCTTTCTTCAATACTTCTTCAACCTACTCCTGCTCAACATAATCTTTATCCAAATAACCGCAATGCTACTAGAAACTTTCAAGGTAGATAATAGTGTACACCTATATATCACAGATTTGAAGGCGATCCAATATACCACCACATTTACAATGACCAAGCATCCTCTATTTTCCACATTCAACGTAAAACTCAAGCAAAGCATTATGGTATAAAGGTAATTTTGTATGCCTCAATCCATGATTTCAACATGTATGAGCATGCCTTCATGTAAAGACATGTGATCGGCACCCGCCTTGACGGATCTCAGCCCATCGAACAATTTATATGCATCTGATAAACTTCCACATGTTGCATACATATAAACTAGAGTGCTTCCAATGAGCTTCCAATGAGCATATGAAGACACAAACAATGTGATGACATTCAAAAATATTCATTCCTAATACATGCGTAAGTGCTATATAAAAGCATCCTCCCCCCATCTGTTTTCAGTCTATCTTGAAATCAATGCGGTCCAAGAGACTATATTCTGTAATGGAAGTCTTTTGAAGCCACTTCATTTAGTTGTATCCCCATGCTTTCTCATCTCTTTAAATAGTTGAATGGCCTTGTGAGTGTACCCTAAGCTGAACATAATTCAATGCTTCTTTATCTTGGCCATTCTCTACATATCCTCTAATGAGTGAGATCCAAAGTGTTGGGGCTTGTCCACTCAAGTGGAGCCCACAACATTGAGTCGGTTGAACGCTGAATAGGCTGAAGGCAAGTTATAATTAGTTGTATATATATATATATATATATGCCTTTTTCTTTTTGTATGTTTTTTGGGTGTGTGTGTGTGTGTGTGTGTGAACACAGATCATGTATAGACGTTGGACTACAAGAAGACAAAAACAAAAAAACAGAAAAAGAGGAGAGATAGCGTGACCTGATTTTCTGAGAGAAAACAAAGAGTGGAAACAGTTTTTTTGAGACTGCAGAGAGCGAAAACAGTTTCTGAGAGTGCAGAGAGCGAAAACAGTTTCTGAGAGTGTAGAGAGCGAAAACAGTTTCTGAGAGTGCAGAGAGCGAAAACAGTTTCTGAGAGTGTAGAGAGCGAAAACAGTTTCTAAGAGTGTAGAGAGCGAAAACAGAAAATAGAGAGAGAGAGAGAGAGAGAGAGAGAGAGAGAGAGAGAGAGAGAGAGAGAGAGAGAAACAGAAATCGAAAGAGTGAGCAAGAGGAACAATGAACTACTCTCACAAATATAGAGACCTACGAGGGGTTGTTCGTGCTATCGAAGAACCACGATTGAACAACACTTGTCCTGTCTACTTGTTTCAGGTTTCTTCGTTTTATGTTTTTCTAGTTTCTGTTTTCTTTGGTTTTCTATCCACCCAATTGGGTGAGGATTTATAATCTGGGTCATTGTTGTATCCACCCAGTCGAGTGAAGATTGTAGCCAAGGCTGTTGTCTTGAGGCTAGGACATTTTTCTAGTCAAAACCTAGAGAGTCCGTACTCATTTGTACCCACTATTGTCTAGCTGAGGTTGTTGCCTTGAAGTAGATACATTCCTCTAGTGAGGCCGTATTTCATTGTAATCCAAATTATAGTGAAGTTGTTTGGAACCTACGGTTCCTGTGGTTTTTCCCTATTTTGGGTTTTCCACGTTAAAAATCTTGGTGTACTCTCATTTTCGTCTTGTCGTTTCATCTATTGTTTATCAAGTGTTAATTGTGTTTGAAATTTTAATTACCCCGATTCTGCTCCATATTCCCAACACAAAGCGCCTATGAAAGCCATGTGTAAAAATATTACCATTTTTAGCTTTAATGAGCTCATCCATTTTGACGAAACAGAAAAATTTGTTCCCTCTCTATATATCTCCCATGTTGCCACATGCTTTCAACAAATCAGAAAATAAGTCTCAAAGGTCTTTCTTCTTGGCCCAAGCCTTGAGATTGCACAGAATCTCAGTTATTTCTTTCTTTTCAATTGCTCATAGACTGGCATGGACATACATATCTCCCAAGTCAGTACCAAGAACAGTTACATAGCCACATGCCTCATATTGGTGGAGGAAATACCTAGAGAGGTGGTTGATACCTCAAATGTATACAACAATTAGGTCCTATTTGAGTTTTGAATTTGCTTGTTGACTTTTTGCATGACCTTCTTCACTTCAAGTATCCTCTTTCTCAACACACCATACTCCCACTCTACATATGGGTCCAAGCTAGAAGAGTTCTAGGATCGGGCACGCCATAGTAAAGTTCTTGAACATCGAGAGTCGTTAGTCACTTTCACATTGATTGCATGAAAACACTATATTTTGGTCTACTCGATCATATTTGACATGTGAAGATGATAATAAAATCGATCCTCTATCTCACAAACACACAATCTAACAACTTGGATTGTGTAGAGCTACATTATATAGTTCTTTCTTTACCATAGGGAGGTGTAGCCACCCTATGTAGTATGGCTAATCAATAAGTTTTTTCCAGAAAATCCTACCTATTGTATAGGAATGCTTGAGTTCACTACTCGTCTAATCATGGATCATTCTAGGGTTTCCTAGGATTCTAAGTTATGCCCATGTTGTGACTATTTTCAAAGGATTCTTATTTTTGAAACCGTGGAGCACAATAGTTCTCCAAAGAGAAGAGATATTTTGTTTGATTCATGTTTGGGTTCTTTCATGGAGTGACTAAGAAGCATCCTCAATTACTTGATTTCAAGCAATTCAAGGACTTGTTTGTAGAGTGGAGAACATTATTGTCATTAAAATATTATAACTGAGTCTGGATAGTGAGGTCTTATGGTCGACATTTGTCTCCAATCAATATGTGTGATTTGAAAGTGACCAAACACATCACATGAAAAGATAAAGTTTTTTTGGTGGCAAATCAGGCATAATGTGGTTCCAGTTGGCGAATGGTTAGGTAAACGTGGCGGCCCGTTAGGCTGCCCACTTTGCCATTCACCTATTGAGACTCTGAGGCATTGTCTATGGGATTGCCCTCATGCTCAAAAGGTATGGGATAGAGTGACTCACCTCCTTGCGGCATGTGAAGTGGAAGGAACAGCATCGTGGAGTGTTGCGGCATGGCTTGATCATTCTGATGATAGGTGGACGGACGCCTTCAATGCGGATAGTTGGTGCTACGTATGCAAGCGAGGAAAAGTCTCCAAGATTCGATTTGAGAGAGGCTTGCAGTCTGCATCCCCTCGGTTCCCGAACATTTGGATGCTGATCGCAGGCTTCACCCTGTGGTACGTATGGAAAGCGCGTTGCCTAAAGGTCTTCCAAGATCTGGTGCGACCCCCGGAGAAAGTGATCATGGACATATGGTTTGCGCTTATTAGCTGCCTACGAGGGCAATTGGACGAGGTTTGCAGCCATTCCTCTGACGTGGATATTGCCCGTTTGCGCTTTTGACAGAAATGGCGGAACACGCCTATGGTGACACCAGGAGGAAGTGGCCCGAGGTGGAACTACCAGCCCCCACGCTAGTTATTTCCGGCTCACATACCACCCTCCCTCTGTTGTCGACCCCAAGAGTTGTCTCGTACTAGCCATCACTACAGGGCACTGTTTTAGCTGTAGGTACTTACACTAAGTAGTCCGTCCAAAAGGCGATGTAACTAGTCTCAATTTCTAGGACTTGATCGGAGGGGGATTCCCCGATCTATGCTTAAGCCTCCTTGTACAGTCTCTTTGTAATAATCTTACCTAACTAATGGGAAAGTAGCTTCATTTTGGATATATATATATATATATATATATATATATATATATATATATATATATATATATATATATATATATATATGCTAATGTAAAATAATAAGTCATTATAAAAAATTGTCAAAAAAACCCTCGTAAGTGCTTTACAAAGTTTTAGTAGGATCAAAATGTTTGTAATGATTTATCCAGTGTCCACTATTAATGACTTAGATTTCTTCATTTTGGTCATCTAATAATGGTTGCCATTATCCGCATTAAATATTTTAAAAATCATTCTCATAACAAGTATTGTTGGTCGTAATTAGAAGTGATTAAGAATTGATATTTAAGATGTGCTTGCAACTTCCATAATCTCTTACTCAATACATCATCTAATATAACTTTATATATCATAAAGCAAGATTAGATCCCACCCCTTTTTCTCGTAGTTCAAGTGTCACCTCTTTATCATGGTTCACATGTCACATTTAATTATTGGAATACCTAGCACAACCATTTTTTTTATAGGATTCACTCTCAATAACGCCTTTTAGTTTTGGAAATTTTAAAAAGTAGTTGATTAAGCTCATGCACCTACATGTGTATGTTAATACGAACATGCATATCATATTTACAAGAATAGTGTCATCAATATGTCCCTCGATCAATATATCAACATATAACAATAGATTGGCATATGATAAGACATATAAAACACTCTTCTTATTAAAATTTAGGAAATGCCATCGTACGTTAAGAGAACTATCCATGCAAGAAAACCTACAAATAGTTGTAATTCTAATTATAAAGGGCAAAGCATTGATGCAAATATTTGTGATCATAGTCTTTTTATGCAAAGCATCGACACATTGGTAACCTTTTACTCACTTAAAATATATTAGGAAAAGAGAGTACACTACTACAACCATCATTTAAAACTATCCATTTAAAAATGTTACAAATGTGTTGAAGTAAGCAATACGCGAAACTATTAAAGAGAATGAAATCATGTATACGCAAATTTCATGTAAAACCATCACTAAAAACCATTTATGGGTGACAAACGATTTAGTTATAACTAGTAAGAGAACCCCATGTCCATACTTCATTAAGAATAACAATCGGCAACGGTTCGGTTCGGTTTGAACCGAACCGAACCGCAAAACCGCGGTTTAATGGCTTAACAGTTTCAATGGTTCGGTTCGGTTTGGTTCCAGTCTGGTTTCAACAGTAAAAAACCGCGGTTTAAACGATTTAACAGTTTCTATTTTTAAAATTTTGAAATTATTTTTTAAAAAAATTCTAAAGAATTTTAAAAATTATTTTTTAACAATCTTTTCATCTTTACACCTTATTCTCACATTTTAGGAACATCTTAAAAATTTTAAAAATTCTAAATAATGAAATATTATAAAATTAAAAAAATTAAAAATTTGACCTATGTTGAAAACCGAAACCGAACCACGAAACTGTGGTTTTTACGGTTTAATGGTTTAACAGTTTGAAAAATATTTAACGGTTCGGTTTAACAGTTTCGCAATTTGGTTCGGTTTGGTTCAAGTTTCAAACAATTTAAAACGGTTCGGTTTGGACCCTCTCAAACCGAACCGAACCGTTGTTGATTGTTAATTAAGAAGGTAGTGTTGTGAGAATTCTACTTTTAATATATCTCTCACTATATGGCATGTCAAATTTTTTAGCCCTAAATATCATGTTTGGACATAAAGCTAAATGACATGAAAAAACCTACTTGCACTATTTGCAGGTTTATCTTGATAACACATGCAATTACTAGTCATTGTGCATGTGACATGCACGTAGAACCATATCCCTCAGAAGTAAACAAATATCTGCAACTTAATTCATATTGTTTCCATAAAGGTATAGAAACATTTCTACTTTTTGCATCGCGTTCCTAGGTTATTATTCATTGGAACATGCAAATTATTGAAGATGGTAAAAGGTGACATTTTTCAGTATTCTAGAAGACCTAATGTCACTTTCGTGGTAACAATAATTGCGTAAATGTTTTGATGGCCCTATTGCAATTACAATAAAGCTTATATACGTGGCAGGCAATACTGTCATTTTCAACCTTTGGATTATGGGAAAGGATTGTGTATATGAAGCTGATTGAGAGAAAATTGTAGTTTCATTATCTCAAAGTGTTTTGCAATGATATACGACATCACTAAACATAAATGTCTTTTTTAAAGTGATCCTAACATTAAACCTAACAAAACCCATGACTACTAGACACACACGATCAAAATTCCAAATGCACGTATAACGTCAATGCTTCACATTTTGTGCTTTATCACATAATACAATGTTAATCTCAATGCAATATATTATATTTTCCAATTTCAAATACGTTAAGCGATATAATCCAATGTTGGGTGCGTTAGAAAGCATTCATAAATGAGGTACTATGAGTTTGCCTAATAGTTGCATATACACACTAGAGCTGAAGTATTCATTTGTCTTAGCCTTTAGGATTACCATGCCTCGTAGGAGTATGGATGAATCCAATGTTCTAAGAACTATCAAACAATCCTTAGTTTGAACTATATGGGCAAGGAGAGTTTGTAATCGACTTTTGTAGATGAACAATCAATGTCATGGATATATTCTATCTCTACATTGGCTTCATACCCCAATTCAAATATTCTGTATGATCATGGAATTAGTTTTATCCATTGAGCTTTTTTGTTTTTGAAAGATTCACCTTAGTATATCCCTTGAAAACTGTACATGGAGAAAACACATAAGGAGACATATCATCTCACTTCTATCGTGATACAAAGGCTAGTATAAGCATATGATCCAGCAAATGTTGTCATATATGAAACAAGTAGAACAATAAAGATTAGTTATGCAACATAAAAGAAGGTATGGCATAATTCCACTTCAGACTGGAAGTTGTATCCGAAAATAAGTGAAGTCCTTGCCATCAGCTCTTAAAGTTTCATCCATAGAGTTAGGAAGATATTCAAGGAATTTGTCAAATATGAACACTATGACAAGCAAGTATAGTGAAGAAAGTTAGAGTAAAAGTGGATGTAGTTATCGCTCATACTCACCAAAATTTGGAAGCCAATACTTATAAAAGTCGATACATTTGTCTACCCACCCATACAAAAGATCCAATACAACTAGCTCTCTCTAAACAATCGTTTTTTGAAGGTTGAATGTAGCGAGAGTGGCAGTACCAAGTACCACTTGATGCCATGGCGGTGGTATGGAACGCCGATCAAGGCTCATGTCCATCTCGATTCCTTCATTCGAGGGTGGTGAGGTGGATCGGCACCCTTCTTTACTATCTATCATTTATTTCCTTATTTCATACATACATTAGAAATAATTTATAACCTGAAGACCTCTTTGTTGTGCACCAGTAACAAGTTATGCATGTTCTACTCCTAGAGGTCCCAACAACTTCAAGTGGTGTTTTAAATACTTTCTATACTAATTGAATGATTCTTGTACATAAGCCTAAGGATGCTTTACACTTTACTTGATGATCTAGTGATCTAGATTGATCCTAAGCTCTTTCACATCAAAAGTCACTTTGAGATCTTGTATCCTTGAACCTTTTCCATGCTTAAACCGCCAACTTGATCCTTAACCCTTTTACATCATCATAAGGTGCTCCAAGATATCAAACCAGCCCCATCATGTTTCTAGCTAGGGAACCTTTTTCTTTCCATGACTAATTTGCAGGACTGTGTAATCGTGATACATCAATGATGCGCATGCTAAACCATTTTATGAGATATCCTTGCAAAGTCCATGATATACATAAGACAATGTTTGTCCATTTCATCTCCAACCATGTATTGTCCTAATAATTCCATTTTAAAAATAATTAGCCAAAACATTATGTGGTATCTTTGGGTGATATAAAAAATAAGCCAAATTTCAATAATAGTTTTATTGGTTAACCAAGTGAGTGGAAAGGATGAAAACATGGTGGTATTTGGTGGGCACATCTCATTAGGAGCATATTGGTCAACCAAGTTAGTGGATTTGGATATAAGCATTCATTGGTTAAACAAGAAAAGAGTGCGTTCCCACAATGGAAGGCAAGGTTCAAAGTCATTTCCATTGTTATGAGATGAAAAATGAAAAATAAAGCCATCAAGCTTCTTCTTCTTTTCAATTACTACAGAAAAACACAAGAGCTAAAATCAATTCATTACGAAACGCAATTAGGGAAATCACATATTTAAGTTAATTAATAAATAATCATTTAATATATACGATAATGCTAATTACAATAAGATCTCATTACATGAGAGAGCATATGTTATTGATGTGACTATCATTGTATTTACCATGTATTTTGAAGTAATTTTCGTTGTGATTTCGTGGACAAACTTGTCACAGAACATGGATGAACGTGTCAGCCACACTAAACTTGGGGTTTTTAACACTAATGTCACACACAAAATTATTTGTTTGATTGTTTACCTATGGCCATTGACATACATATAAATTAATGATAAAGATATCACTTTAAAGGCTTAAAAAGTATGTCGATTGTCTGTGTGCTCATCAATGAGAAAAAAGCAGAGGTAACCATTTCAAGTCTGTGTTATCTAAAAAGGGGCCTTCTTTTGACAAATGTTCAAATAAAAATAGCTCTAGTTCTTATCGTGACAAAAGTTTAGAGACAAGACTTTTTTCTTTTTGAGGTCTTCCTTTCTGTATATAGTAATTAAAGTGAGCGGCTTAAACTAGTTTAATTAAAGCGGTTGTCGGTAGAAAAACTTGCACGACCAAGTTAAGACTTTACGTGAATTAGGTTAGAATTACCGATAATATAATATCTTGCACATACAACACTTACTTATAATAGAGCATCTTGAATATATGTGTATGTGTAAGATATGTGTATTATAAGTGTAACATCATCTTTATAAAGCTAACCTCTTGTACCCAAAAGCGGTCATCTTGTCATTGTTTTGTTTTTATATTTGAGACATGTTTCTCCAAACATGACGACATTGTGCACAATAATGCATTGTATACACCTTGTTTTAATTACATTTTTATGTGGGTTTGTATCGAGTAGGAGTTTCGTCCGTGGCTTTACGAAGGACATGTGCATCGGATCATGTGTGGCGCTTCAACATGTAGTGGTCATGACAAATTGTTCAGAAAGCAAAGGTCTCAATGCATTGCCCTTCCTGAGCTTTTTAAATATGTGAACTTTTGCCCCCAGCTTTTTAAGTAGAAAGAAAGATGTTTTTAAAACATGTACATATGTGAGATAGCAATCCTAAGTCGTTGTGCCAAATCCCACAATTCGATGAATTTGATTAATTGAAGTTTGCATACTTTCACATATATAGTAATTGCTTCAAAGTCTATGACCTACTCCTAGGGTCTATTTTGTATAATTTGAAACTAGAGACTTTTTTGGCATGGCCTTGGCAACCCTTGGAATGTGGAAAGTGATTTGTAAAGCCATGTTTTTCGCAAATTTGTTTTTTTTTTTCCCAAAATGAAGCTACTTTCCCATTAGTAAGGAAGGATTATTACAAGGAGGCTTAAACATAGATCGGGGAATCTCCCTCCGATCAAGTTCAAGATAATGAGACTAGTTACAACGCCTTTCGATTGACTACTTAATGTAAGTACCTATAGCTAAAAACGATGTCCTTCAGTGATGGCTAGTGCGAGACAACTCCTGGGGTTGACAACGAAGGGAGGGTGGTAAGTGAGACGGAAACAACCAGCGTGGGGGCTGATAGTTCCACCTCGGGCCACTTCCTCCTTGTGTCTCCATAGGCGTGTTCCACCATTTCTGCCAAAAGCGCAAACGGGCAGTAACCACGTCGGTGGAATGGCTGCAAACCTCATCCAATTGCCCTCATAGGCAGCTGATAAGCGCAAACCATATGTCCATGATCACTTTCCTCTGGGGGGCGCGTTGCCTAAATTAGTTTGTTACCAAGATCTAAAAGTAGAGTTGTGACACATTTCTATAATGAAACCAACATCAAACACAAATGCATCTAATTCTTCGCATTTCTCCCATTCTCGATCCTTCTTACTAGTATTTTTATTTGCACTATATCAAATTGCCCAAATGCTCGTCAATTAATCCCTACAAAGAGAAGTTGCATAGATTGTCTAAAAGTACAAACGTTCCAATGATATCGAGGGTTATTCTTTACAAGAGAAGCAATAGTTGGGATATTACATGGCCTTAAAAAAGAAGGCGGAGATTGGAATCATCATTGAAAAATTTTAAGACGTCCATTGTGTTATTGAACATGTCGTCGGTAATGAATGCAAAATAATACCTTGGATGTATAATTTGCTAAAATTTATAATGATGCTAGGTAGGTCTTGATCAGAAGAGTTGTTTCTTTCTTTTACAATATTGGTATGAAAGGATACATGGACTACAAAGCATGATTGTATGGGGGATATCTGTTATGTGCTTAACTCCTTAAGAATGAATACCATCATACCATGTAGATTTTGGCATGAAGATTGAATTCGTAGAAAGGTCTAAGGAATTAATCCTTATGTGGACAATGGAACTAAAAAATGTAGACGTGATGAAATACAATATGAGTCTTGCATAGTTGAAAGAGTGCCTTGTACACATGTTGTCACTAACTTAATCTCAAGGTTTGTGATGAGATTTCACATTTGATGTCAACTTGGCTCCATGGTTGGTTTAAGCACAATATGTGATCAACCGAGTAATCTAGTAGTTTTCCACAACAACTTGTTTTCCTTAGTTTGAGTTTTCTTTTTGTTTTCTTCACACCATTGGGTCTTTGATTGATTTCGTTTTGATACAAATTGTTTCCACCCTCTTTTGTGATGAGTGTTGTTGTGCGTGAAAGGAAGGCTTTATTTAATTGAAAACGATCTTGACACTACTTGCCAAAGTTTGTCTTCCTTCATTGCTTCTTCTTTGTATGTTTCCTTCTTGGTTGCTTATGTTATATTGCATCATGTGTTTTCTACTTCCCCTGTGTGTAACTTGTTCCATTACGTAAGTTAATCATGCACATAACTCGAATATAAGAAAATCATAAAATGAGTGTTGCACTTGGGTAGCTTCATAATTTCCATTGTAAAAATACTCTCAAATAGAAATATACTACTTGATAAGGTTGGGTTAACATTACGCTACATATGCCCGAGATTGTATGTGCTAGGTGACTAGCACTTTAAATATAATCTCAAATTCTAGGTCTATGTTCCCCTAGACACTAAACAAACAAACTGCCTAGCCGCTAATGGTTTTTTTTTGCTTTTATGTCATCCTCCTAACCACCCTAACAATAATATGCATTGTCACGAGAATCACGGAAGCCATGTTAAGGCTAGCTCCCTTTAGAAGGAAGAAAATGTTAAGTTTGATAAAAAGAAATTAGTTGAGCTCGTTGAGAGGAAATAAAGAAAGTCGTAAGATCATTATAGTGTGTGGTTTCATATCTTACATCCATTATTATTTCCTCATCTAGCACTCTCGTAATTTGGGACATGTTTGCTTTATCCCTTTGTCTTTAGATGTCCGCACATGGTAGGACAATCAAGTGGCACCACCTTGATTGGTTTTTGAAACAACTGACAAGGCTTGAGTGGTTATGGCGGGACGATAATCAAAATAATTCTACAAATTTTAGAAAGTATTCATTGGATTGTTGTTCTTAAAGACTCATTATCCAACTTGGAGACCAATATGGATCATGCTTTTGTCTCGCGAATGTTTAAAGACTATAAAGAATGTGGTCCAATATCTTGAAATATATTATCTTTTGGGGTGTGCAAGATGAATGCATGGCTCTCGATGTATCACATGCCACTCTATCAACAACCTATTTTTGGACCATACCGCGGTGCATTATTGGATGGAACGTAATATAGATTTCAGCTCATGGTTTGCCTTTGGCGGACTTCAACGACAAATTGACATGTATATGGAATGTCAACTTGAAAATTTTCCACATAACTTGCAATGATGTGTAGGATATGTGAAATAACAAGTCAATGGAGTCGTCAAGATATTCTTGTGTCACAAGGAACGTCTATTTGGGGATTTCTACTTCACCTAGTCTGGACTTATCCCTATACAACATTTTTCTGCATCAAATGACCTATACTATAGAGTTTTGGTTGTTGCTCGTCCAATCGATGAACTGTTTGGCATTTTACCCTTCAACTTTTGGTCGTATTGTTTTGACAGTTTGGTTTTGTGATCGATGGACACTCTTGATTGTTGGTAATGAGTACAATCCTGGGCAATCCAATCCATATCAATTATTTGGGTTTTCCCTCCGCCAATCCCTTTATGGTTATCATGCTTGCGATGATATTGGTGAGAGCATTTATGTCGAGTTCTTTAATGTATGTAAATCACACATTTTTAAATATTCTTTGTGGGTTTAAAATCACTTTGGATTTTTTATTTTAAAAATTCCTTCTTAGTGCAAGACTGACAAAATAAAAATGCCCATCAATCCATTGGCAAAAACAAAATTTTGTTATCGTGGGCAAACACAATGTAACTCCCTTCATGGATTGGAAAGAAACTAAAACGCAAAGATTAATGAAGAAAAAAAACTAATTGAATTTATGTTTTGTCAAAATCAGAAATTTTATTTTATTTTTTATATGTGAGAAGAGAAGACGACCCTTTTGAATTATATGGTTTTTGTTTTTTATTTTTATTTTTGTGAGAGGGGAATGCGTTGGCCATTAAACACAAGACACCCCCCCACCACCCTTGATTCAATGAATATATTGAATATGCCAAAGAGTGGTATGCCTAGGAGAATGCATGTTGCACATGGAATGGAAGGTTATAAACAAGTTCATGGGTATTGTGTAGATGTATTGGAGTGTGCATGGTTGCACATGGAATGTAGTTAGGATATAGATGTTCATGGATATGTCATGACTCATGCGTATGTCAAGGATGGGACACCGGATGGTATGATTATGAGAATCCATGGTATAAATGTTCATTGATACGCCCTATATGTGTAAATGATCTCTCTTGAATAAGTGTATGATTAGGGGAAGATATGTGGTCACACAAGGTTAGTAAGGACATAGTACATACACAATTATGAGTATGTCAAGGGTACGTTATGGACGGACACGGATATAGTATAACACGATTAAGTATACCAAACTCGAAAGTCCATTGACACTTTGTGCAAATCATTTTCATAAAGGGACATATGGATGCTACAATGTGCATAAATATCATGAAAATGTTGCGTGTTACTAATTATGCTATCTAAGAAATAAGCAAACACTCAAAGCTACAAATATAGTTTTTATCATTACATCCATAGAAAATATGGTGTCCAAAAGATTGCACATGGATAAACTTATTATTCATCAATTACTCATGTGTCGGAAAATGTGATTCATTCACAAATGCCGAAAAATCCCCAATATTAAATTGGCACAAGAGGAGATGTTCAAATAACCACGCAAATCTCTCAAAAAATCTAAGCTCTCTGATAATCATGCAAATCCCATTCATTTTGAACTTTGAATCTACGGAGCTACGTTGTAGGTTGTGAAGTTAACATCATAATTCCCCTAGCTTTAATTTCTTGTGGACAAACTCACACATCAAGTTATGGGAGGACATTAAGCCACTAAGTGGATGTGCTTGAGTGCTTACGAAAAGTCTAATGTCGTCTTGTGTGTAAACGACCTTCAAAGTTTGAACTCTTAAATTGAGGTCATGGTGGGTATTGTCTTTGGACCCCTCCACCCTCTCTCTCTTTCCATTATAATTTATGCATATTTTATTTGTAACAAAACGATGAATGTATTTGAATATGAGCACACATTATTGACCTGAAATATATGTGCATTTACCTAGAGCTCCCAAAAGACCAACTACGATTTCTCAATGTCACATTGAGTTTTAAGTCCCCAGGTGTCCCAATTACTACCATTCAGAATTCCATGATTGCTTCACAATTTCCACAAGAATTTAATTTCCCCAAATTTCTATGCAGCCGACTTCATTAGTCCCTCTATTTTTGGTCAAATAGATCTTCTTCATTAATGTATAATCGCTCCCAAATGCCGAAAAACCCCTCAACCTTATATTGGAATGAGGTGGCATGGACTAGAAGAAACGCCTCAAATAATTGTACAATATTTCGAAGCTTTTAGGCTTCTTTGGCTTTATCCCCATTCACTTTAACTTTGAGTTGGTATAGTGTTAGTTTTAGATTCAACTTACCAGTATAATTCCCTTGGCTTTAAATTCCTGCGGACAAACTCGCACACATCAAGTGATGTAAACATTTGCATTGAAGAAATGGCAGCACCAAGATCGTAGATTTTGGTACAAGAATAACCTGACAAATACCCTGTCCAACATGTACCATAAGGATTTATTACATTGGGTAAATCACAATGCATGGTGGGGGAAACTTGAGGCGACCTTATCTTCGTAGATGAGAACCTTCGAGAACGGTTAAAACGTTGGGAAGTGTCTCCACATCGCCATTTTTAAATCATATTTTATTGTTTCAAAATTACCTCAATAGTACCATATGTAGTTTAGATTTTTAGTACCACTCACTTTTATCTCTCTCTCTCTCTCTCTCTCTCTCTCTCTCTCTCTCTCTCTCTCTCTCTCTCTCTCTCTCTCTCACACACACACACACAAAATTCTCATGTTCAATGCGCATATATAGTTAGTCTTGTACGATGCTTCCACTTTCACCAATATGTAAGTCAAATGTCAAACATGGTCAATACCTCTCATATTTGTGATCATTATTATAAAATGATTCGTGGTCACTTGTGTTCCAAACTAGGAACATCTTGTTGGAATTGCGGTGATACATTGACGTTTTAGGATTATGTATGTGCATTCATTGTTGTGATTCAATATTGTGGATGTATATCACTTGCTTAAGTAAGAGGCAACTTCTTGATATTTATTACAGACATGTCCACACATCATGTACAACATAGAAATATTAAGTATATGTGCGCATATTGTGTTGAAACAAACACCCCATGCATTTGCCCGAATGCACAACATGCACACACACAGATTCACTTGAAAATAGGAATTACGCGCTCATATATATATCTTCAATGCACTAGTTTCTTATGGCTATGTACCTTCTAGATTTATCTATCATCAACATCAAAATAAGTGCTCGATTTAGAGAGAGGACCCTCACCTTTTTTTGCTTTGATTGTGGCTATTGTTTTCTAGCAATTAGAACTCCAAACTAAGTCATATCAACATATTTGTATCCATATAGCTTATCATATGTTAAGGATATATTTTCAACCTCCATGTGATAACGTACATAATCTATACATTGTGCATCAACCCCTCTTCCTTTCAACGTTTGCCCCGCTCCACATTTTTCTCTTTTCATATTTATAGTTCCACTTCTATTAGAAACTTCAAACCCCCTCATTCTATACCTTTCAACTCTAGTCTCAAGGCACACACTCTCTCTCTACACCCTGTTTACTTTCCCCACACTTTTAGACCGCACCTATCCCTACACACATCTCTCTCTTAGTCATAATGTGCACTCTCAATCACAACATTCATTAGTAAGAATTCTTGAACATCGAGTCAATAATCAACTCTAGACACATAACTCGAGGTAAGTTATATTTCGCCCTTTGACAAGGATGATCTAATCTCTCTCAAAAAGAAGAAGAAGAGAGAATGCTTTGTACTAAAATGGTCCACAAAATTGTCAATATGGGACCAAAGAAAAGGCACTAAGGACCAATGAGGAAGGGATGCGACTTTTCCTCAACAACCCAAAAAAGCATGTGGAAGCATCATACTTACTCTCAAGGGTGTGGATAAACTTCCCCCGTATGATAGCTAAAGTATATCGAGCTAGGTCATGTATTGTTTCCAAGTATATGAGAGGATGAACACATCCAAATATTTTACCATTTAAACGTTTGCAAGCTTTGCTAAATGTAAAATCTCAATAATGACCATCAAGCTCTCAAGATTTGCAACATATGATCCAAGGTGCCTATAGAATACAAGGCATGATAAAGTTGTATGCAAGCTAAATAGTTTGCTTATGTTTGAAACAAATCACAACTCCCTGTGGAAAAAACTTTTATGTAAGCATGAGCATGCAATCAACGTGTTAATTGCATACCATACACTACAAACGAGCGTGTAGCCATACATAATGTACTTGTGACTCGTGCACATGGTCATAGTTCATATGTAAACATGTCCAAGTGCGCTACTTGAGTTCAAACCAATTGTCCTACATGTATAGCATGCATGCGTTGAAAGTAAACAAATCGATATATCAAATGATAGAATTGTGGCAAAGAAAATTTCAAAAAAATGTGATACTCTTGCTTGAAGCCATCACTATAATCAATAGAAAGTGGCATAGTGATGCTCATTCTAGATGTGTCTCCCTATCCAAATAGGTAAGCGAAGAAAGAGACCATGTCATAACCACATCATCCCACGTTATTGTTCACTCTTGTGGTGGTTTTCAATGATATAACAATCTGGCTCAACATAGTTATGCATCCTAACCATGTGCCATCCACCCACAATAGTGAATTAACATGTCAATGGTTCCCTCTACCTCTAAGTCTACATTGGTTCAACCTAGTTCAAGAGATGGGGAAGGAGGCCCCTACATATAATTACGAAGGAGACCCTCCCTTTTGTTTGTAGGAGCATTAGGCAGGTGGGTAGATAATTGCGGGGAATTGAACAAACTAATAGATCACCTCTAAGTACTATTTTCAACACATGCAAAAAAGCACTACTCTAATTAGACATTTACTCAATATTCACTTGAACAACCAACAACACACCTAATACCAAGCGAATTTGTTGGTATATTTGTTTATCCAACACAACTTTTGTAGTTTTTATGATTTTATAATACCAAGGCGTATCTTTTTGAAGAAAAAAAAAACCAACAACGACACCTAAATGGTACTAAATGAAGTTGTTAACAATCTTGCCCTCACAAATAGGGTTTTACCAAACCTAATATATATCTTGTAAAGATATTTGTATTTAGTCGCCCTTGCGAGGGCAACCACATTAGAACAAAAGAAAGAGCCTGAGTCAATTGTGAAAGTTGTCTCGAATTCCTAGGGTGGCTACATGGAACCCAATTTGGCAAATGTTGTTACACTTGTTATCACTTGATCCCAAACTTATGTAGCTTGATGAGGGCAAGATTCACTAATGGAGCTCTTAATTGCACAACGCTTGTCTCTGGCCAAAAAAGCAAATAACGCATCCAACTTGGTACCATACATGTAACAAAATGTTTAGGATGGATCTATAACATGCCCTAGTAGCTAGGATGGATCTCATGGGGTGACTTGGGCCTATTAATCCCAAATGAAGGTCAATAGGGCAAGCATGAGTTATTGTAAGGTGATTCCATTTGTTCACATTCATTCAAGAGCAAACAAGCACATTATCCCATTTCCTAAGTATTGCACTTAGTGCATACGAGCATTTCCATATCATCATAACATGACATCACATTGTTTATCAATGGTCAATAAATAACAACACACTTGCATTCCAAATAGTTGGCTTTCCTCATCTCCTTGACACCAACTATATGCTCACTAATGTGTAATCCGTAAAAAACATATTGTAAAGTCTAACTAGTATTGTTCCACCATTGAAGGAAGTTACATTGATCTAATTCCACTATCAAGATGAACACGCTTGCACCAACCGAATGTCAACCGAATGTTTTTCGATCATGAAATGTTGATAATGAGTAATTTGCTACCTATGGGCATAGGTTGTTCTCTCTTACATGGAATCAAGACAAATCATCATCCAGTCTCCCAAAATATATGTAAATGTAATCAAACCTTCACTATTCAAGTTGGGGCACAACTTACATAAGTAATGAAGAATAGTATAAAGAAAACATTTAACACAACTAATAAATGTCTATCAAAGCTAATATATCCTCAAACATTAACTTACGATAGCTTGCCTCGTATGCCTAAGCTACAATGTGTGAAAGTTGATGTAAATACTTCACATTCATTTATAGAATACCACCATAAATGTATAACATATATTTTGAGTGCACATGCATTGCCCATATTCTTACGAAGAGGAAGTCACTTTAGAAATGATTGATGTTGAAAGCCTTGATGGCTCATTTGAACTTTCATCTCTTGCATTCCTATGAAGGTCGTACACTCAAAATCCCGCGTCCAAATTTCATCAACTTTACATCTTCATTTGAACTTCCATGTTTTGCATTATTGTGAAGGTTGTCATTTGCCTTGCACCTTTGCCTTTGGCATGTGAATGTGAATCCAAGATTCAACCATGAAGGCAAAAGTATGCATGACTTGCCACAAACCATAACTCTACATTGTAGACTCACATTTAAGAGCATTGGCTCTACATTTTAGTCTCACATTTAAAAACATTGTGCTCTACAAGAGCTTACCGTCACCAAAGTTGTGGAAATTCATAAATTAAGAGTTAAGAACTTAAACCCTTATCCTTTCTAGTTGACGCATGTCATGGTGACCATGAGAGTGACATCGATGTCTTTTTCATATATCTAGAACAAGGTCCTCGGGGTCCTCAACAAGTGTGTTAATCATTTTCAAGCCATTGGCATTGCTCCACCTTTAAGTGTCCATTATATACTCTAGACCTATGGTTGAAAGTATTGGTGATGTTCCAAAAGTCAAATTCAATGAGGTCCAATAGAAAAAAAAACTTTGACCTTATAGTTATTACTCTTTGGTGCATCTTAGGAGTGGAGAACTTTTCCTACCCCAATGGTTGATAGAGTGAAGAAATTTAATCGCAATTGTTCTTCTCCTTAATATTGACAGAGACATTAAATCGTCAAGGATAGTAATGTGTATTCCAAGTTAAAAGTTACGGCCCAATTACTATGCATGCTATTTGTGAATAATAAACGAAACATACTCAAAACAGTCAAACTTGCAAAGAGTTTTTTTTATGGGAAACGATGACTAAAACTCTTTGACATTAGAATTCCAAGGATATGTGGATATCTATAATGATTGTGTTTTCCAAGACACTCGGTTTATACAACGTTTGCTACGATAGACCAATTAGACATTGAAAGGTCGATAAGGGTATCAATAATCTAACACGGACAAGGAGAGGACACCCCATTGAAACAATTATACTCATTAACAACACGAAGGGAACAAACACTCTTAAACAAAGAATAAGAGCTTCTTGCGTGTGCTCATCACAATAACACAGATAGACAAGAATTACAATTGTGCTTATTTTATAACAGACCTTTAAAGATCATATTTATTAATATATATATGTACATATATGCACAATAAGCTCCAAGTCCAATATACATAGATTATTATTTTCTAGGCATGATTGATTTTGACCATTCCTTGACATTGATCGAGAGAGTGATTCTTCGTGTCCATGGGAGACTAAATATGATCTATGGAAATGGTTCAAGCCACATGGATCGAACTTGGGTTCCCTCAATTGTTACGATTTTTATGTTACGATTTTTAAAAAGAGATAACCACTTTGATGTTATAGAGCCTTGATGTGATGGTGGCATTTAATAATGATCGGTTATACATTTTTGCGGCTTTGTGTTGTATTTTAATATACTACATTTAATATCTATGTGTGCACGCGTGTGTGTGAAATAATATGAAATCTTAGAGTTCGTCTTCGAGTGTTGTCGAGTCTATCTAAGACGATCACCACGATAAAAGGTCCTCATCCATGGTAGGAAAAACAAGACAAAAAATGCTTGTCTTCGGCGCAATGTCCAACTCAAGGTTTGCCATCTAGTAGTTAAGAATAAAAAAAACGACTTGTATGTGGCAGCAATTGAAAGCAAGGTCTAACTCTAGTTATTATTTAATTATGTGTTTGCTATTTTAGCAAAACCCTTGATTGACCCCTCCTGAGCAGTTACATGTGATATTTGACGATTATATGGTCAATTAATTCCCGCGTTTCTTGATTATGTGTGTTATCTGCGCAATTGCCACAATCACTTGGGAAAATAACAAAAACATAGTGGCATCTCAGGTAGTTCCGAAGCTTTTCCTAAATATATGAGTAATACCTCGACCATATTTATAACATTTTAAATATGTAACTCAAAATCAGTTGTGTTATCAATCAATCACAAAGAGAAATGTAACAAAGGGGGCTTGTTTGGTATTAAGTGTGGGTTAATTCGTAATTAACTCGACGCAACAACTAACTTTTAGAAGATTGCAATATGGAGATTCTTGCCTACAACTCTTTTGTCAAAAGAGTTCTTGACATCTTAGTTGTGCCTTTAGTTGAAGGCGAGGAAGGTGATGATAATAATGCTCACAATGATGAATTCTTTATGGGTTCTCTAGCCTATATGATAAGTTTATTAGTCATAGCATGTTTTCTCGTCTTATGTAGAAAGGATTCCATTTATCTGCTCCGACTCTCTATAGTTTGCATATTGCCTATATGCGTGTATCTCAACCATGCATGCTCATAGATGGTATACATGAATGTATAAAAAACTTGTGAGTAGGGAGCTAAGTTTTATTGTAGCAAATATATAACACACTAATATATGCACGTAATCCCCAAAAATTTCTTAGTCAAGCATGAGTGCATGCATACCAATTATTTTGTGTGTCGTTGATTCATGATTGCTAGTGTGCAAACTTATACTCGGAAAATGCACTAACTCATATGGCTAATCCTCCAAAACTTGCACTTACATAGCTCATCCCACATTTTGCTAGCCATATATCATGAGTCAATATATTGGTACCAATCTCGAGTGCATGGATTTGTTTTTCATATTTTTCAATTGCTTTCAATGTTCCACGGTTCCTATCACCAAACACCACATGACTCAACAACCATACAAGATGATTGGCTATGCAAACGTTGCATATAACTTCTTCTTCTTTTCAAGATTTTTAGATTTCCACTTTTGGGTGCAATTTCAATACATGGAACATGAGCCTTTTGAGTCCAACGTTAGCTCTTTGCTTGACAAGTTTATTGTAGTTTAGATTCGTGTGTATGAATCATCAAAAATATTTCTAGACATTGGTAACATTTATAGACTCCTATATGTACATGTACATAGTTTAAGGTGATCCACGTTATTAGCACCCAACCATTGCAATCATCACGGTTTTATATCCCATGAACAAAAGTTAGCCTTGTGTGTCACAAAAAGGGGCTGAAGCGTCCATATCTTTTTGTAATCCATCCACATTTTTGTGAGGCAGGATTACTTCATATGTATGAAGCAACACAATATACAAACATATGACACAAGCAATTGTCCTCTCCTTCATGAGATCTAATCGAACTTTCAAGCTGATATATGAACCAACCAAACAATATAGGTGATTAGGAGACACCCCTACTTGACACTGATATTACTCGTCACATCATCTACATAAATGGAGATACATATATCAGTCTCTCTATCTCTTTGCAGCTTCTTCTTTAAGCCACAAAAAACTGCATGAGTAACAATAGATACGTCATCATTCGATCTCTCTTATGGATCAATGTGAAAGGTCTTGCGATTGCAATTTAATCAACTAGTTTGTAGCTATTTTTGCACGAAAGAGATGAAATGCATGAACTAACTTTGTGACATTGACTCGTGAGACAAGAAATGTATCTATCAAAGGTGATGCAACTAATAAAAGAAATTTATGTCTACATACAAGTTTTTCATCCAAGGATCAATAATGTGGCAGTGTCCATGAACTTTTGGAAAATAAAAAAGTATGTATGAAGCATGCTTTTTGATGCATGTAGTATGACACAAAGACTGATCATGCAAATATGAAGAGCCTTTACAAAGTGATAATGACAATAACGTAAGGCCTAATTCACAAAGGAAACAAAGCTTGTAGCACATTTGCTTGGCTTTCTTCATATTCTTTGCCGAAACAAAAGCAGGCGAGGAAATCAACAACTCGTTGCAATACCTATCGCAACTCATGAACGAATCACTAATATCATGCATGTTCTTCTTACTCATAAATCCCTCCCGTTTTTGTGGACTCCAACCTAAGGTGCTAGGCTAAATAAGGACTTCAAGAAACGAACATAAATCCAAATACCACAAAAGGGACGATTGGTTTTCGAGCTACATTTTTGAGCTTACTAATAAAAAACTATGCAAACAAGATATACACAAACTTATAACAATATCGAGTAGTGGAGGTCAATGGATTAGGAACAACTTGTTGGGACTGTTGTAATTATAAATGGGGAGGTGACCAACACACATGTGCGTGTCACAAAGCCATGTATAGAAAAGGGAGTGAGTGTGTGTGTGTCCATAAAAGAGGAGTAATTTTCCCCCCTTCACTTTAGAAGAACAAAAAGAAAAAGAAGAAGAAGAAGAAGAAGAAGAAGGGGAAGACCTCGCGTATAACTTGTATTTATTGTTTATTTTTTGGGTCACCCAGAAAATAGATGAGTCGTCAAAAAAGGGAAAAAAATTATTTATTTGATTTAACTGCTAATGAAATTAAAAACAAATTGAGATAAAACAAAACAAAAGAAACAAACTTTGTTTGCTTTATCTCCGACCCACAACTCTCCTCCTCGTTTTTTCTTTTCTTTTTCTTTAAAAAAACAAACAAAGACCTGCGTGTGTGTATGCGGACACTTTTGTAAAATAATAGAAACATAAAAATAAAAAGGAGAGAAAATAAATAAATGTATCGGGAAAATATTAAAAGGGAAAAAAAAACTAATATGCATGCAGCACGAGGCAGTTCCCACGCTACGCCATCTTTACCTCTGCACAAGCCCTTTCTTCTCTCTCTAATTAAAAAAATAAAAAAATAAAAAAATATAGCACACTTGTTAAATCTAACGTGTTAAAAAAAACAAATAAATAAACTCGACGAGAAAATAGGAATTAAGAAAAAATAAAAAAACAAAAAACAAAGCAAGGTAACAAATGTTAGTACCAAAGAGCTCTTTTTAATTTAGACGACCTTTTATTTTGGGTTTATTTTTATATATAATGTAGAATAATATGTAATTTTTTTGCTGTTTCTGGCTATAAACACTTTTCTTGTTTATTTAAACACATTGGCAACTAAAAAATAAATAAAACAAAACAAAATGTAATTAAAAAGGTAATTAAAAAAGATAAACAAATAGAATAAGCACAACACGTAGATTTGGTTCGGATGTCGAAGGAAATTAGTAATTAATTAAGAGAGAGAGAGAGAGAGAGAGAGAGAGAGAGAGATTGGGACGAAAATGAAAATTTACTTTATTTATTTATTGGTGGTCGGATAAAAATTTATCGCGGGGTGTCTGTTAGTTAGAAGACACGCACGCAATTCATTCAAAAGTTTTGAAAAAGAAAAAAAGAAAAAAAAGAAAAAACAGAAAAAACAGAAAACCTTTTTTTTTTTTTTTTGTTCGACAGTAAATAACAGACGTCAGATAATACATAATTCTATTTAGTTATATAAATCTATTTTTGCTAATAAATATAATTTATAAATATAAAAATCCCGGCCGGGAAATAATCTACCGGTTTTCTTTGACTGCACTTTTCTCTCTCTCTCTCTCTCTCTCTCTCTAAACAAACAACAAAAAAAAAACAGACACACACACACACAGAAACGAATTTCACGATCCGCGGTTGCTCATCAATCCATTTCATTCTCTCTCTACTCTCTCTCTCTCTCTCCTTCTTCTTCTTCTTCTTCTTCGTCTTTCCTTTGTCCATATTCCCGTGCCTGCACAGACAGACCACAGACAGACAGACAGACAGACACATTATCGATCGATCGCCATTGATTCATCTCGCCATCGCTGGCTGCTCGCTCTATCTACTCTTCTTCGTCGCAACTTCTCTTTCTCCGGGTAAGTAAGTTAAAGCTTTTTCTTCCTCCTCCTCCTCCTCCTGCACCTGCTACTCTGCCTACCTCTTTCTTATGTACATACATACATATTTGCTTCTATATACTTCCATGAACTAGCTAGCTAGGGCCTCAGAAAACTCTACTGTCGTCTGTCTGTCTGTATGTATGTATGTAAGCAATATAGCTTGCGCGGCCTTCTGCGAGATCGCCATCGCTACTTTCTTCACACCTTTTCACGCAAATTAATATATATATATACGTATACACACAAATGAATAAAAAAACCTCGGGCCTGCTGCAGACATGGCGATTTCAATACATACTGTGCATACATACATACACTAAATTAGAGAAGAAGAAATAAGGTTCTTTCTACATACATACATACATACATACAGTATATGTATGTATGTATATCTTCTGCTCTGGGAGAAGAATCGATGCACAGACAGAGAGACACAGAAGAGAGAGAGAGAGAGTGAGAGAGAGAGAGTTGAGAGAGAGCGTCTGAAGACTGATGATGAGAGGCTTAAAATGTTTGTTTGTTTCTTTTCTCTCTTTTTTTGGGGGCCTGCCTTTTTGTCTTATTTATTCGCTTTGTGGTTTTTTTTTTTTTCGTACCAGGAGAACAGAAGAAGCTACTACTCCCTCCCTTCTTCCTCCTCCATAGCTTAGCTTAGCTGAGACCTTCTCTCTCTTTCTC
This sequence comes from Azolla caroliniana, assembly GCF_043228905.1. NCBI lineage: Eukaryota > Viridiplantae > Streptophyta > Polypodiopsida > Salviniales > Salviniaceae > Azolla > Azolla caroliniana. The sequence goes on from NW_028230445.1 coordinate 19,925,181, forward strand.
TCTCTCTCTCTTTCTTCTCTCTCCTCCTCTCTGTGCCAAGGGAGAAAGAAAGAAAGATAGATATATATCTACAGACTAGACTACACATGTATATATATACATAAATTCCTCTGCACAGTTGTTTGCTCGTCTCAGAATCTGAGCCATTACCTTCGCACGAATATATCTCCATATCTCCACATATGTATGTATATGTAAATCTCAGAAGCCGAAGATACATACATAAAACCTCCTTAACTCTATTTCTCTGTGTCTCTGTCTCTGTCTCTGATTGTTTCTTTTGTCTCTCCTCGATTTGATGAATGCAGAGAGAGAGAGAGATAGAGATCTCTCAAAATTTGAATTTCAAATATTTTCTCAGACAACCACCAACCCCCCTCCTCCTCCCACTTCTTCGTTTCCTCCTCATTTCTCTCTGCAAAGTAACGCTCCTCTCCACCATTTCACTATTATTAGTCCATCACAAGAGATCATATTTCTTCTTCTTCTTCTTCTTCATCGCCATCGCCATCGCCATCTCTGCTGCTCCTTCTATTCTTCCCCTCATCTCAATAAAATTTTCTCGCCGAGTATCCAATATCAATTGCTTATTCATGAATTTTCTGATCATTTCTAACTAGCGCCATAGTCCATTCCATCTATCCAAACTCTCGCAAAAACTGCTGCAATCTTCTAAGCCCGATTTCATCGTCATAGCTCCGTGCACCACAAAAATCACTCTGTCTGTTCCTCTTCCATATCCTGGTTCTTACGCTTTATCAGTCCTGGCCCCATTGCCGGAGTAGCAGCTATGTCATCAGGTTTTACTGGTGTTCGAAGTGCGACTGAAGAATCCATGTGGAGAGTTCATGGACGAAAGGGTGAGAATTTGAAGCTTGGAAATTCCTGCATCAGTGTCTTCTCTCAAATTTTCCATCGGAATCGTTCCATTGGAGCACTGGGACATAAGCATATTCCTCCAAGGTTCCATCATTCAGGTAAGCCGCAACATTTATTGACCACTCGATCAAGTTTTGCATTCTGTAGTCACACAGGGTTCCTGAGTAGGAAATCTTTCTCATTTTCTGCAGAAGCTCATGCATCATCAGCAACCGACAGGGAGAGTGAGCCCGTGTTTAATCAGTTCGATGGAATTGTGGAACCATCTTTGGTAAGAGATTAATTATTACAATAATGCAGTAATTGTAGATCAATATGACGGTGGAGTGATATACAATCTAAGCACTGTACTGTGTAAATGTATAATTGAATGACAGAGAGAGGGCGCTATTCGAAGCAGAGACAATATGTCTGGGATCCGAGAAGACATGAACATCTATGTAGAAGGGCACCGTGTGTGCAGAGAAGGCGATTATTCATCGAGATCAGAGCTTATGAACACTATTGAACTCAGAGAACTTCTTTACGCGAAGCAAGATCCATTCATTCTTCAGGATGCTATACGAGAGAAGAAACAACCAGTGAGGATGAAGAGCAGTCGAAGCCTTAAAGAACAACCATTGCAAGAGATAAGGTCACACAGAAGAAGGAATTCTGCAAGCGATGGTGATGGGAGGAAGGCAATGCAATTCGAATTAGAGACGAACAGTTCTGAGGCTATCGTTTCTTCTAATTCATGCGTTTCTATTGAAGGAAATCTAGCCCAAACCTCAGTTCTGAGCGGTGGTTCTGACTCTATCCATTCTAAAAGAACCATACGAAGAAGAGATCGAGCTCCTGCAGAAAGCATGGTTGCTATGCCGTTAAGTAAAGCGGAGAGAAATTACAAGGAGGCAAAGAATCACGAGGATGTATCGATGGCGACCTTGTCCACAAAAAATCAAACCAGTAAAGGATCTAGTAACAGAAGAGCTCTTCTGATGGAGGCAGCTTCAAAGATCCTTGAAGGTAGTAATCGTTCGCGATCAAGGAGGCAGTTAACCTCTGTGCGTTCTCTGTTTGCTGACGAAAATAATGGCAGGCCGAAGAGCTCTCATGACCATAACTTGTTGAAATCGAGGGAAAAGCTGTTGAAAGCAATTAACGCTCAGAAGCCTGAGCTTTCAAAGAAGGAGAAGAAATCAGATCCGCCATTGCCGACCAAAATGTTCAACTACAGCAAAGAAGGGTCAATGTCTACACGGAGCTTGAAAGAGAAGAGAGAAAGGATTGATAGGGAAGGTGATTGTGAAGGCGATCTCGATCTGAATAGAGTTCTCATGTCTGCTGCAAATGAAGCTACCCTGGCCACATCTTCTGATTCTGTATGCAGAAAACTTACAGTGAAGGACACTCATGAATTAAAGCCACGACTTTTGATGGAGAAGGAAGATATGAGAGCTAAAGGAGGAGCTACTAAAGCTGAACGAGATATGATAGCTTCCAAGACAGTGAAAGGCGAAGAAGATGGGTATTCTTGCAGGGATTCACATGAAAGCCCAAGCTCTTCGTTAATAACACCTATTCCGTCTATTGTCCAAGGTTCTCCTGAACATCTTCTCTTCGAATATCTCCGAAAGGTTTCTGCTACTGATGCAGCTTCATCGATGGGCACTGCAGAAGGAGAAGTTTCTGGAAAAGAACAAGAACAAGAACAAGTAAGCAAAGAAGAACTCAAACAAGGAGACGAAGAAGATGATGATTTCAATGTCTCTGCCTTGCTATCGTCTACTGATTTCAAAGCCTCTGATTCTGATCTGGTTGTGAAGCCAAGCTATCAGAAATTATGTGATTTCAGTTGGTGGGAACGAGAGGGTAATCATCAAGTGGGAGCCACCATTATTGCAGCTCCTGACGCTGAAGAAGAACACCTGAACCTGCAGGAAACGAATTCTCAGGTATCCTTTCTAATTGAATTTGAAGTCTTTTCTGTTGGTATTAACCTTCTATAAAATCAGTTCTCATCTTCTCAGCAATTGCTTTCTTTTAGTTATCTCTTTATCTTTTGAGCGAAATTCTCTATTCTTCCTTCGGCTACATAGCTTTGATCTGATATAACCTTCTCATCGATCTTTCTTTTGTTGATTCTTGGTATCTATTGCATAGCTTTAAGAGTCCTTTCAAGAATAATTCCCGCTTGAGGAAAATCCTTCTTGTTTGGTTCTCCATCTTCATTTGCCCCATACGATCATCTTTTGCAAAGTCTTAACAACAGAAAATCTGTACTGGTTTTTGCTGCTGCAGCTCATGTCACCTGTTGCTGAGGAATATGGCAGCGATGATTGTGTTTCTCCGACAGTAACGAGGAATCAATTGATTCCTGTGAAGCTATTGTATGAGGATGGGAGCAACATCAGCAAGAATGAATCCGTTCAGATTCCTCTGTCTGCAACGGTCGCAACTTCCACCTATCCTTGTGTCGAAGAGTTTCAACAATCCAGTCCTGTGTCCGTGCTTGACGATGCAGTCTTTGAAGATGAAGAAGAAGAAGATGATGACGAAGAAGAAGGCTCAAGTACTATGGGCAGTCGTCTCGACTGTTTCGAAGGTATCTAAATGCATGCAATTTTTTCTTTCTTTTTCTCTTTCAATTGGTATGCTGCAGGATTGAAGCTTTTTTGGTCGTATGTATCTATTTATCTCGGTTGATTCTCTTTGACATGTCTTCTTTTCTGTTTACTCTGTTTTGCAGAAGCCAAGCAACACTGGTTAGAAAAGGTCCATCGCTTTGAGATGCTTGCAAAGATGGATTTGAACATGTTGATGAAGCTTGCTGCTGAAGAAGAAGAAGACGAAGAAGACGAGGAAGAAAGGTCCTTTGACAAAGAAGCAGAAGAATCACTGCCTCTCAACAATACTTATGACATATCTTCTTTTATCTCTGATCAAATAGACCCGGATTCTAGTCCTTGTTCTGTTAATGGGATCGATCAGCCTTCACAGACTTGGAGCTGGATCAAAGGACGTCCATGCAATTCAATGGGATTGGCAAATCACAGAGGCTATACTAACTCATTGGAAGAGATCAGTCTCTACGATTATAATACTAACTCATTGGATGCTTCAAATGCAGAGGTAGACTCAGAGCTATATCATATAGATGAGGAAGAGGAAGATTTCACAGGTAGATCAAGCTGTGAAGATGGTGGCATATTTGATTTGATGGAGAGATTCAAAGAAGGGAGAAGGAGAGATTGCAATGGTTTAATGGCTTGTTTATTAGGTCAGGATGAATATGCAGATCTTATCAAATCAAGATTAATCATCCATCCGTGGCTTGATGTTCATACAGACATACTGCATGATCTTGGAAGACCTGCAGTATCTTCTTTATTAACTTCGGTAGATGCTATATTACAAGAGTCATCATCGTCAGGTTTGGGCTGTAATTCTTCAAATAAGAAGGGAAATGATTTTCGGGTAGAAATTGAAGAGTTAGGAATTGAAGTTGAGCGTATTCTATTCTCAATGCTTTTGCATGAGCTTTTGGGCGAAATTTCTTCAACAGGTGCCTACGATTTGAATTAGTAATTTCTGAAGCATTTCAATTCTGCTGGATTTTCTGGAATCAGCGGCTAGTTTTACAAATCTGCCGAAGTAATATCCGAGGACTTTCAGGCTCAAAAGATATTCTGGAATCGGTGACCGGTTTTATAAAGTTCAAGAATTAATAATGACCGATCGGATTGATCTCTCTATTATTGTCTAGGTAATGCAAAAATTTGCCAGCAGCAGTGCTAAAACAACCTCGTCTCTGATGTGATGATTCATTCTCCAATTTTGATCGATCGCTGAGACAGCAGAAATCTGAAGAAATAGTTTTGGAAAAAGTACAATGTGATACGTGCTCTCAATTTGCTTGTTGAGACATTTCGTATATGGGGATATGCATGATGATGCAGTAAAAACGTGACTGAAGGTAGCATGCTATATATCAGTTGGTTTAAAAAAGAGAGCTTTTCTGTCTGAAGAAGTAATTGTGCACACACACACACATATATATATATATATATGTGCCTATAGTGAAAATCTCCATTTTGGGCATGGTGAAAACCTTCATTGGAAGAAGTATATGACTAATCTGTTTGAAGAAGTAATTGTGAATGAAGTATTAGCTCTATACGTATTCACACATATATGAATGCATATGGTGAAAATCTGTATTTTTGGGGGTGGTGAAAACCTTCAATGGAAGAAGTTTATGGTGAAAATCTTCATTGGGAAAAGTATATGGTTAATCTGTCTTGTTAATTGTGAATGAAGTATTAGCTATTTACTTACACACAGGATGTGAAAATCTCCATTTGGGAATGGTGAAAAACATGGCGTCATTGGAAGAAGTAAATGTTGAAATTTTCCTTCATTGGAGGAACTCTCAACATGGAGCAATGTATTGAGCACAATATGATTGAAACAGTAGGGGGTTTTGCAAAGTGTCTGAGGTTTTTGGAGTCTCACTATTGTTTGGGTTCCTATTGGGATTGAGTTTAAGACTTTTAAGTGTATGTATATATTTGGTAAAACTAGGGAATCCAACTCAATTGGCTTGTTGGGATTGGCATTTTGATCATCATGAATATTAGAAAATTTCCTTGGGGACAAGAGATTTTGTCGTGAATGTATTGTGATTTCAGATGTATAATATGAAACCATATTTTATGTTTGTTGTTAAAGTAAAAGACCATTAATTGCAATGGATTAGTCCTAGTAGGGAATTTGTAGAAGATTAGGGGCCATTATGGTTTTTTTATTTCTAGTCTCCATTCATGTAAGAAGAAATCGATACTTTTAAGTGTAAGATCTCTTGTGAAAAGAGATCTTACACCTTAAAACTCTTAGGTTGTAAAACTAGTAAGCTATTGAGGTAGTTGACAAATGTTTAAACCATTGTAATGTATGTCTTGATGCTTCAGGTGTCTAGTCTCCATTCAACTGAGAAGATTGTTACGATGCAAATTTGCACATGTCATCTCTGTTTATTGAGCTCATGGACAACATGCACCATAGATGCATTTTCCTCTCACCTACATTTTGCTACTGATTCTGAAAGGTAACTTATATTAAGACATGATGATTGGATAATTTCTCAGGTTTCGTTAAAGTTTATGTGCCATCACATGATGATAGACATTTGAAAAGTGGAGAGATAGAGAGAGGAATAAGTATTCACAAGTTTGGTAACTTTTTGGTTATTTTGGGGATGGATGCAACTCATGATACCTTTTTTTATTATTACCTTGAAATCCTAATAGTACTTGATGAAGCTAGTGGGTTGCCAGTTTGGAAGGGCAATTGTAACCACACATGGATTGGAATTCCGAATATCTCATATTCCAAAATGAAATGTTATTTAAATATAAATGATTGAGAGTAGGGTAAATGGCATTTGGTAGTATGATGGGTGGACGAACCATTTGCCTTTGCATGCCTTGCATTGGTTTTTGCTTTCAATCTATAGGTGGTCCACAAAGGGACAAATTGATTGCCCATGCCCATGAGGTTTCTTTTGGAGAAGGTACCAAATCATGACCATGAGTAATACACAAATATGCTCTCGTATTACATAAAGGGCAAAACAATGTAATGGCGAAGAAGCATAGCTTTACATTCGTGCCATAATGATTAGTTCATAGTAACTTGACAGGAGAGAAATTAATAAAGGATAAAGGTCATACAATGGAGAGAAGGAACGGATCAATAAACGATAGAAATCATTACATGCCACATGGTAGACGGGGGCATTAAATGTTCAAAATCATTACTACATGGATATCAAGCGAGAAAACGAAAAGAAGTTTAGTTTTAAAGAAAATGGACAAATTTTGAAGGGTCTACATCTTGTGGTAGAGATAAGAAAGATCAAAACGCCAAAGAGTGTTTGATTTGAGGCACAAAGAGTGAGAGAGTGTGTGTGTGAGAAGCATGAGAGGCGGAGGTGAAGTACAGAGAGAATTTGATAAATCATGAAGCATTGACTATGGGAAGTTTTGATACTACCCTATAATGAAGCTTTTTTTTTTCACTTTTAAAATGACTATATGTGTGAATGTTCATTGAGTTGCATTTGTTGTTAAGCATCATTGCCAATGGTTTGCGAAATCTTTTTGGATGTTATGCTTAATGTGAAGGTTGAGCTATTGTACACTTTGGATTGAGAAACTTGAAAGAATTGTTGAATGTTTAGTCTATTCATTTATGATCACCAAAGCCATTCAATAGAGAATGGATAGGTAAGAGTCTATTAACATAACATGGCCAAAAAAGTAGATGTGATTGATTCACTTATCATTAACATTGCATTTCTTGGCCCTTTGGCTATTTTAAAGACAGTAACTACAGTGACATTCATACTGAAATTTAATTAGTTGTTGAGATGGATCTTAGTTAAATGAAGGATCCATGGCTAGCCATTGGGATAGTCATTTCTTTTGCATCTATTTTGTACTTTGTAGTTGATATGTTTTTAGAAAACTAATGGAAGGATATTTTGTTTTGAAAAAAAAAAAAACTACAATGACATTTATGAACCTGCATGATTGGGGGAAGGTGGTCTTGAGGAAATGGGCATGTGCCTATTTCAATTTCTTTGAGATTCACAAGCTTGTTTGATGCTCTTTTATGTTTTACCACATGACTTACTTTTAACATTTACTTAGTTTTAATCACATCCCATGCTCTTATGATTCCTATCAAAAATCTATTGGATGCAAGATCCCGCCAATATGATAATATGGCATGGTTCCTTAGAGATTGTGAACAAGAGAAGGAAAAAGCTTCTTCACTTATGAAAAACGGTTCCCCTGTTTACAATGCCAACTCAAGAGCCTCAATGGCACTATTGACTTTCATGGACTCTTTCTTGAATATCAACAAATTCCAACACCTTCTACAAAGTTCGATATTTGGTCTTAGAATTATTTTACATCATTGTACATAAAAAGTTGTAGCCTTTTGGGCAAACAAGTTCAAGTTGTATAGGCTTTGGGCGTTTTTTTCTTAATAAAACATTTACTTAGTTTTCATGGTTTATGGGTGCAAGGATAGATATTCACTTCTCGTCTCCTCTCATGTTTGCCATTGTTTAATTATTCATAACTTGTGTCCTTACATGTTGACACACATTTGCCCAACCTTTGTAAATTAGACTAGATAGTAAAATTCTAGAAGGTGGTTTGTCTTTAGTGATTAAATGACCAAGTTTCCAAATGTTGGATCCAATCCACATTTCCAAGCTCATGTTAGATGTCTTCTATCACATTTTCTATCATGTTGATATTTAACCTATGGCACAAGTCAAGAATTTGTGAAGATTTATGTTTTGATTAAGAAAGGCATCTACCAAAATTTTGTCCCAATTTGTAGATTGTTCCTTCTTGTAGGTTGCTCTCCAAAAATCTCAATCACACCCTACATCAAATGATAATTGGTTAGAGAAAGGCATATTGTTAACAAACATTAATAATCAAGATGGTTATTTGTATTGAGGTCAAATGACTCAAAAAGGAATGTGTGCCTCAACTTGGTTGCCTTGATAGAGTCAATGGGCTAGATTTTGTTCAACACAAAAGACAATATGTCTCGGTGGTTTGTTCCTTTGTTGGTCAAAATGTTTTCACACCTGGTCTCAACAATTTGAAAATCATATCCTCATAATCCAAACCAAGTCCAATTGATGTCATTTATCTTCACATGCATTTGAAATATGATCATACCATCACAAGGATGTGTGATATTGAAAATATCAAATGGTTTGACTTCGAATGCACAATATTGAGCATGTAGTAAAAAGCAAAATTTTGTAAATTTTCCCCAAAAATTGGTGAATCAACAAGATTGCATCACATGATAGATTATTGACCTTTTGGCCTTCAATTTACATGCTTTATAGTTGGACCTAGTGGATTGGATATTCCTTCATAAGGAAAAGGTAACAAGCTATTATCGGTAGTGAAAAAACATATTGTAGCAATACAAAATGACTATGTGAAACTGAGCTTCACATGGCTTGTCCAAAGAATATAGATTGAAGGTCATAAAGGATAAAAGCCATCAAAAAGAGAAGGAACATATTGACAAGTGAGATAGATGGAAGGTCATAAAGGATGAAAGCCATCATATAGAGAAGGAACAAATTGACAAGCAAGAAAGTAAAATAATTTATCTTCTAAACATGATTATTGTACAATTATTTTGACACATCTCAGCAAATTGCAAAGGCAATTATTATTCATTGACTATCCATTAATGATTAAAACCCAATGGTAATTTATTCCCATAACATTTGTATGTGAACGTGTTACTTTTATCGTTTTTGAACGCAATTATTTAGCCATGAAAAATGATTAGGATGTGATATGAACACCTTGTAGGGCGTCGAACTACTTACCAACATGACTAATCGATGTAAAAATGAACACTCTAATGAATAACATAAGCTTTGTAATTGAAACACAAATAAATGCTACCCTTTAAAGCACACAAAACCAATACTTGAACCGAATATATTATTATTTTTTCCAAAAAGAAACCAATATATTATTAAACTATGCTTTAAAATATATATTAAGAGTAGTATGTGGAGTACTTTTGAAACATTCCTCTACAACAATTATCTAAGCTTATGAGCATGAAAAACTACAAAATCATGACACCAAAAGATAAAAATAGAAGTTATTAAACTTGAAAAAGGCCAATGTAAAAAAAAACAGAAGAGACGAAAATGTTCATCCCAAATCAAACATTGGAAAGCCAAAATCTCACATAGGCAAACTTTCATTCCCCTAAGGCTTTGGAAGTAAAGTATTTTTTCACATTAAATAAGGTAGATCGTAAAACAAATTGCTACATGATGAGAGAATCAATTAGATGGCATGAATTTCACACAACAAATGAGTGATGATCTTCACAAAAGGTGTATACACCACTAGAATCATAACATGAAGTATAGGATGTAATACTCGAACATTGTATACCTCTCCAAATCATACCTCGTTTGTGAGGAAGGAGGACATCAAATTTATGGGTTTAGCTAATTTATGTATCTTGGTTATTGCATATTGTGGCACGATTCCATCGGTTTGTGTGGTTCAATCCTAACTATTTTGTATAAATCAAGACTCAAATATAGAGATCATTTTGTCTCAACGCCAATATTGAGCTTCTACGCATCTCATTCTTGCTTGCGTTAACCCAATGTAGTTTTTATTCTTGATTGTATATGACATATCTTGCTAATTTGTCATGTATTTCTTGCATATTTCATATATTTTCTTTGTTTTCTCATAGTTCCATAATCATTTGAACCAAAATAGTTTTACATTGTTCTAGTATGATCTCAATCAAACTTTTTCTTTTTTCATATTTATATTTTTGTTAGTATGAAGGAGGCTATGACAAACAAGGAAGTCATAACATCCTTGTTGCAATACATTCAACAACTTGCTCCAATTGCCGCTGACTCTAATATGTTCGTCATCATTAGTCGAGATTGATGAGGATGAGAGGAATTTTGACTCAAAGTTCAACATCTGTATTGCATGTGGTGCATATGACTCCAACACACTATTAGTTGAGATTGAGGAAGAATTTAGACTTGTAGCAGATTGGGAAGATGATTCTACTTGCACCATACCTTGGAATCTATGACAAGATTTTCAATGTTGTGGATAAAGTTATAGACTTCCCCTATTACATTGTGTAGCCATTGTAAGGGGGGTAGTGTAAGTGTATCATCTCTCTTATTTTCTTTGCAAGATAGTATGTGATTGCTCATCTTTGCTAGATTTTTGCATGATGTAAGAAACCATCTACTAACTCCTAGTGCACTACAACTTTGCTGCATGCGTGGCACTACAGAGAAGCACCAAAACTCTCAATACATCAACAACTTTTGTCACACACAAAATTGTTTTCTTTGTCATTGATTTTTACCTTATATAGAGACCCCCATATAGACATTTCTCATTTTTTTCAACTCATTCAAGTTAAATGGAGAAGCATCAAAACTCTCAATACATCAACAACTTTTGTCATACACACAAAATTGTTTTCTTTGTCATTGATTTTTACCTTATATAGAGACCCATATATAGACATTTCTCATTTTTTTCAACTCATTAAGTTCAATGCTAAGGCATTTATCTCATGCTTCTACTTGCCTTCATGATGTTGTCTTCTTGATTCTTAATCTCCAGCTAATACTTATAGTATCTTCCTTCTCTTCTCACAGGTGCATGTCACAAGCCTGTACTACTAAGATTTCAATATACTTGACTAACAAAGTAAATCAAGCCACCAACGGGTCCATTTAGTGTATGAGAGGACACACTCTTTAAATTTTAAAATGATAAGTTACTGTAAGTTATCTCTAACCCTATTGTGCAAAATGTATGCTACCATGAAAAAATTGCCGAAGTTCCAACTGTCTTAGGTATAGCTATTCCAATATGTCATTATGATAAAGAAATTGAGGGCTTAAATTAAGGGCAATGTACGTATTACTACAGATACCACCTGCCTACCCTCCTAAGGCAGAACCGGCACTTGGTGAATGTCAAGTAGAAAACAGGAAGGAACTTTGGTAACGAAACAGGCCCCCCTATTCACACTTAATTCAGATTAGCTTCCAATCAAATCAATACAAATTTTAGGAAATCGTTTACCATAATATTTAAGAATTAGCATAAAAAGATAGCGTTCAACAGGAACTGAATTGCATAATCATTAGTCGTCTCATATGGAAATTTTCAGAGCTTTTTTTTTCAAGAATTTGTGTGAACTTTTGACCAGAAAAACTATATCAAAATTACCAAAGCCTGTACCACCATCGAAAAGAACCCAAATGTGTGTGCAAACATTAAAGAAATTCTGTATCAACAATTACTAAGCCTGTCCTGTATCAACATGATAAAAAGTCAGTATCAACAATAACAAAAGTTTGTATGAACAAATTCCTAGTGAGGGAAATTCTAAACTTGAAGAGACCCACACATGCCTCAACTCTCATGGATATTTTGAAGATAGCAAACACTTTAATCTTTAACATCTATTACAAAGAATGGAAGAAAATACACCACATCACATCAGCGTAGGATGGTCTTTTACCTAGCTGAACCATGTATTAGAAAATGCTTATATTTGCCTTACTTAAGGCTAATAAAACTAATGCTAAGCATTTGCATTGTCTATATTCCATGTATATTTACCAAGATGAGGTTCCATCCTCTTCATATAATCTTTGATTTACACTTTGCCAGAAACAGAAACCAGCTAGCTCAACTTGGGATAGTAATATTTACTTACAAAAACTGCAGAGCATTTGGAACCCCAAACAAAAGTTACCAGGAGATATAGGACGTGGTTAAATTCATCTGTCAATTTCCATCATCTGTTGCACAACAACTGATGAAAAACAAACCAAATGAGTGTTAATAAAAGAACATAAATGAGAAGAATTATTAAGAGGCACACTGAGAGGTAGAACTCACAAACGAATAACAATCAAACAGAATCATAATACTAAGCAAAGAATTAATTGTCCTTACTATCCAAGATAACTCGGGTTGTCTTGAACTCCTGCCACCACTCAGGTTCTCCATTGGAAAACAAGTCTATATTGAGAAACCGTGCCGCAATAAACACAGCTCCAGCAGCAATATGATGAGGTTTAAATTGAAGCCATAGTGAGCTACGAAGCCTGCAACCTCACCATTACTTTATTTCATTTCATAAAGGTTTTTAAAGTACATAAAGGGCAAACAAGCCCAGTCATGTAGAAGTTAGAACATGTTTAGTTTCTAAATGAAGAGGATATCTACTATCAATTGGTTTGCAATCTGCATACATGAACACTTTCGATAATCTGGGTATTGCAGACAGACGGCCCTTAAATTTTTCTTGATGTGGCATTGTAATCAGTCTTATGGAAAGACAAGAATGCTAGTGGGGATCCAAATAAATATTTACTCTGGACAGGTAACTACTGCACACTCAAACAAACAGTTACTTCATAAAGCAAAAGAAAAACTTACAACATGGTACTTACAGCAATGATCCTGTCCAGATGTGCACTGCTATAGCTCCCATAAACTAAACCATTCAGCGCTTCAGGAGCCCAATGTGTGTGGAGTTACTGACTATCCCTCCCATATATAGTTTTTTTTTACTAACTCGATCAATTCACATAGTATTACAGAAAATTTTATTTGATCAGTATAATATAGCCTTGCATTTTGCCTAGCCTGTGTAAAAAAATACAATATAAAGAAAAAATGATGGTTTCCATCAGCAAGTAGACAGCAAAGAGAGTAATGCGTCTGAATAAGCTGAAGTTCACACCAACTATGAACTCCACTAGTGTCCATTGATCAGCCTTTATTAGGATTGCAAAATAATTTTTTGCAGGATGTTCTTTTTTATGCTAATGTTTCATAAAGCATATAGCAACTCGACAAAAAGTTAGTATTGCCTTCAAGAATGTGGCTACTAAAAATATGTTCTACAAGATTGAAGTCCAAGTGACCATAAGCATATCTCCTGAAATAATGAACTTCGCACTAACATGCATAGGCCATCCATGGTAGACATGATGGTATGAGACCATTGTCGTTGTCCTGGAAAATGAATGTCCCGTTAATAATCTGTATATTCCATCAAATGAATAACAGAATAGAGATCTTTCAAACGTTTTGGAACGCATAATATCTAACTATTCAAAAGTTGTCTCAATACCCCTAACACAACACACACTAGGTTCATTGCAATTAAGCTTGAAAAATGACGGTGTTAAGATACCTTCCAAATATATAGCTGTCCTTTTCTTTGCAGCCAAGTAAGTGCACCTTGTTATATTGAGCATGGCGCTCACATTTCCTTCTGGATGTAAGAAACGAACTAGAACTTTGTAAGATGTCCTGATATCTTCACTTGAAATAGCCTACTTCTTGGTATGTTCTTGTCAGCCAAGGGTGATTCAAGCTACGAGTTTTTAAACCAACGGGCTGAAACAGCCAAGTAGAATAGCATGCCAAACTGCCTCACTGGCTGAACGTGAAGCACACAAGTAGATGTTTTTGATTCATCAACACCATCTTCACTTGTACTTAAGCGCCCAGCATTACGCCATTACTTGCAGCTTGAGAAGGTTATTCTAATTTCTTCCTTGGTCAGAGCTAGTGGTCCTTGAAAAGAACTCTCCACAACATTATTTAATGACTAGAAATTTTTAACCAGAGTGTTGAAAAAAACTAATTGAATTGCATCAAATTCGTGCCTCACTGACTCAATGATTAAGCAGGCAACAGCATATTTTGTTTGTTGTCTACATCACCACCATCATTTCTTCAGTGCCAAACCTTGCTCCATTAGTCATTAGTAGTAGCTTAAAAATGTTTTTCCAAGTTCTTGCAGACTGAGTGTTGTCCTTGAAAGGACTCCCCCACAACGTTATTCAATTCGTAGAATCCAAATTCAACTGCATGACTCATTCGCTCAATATGACATGGTCAATCACATAAATTATTGTTGATTCATCTACACAGCAATCTTCACTCCTCAAGCATCGAACATTACTCCATTAGTAGCAGTTTGAGAATGTCATTCTCATTTCTTCCTGGGACAGATAGTTGTCCTGGAAAAGGCTTTTCCCCCTAAGCATTATTGCATACTAGTACCTTAAAAAGGTTATTCTAATTGATTATTAGCACATATAAAGGTCCAGGTAAAGGACCCTCTTCACAATGCATCATCTCAAATAGCCTGAAGTCTAGTTCTCAAACAGCCTGCTCATCTCATTTTGTAGTTTGTCAGCGGTTATCCAACTGCTCAGGTGCAAATTTCTCTGGATTTGAAATTCGAATGCTATGTACATTTGAGTGATGGATAATCTCTCAGGGTCTCTGAAATGCTAAATCAAAATCACAAACTACCTCTGAGTGCAGAAATCTTCTTTCACCTAAGTGCAGTTGGATTAGACCACAAGCATTTGTAATTGCCTCTTCAAAATCTTCCTTCACCTAAGTTCAGCTTCAATTAGACAACAAGCATTCATGTTTGCCTCTTGAAAAATCTTCCTTCACCTAAGTTCAGCTTGGATTAAACCACTAGAACTTTGTTTGCCTCTTGGATTAGACAAGAAGCATTTGAGTTTGACCAATACTCGTAGTGATTACAATACCCATTAAAGCTCTAAACTTTGATCAAGTCTCTCTCTCTCAACGAAAAAGAAAAAAAACGAGTCACTTGATTTCATGGAATAAAATATCTGCTATCACAACAATAAGATTTTGAATTCCTCCAAAATTCCTGCACATTAGGAAGGTTTGAATGAAAATGTACACAGATAACTTGCTTACCCATCATTCACAAGTTTCAAAGTCATTTGAAAAAGTGCACTGTGCAGCAGTCCATTTTTATTGAAGACTGTCATCAATAATTTGTATGGATGCTCAACTGTGAGCTCAAAGTCCAAAGCAGTTAAAAGTGTTTGTTCGGCATCCAAAATTTGTTCCTTAAAATGCTCGAACCAATCCTGAGTAAATAAAACAATGCATTCAGAATAATAGACAGATAAAGATCAGTCATAAAGTATAATATCATGAGTTTACATTTCGCATCCTGAAGTTGTATTTTGCCAGTGCTTGTCTATGGGACATTTCATACGAGATAAGAACCATGCTGTCCAGTGTCCTTGGAGTTTCTTCTGATTTTGCAGCCAAAAACAAACAGCTGGTAGAAATTACCTGTTGAAAAATAAAACATAGTATGTATTTAATTATCAAGTTTAAATTGTACTCCTTTCAAGTGAAATTCTAAATTATACATTCTAAACATATATACAATTTTAGGAAATTGGAATCAATGTTTACAATTATGAAACAGAATGTGATACATCTCATCACATTGTGGATGAGAATTTATCACACATGTATGTTGGCATAAAACCAGATGAGCGATACAATGCTTAAAATTTATTCCAATGGAACTTTGGCAGAATTTTTCAACATCTTACTTTGTTGAATTTTGCTTCCATTGACATGGAAAAAAACGATTTATCAGACTAATTCTTCTAAAAGTGGATAGTTGCCATAAAACATGCAATTCTGCAATGCTTATATGCTTGTATCATATTGGAAAAAAGCACATATAGCAAAACATTCCATTGACATGGAATTTTTTTTTGTCATAAACTACAATTCTGTTATGCTTGTTTCATATTAGAGATACAAATATATACCCTAATATTTCCAAACATATTACAAACAAGACTTGATAATAACATTAAAATCATTCTTTGATTACTTGTGTAAACACTAAATCAGCATGTTTCTAAGGTTTATTCAGATTGTTATTAATGCCACTTAATCAATGAAATAGCAATATGTTAAATTCGTGCTTTGAGTACTTCCATAAACATTAAATTAGCATGTTTCTCAAGTCTATTAGAACCGTGATTGAAGCCATGTAATCAACAAACAAACAGATATAACCTGGCATTCAATTACAACTTACAACCAATGTTTTTAATCAACCGAATGATTACAATCAACTCACTATTCAATTATGACTAATAGCATTCAATCAACAAAAGAGCATGAGTAACTCGACATTCAATTATGACCAATGTAATCAACGATGATCAATGTTATTTAGTCAAATGAAAGAATACCAATCAACTCATCAGTAGGAAAAAGAGGCTCCTGCATGCATACGCACACACATAAATGCTATGAGAACCAATCAAAAAGAAATGAAGAGGATGAGATATACAAATCTATCATATGCAGCATGTGATCTCCGCAGAAAAAAACGATGGCAGAGAACCATAGCTGTTGCTATTGTTGATTGAGGCCTGAAAATATTAGAAGAGATGCATTGTTAGATACATGAAGGAGAAAAGTAAGGTTAAAGAAACTCTACATACAAGATTAGACAAAATCATCATTTTTTACTTGATCAAGAAGTTTTAACTCAATATTCAGAGATTTCTGAGCATTAACAACGTTAATTCATTCTCACAGTCAGAAATAGAAGGATAAACATGAGAATTGAATAGACTTGACAGTAGGATGCATATAAAAAGGACAGACAAACATCAATTTCTACAAGATGAAAGAATCATACAAAAAAAATATGGATTAGTGAGCATTATGCTATTTTATAATCATAAGAAGAAGAAGAAGAAAATAAGATTTAAGAGGTTCAACAGGATGATGCATAAAAATGAGAAGACCAAAATCATAAATTTTCTACCTGATCAAAGAATCATTATTTAACATTCAAAATTTCATGGGAATTATGTTAATTTATTCTCACAATAAAGAAGAAAGAAAACATGAGATCAGAGAGGCTCTAAGGTATGATACATAAGAAAGACAAGACACCATAGAAAATCTCTAGGGGATCATGGATTTGTAATTTGACACTCGTATTCATGAAAACTATGTCATTACATTTCTAGTTTCATTCTCGTCAGCATAATTTTATTTCTTCTCGTGAAGGATTATAATAAATTGACAGTCAAAAGACATAATTTCGTACCAATAATTGATCGTTAATAGGCACACATAGAGTCCTAAGCAGCACATTCTTTATTTTCCCATTCAAAGAATGGAGACGGATAAAATATATGATAAGAGTTTCAGAATTCTACGGTAGGACACATGAAAACATAGAGCCAGAGAAAATTAAGCATTTTTCTGCCAGACCACTAAAACACATAGAATTCAAGAAAAGAGAAACAGAACGAGAAACAGATAAAACTCACAGTATTCTATCCGATCATTGAGTTGTATTTAAACATTCAATGATTATGTTTTTGCATTCTCATGCAACACTAAATTGTTCCAATTCTACACATTCAGATTTTCAGAACATATACAGATGAGATGAAGTAACTCACAGTTTCATCCTCATGCCGAGGTTCTGGATAAACGAACAGTAAGACTGGCGAAGAAAACTTTCTTCTACTGCGTCAATACCATCTCTTCTAGAAGGAGAAGACTTTTCAATCTCTTCACGGGAGAAGTAACTATCTGAAGATGATGGTGAAGACGACGGAACGGAAGAGTAGAAATTGTTACTGGTACAAGAAGAAGTTGATGACGACGAAGCAGATGATCCGGGATCTTCTGTTCTAACGATGGATCCGAACAAAGGAAGAGCCACTGTAGATACATCTGCAAGATCTTTGTGATTTGCAAGAAGAAAGTGTTGTTTGGGAGGATGATGATGATAGTGATGGTGATGATGGTAATGGTAATGCGGCTGCTGAGAAAAGTAAGGATTGTGGAGATAAGGAGGAGGAAAAGGAGGCAGTGGTGCACGGGACGGTAAGATCTCTCTTGTAGCCATGGCGTGGCGATGGCGATGGCGATGGCGATGGCGATGGCGATGGCGATGGCGACGGCGATGGCGATGGCGATGGCGACGGCGATGGCGAGGAAAACACAGAAGAGAAAAAAAACACAGGAAAGGAAAAGACAGGCAGAGGGAGAGAGGGAGAGAGACGTGAAGGGGTGATAGGAGGAGGATAGTCATGTTCACACTTGTCCGGACAAATGTTGCATTCACACTTGTCCGGACAAACGTTGTTCTCATTCGGCCAAATGTTACGATTCCTTTCACCACGCATCCATCAATCATGTGGGGGGGGGGGGGGGGGGGGGGCGGTATGTGCACATCTTCTCAAATGTTGCAATGCATGATTATCCATGCCGCTTGCTTCCTTCTCCCGTCCATTTGAGCATTTTGGCCCTTCATAGTCATACATTTGAAGATCTCATGTTCTATCGATGTTAATCCCCGCATTGCGTTGTTGTTACCCGCCTCCTTTGCCTTTTCCATGGGATGTTATCATCCTACTCTTGATTGGGGCTAGCTCTAACGTGAGCATTTGACATGTTTGTGAGCATGTGTTGGACATTTGATAAAAAGAAAATGTGTGGCCATGACGGCGAGGCTTTTTTTTATCCCGTCCTTATCCATCTTTGGAATTCGGCTACCTTTTGGTTGTTGCCAAGAGGACCCATGCCTATATTTATAACAAGGAACGTGTGCGACGTATTTCCTTAAATTTGGCACGAAGAAAGGTAAAAAAGGTTGCGAATGATGAGTAGACCCTGAGAAGTCAGCATGTAGATTAAGAATAGATATAGATATTTTCACATGGAGAGGCTTGTCTAATATATGTAGAATGACAAAAGAAAAGACCCGACTACATTAAGAAAAGTCAACGGAAAAGAGTGATGTAATATGGTCATATATGATAGCTACACCAAGTAATGTAGGCATATATATATATATATATATATTATATACTTGGTGGTGTTTGACATCCCGGCCTTCTTTGTTGATGATCCTGTTATGTTTATTCTAAGAGTATTCTCCACTTGCCACTCCTCTTGTGAGATGTTTAGCAACCTTTGCCTAGCCGATTGCTTCGACAACTCCAACGTTCTCTCCTTTTTCAAAATTTTATTCGCCTCTATTGTTAATCGAGGTGGATTTAATAATGACATCAATTGTGCCACAACTAAGCAAAAAGTTGAGCAATATAAATGTTGGGGTTATTATTAGTGGTTAAATTTTAAAAAGACAAGTGAGGAGGTACCACAAGGCTTTCGATTCTTATGAGAGATTAGTAAAAATAAGTATTGAGGTAGGTATTCATAGAGTATGGGTCAGTGTTGAAGCTTGGTTTAAAACCAAACGACAAATGTAGGGGTATACTAAGTAATTAAAAGGGCCTGATGGAGATGTACTACTCCATATGAAATTGTAGTGCATGGACAAGCTCAACAACAAAAGTTGAAGCCACACGATCTTACAAACATGAAGAGGGAGAGCGTGATGTTGTTTTGCAAAAGTGTGGATCAAGATGTGATATCAATGTAATTCTTGCATGTAAAGTAAGGATGCACAGATGACAAACTAATGGGATGTGAGGCAAGAGTTGTTTTGCAGAAGTGTGGGTCAAGATGTGATATCAATATAATTTATGCATGTAAAATAAGAATGCACACATGACAAACTAATGGGATACGATGCAAGACAACACAATAAAATGGTTGTTGATATGGATGCAGAAGCTAGTTGGCAAAAAATTCAACATATATTTGCATGCATACATACAATAAGAAAAATAAGAATGAAGACATACACATGTACGCAATGTTGAGATCTCAATTAAGATTATAGGCAATAAAAATACATTGGTAAATATAGCATGCATGAACTTTCTTCTTCTCTTTCCACTTTTTTGTCTTCTTGAATGAGCACATACAAGCATATCAAGATCCAAGGCACAACAAACCTACGAAAACCCCAACAATGATGGGTGATAGGTAGGTACAAGGCGGGACACCAAATTTATGGTGTGATGATCCCAACCATCATGACAAGAAAGAAAAATATATTAACGTCTTCTAAGGCCAAAATTGGCCCATGAGACAAGAGAGACGAGTGCTTGATGATGGCAAGCGAATCATGTGAAGGCAACATATTGATGCCACAAAATTGCAACTTTGAAACCTAGCTTATGTGAGTGCATTAGAACTCATGTTGGTAACGACATGAGGTTGAATAAGATTAAAAGCCATTTTTGGCTCGTATCTAACCCAATGTTCAAGGTCGACATTTACAATGTGATATTCTAAATTTGTTTTTTTTTTTTTTTCTCGCCTATTCCCGCTCACTTCCACAATGTCTCCTTCTAATGTTTCCTCAATAAGTCAACTACATGTGTGGCATAGCATCACTTGAAAATCTTTTTCCTAATAGATCTTCTTCGGTACGCCGTCTTTAGAACCTATATAGTTTCAATGTCTTTAATTACCGGAAAACCAGATGAGAGGATTTGGATCTCGTGATTCTTTTGTGTAGCTTTCTTTCATCCAACAAAAGAAGAAGAAGAAAGAAAATAGCAAAGAGCAAAAAAACAAAAAGCAAAGAACAAAAACCAAAAGAACAAAGAACAAAGAACAAAAAACAAAAAAGCAAAAAACAGGACACTCGGTTCCTCTCTGTTCCTTCTCTCCCTTCTTCGCCATAGCTCGTCGACCCCTTCCACAGATTTCTGGCGATGGCGGAACTCGTAGAGACGCACGCAGCTGTCCCTTCCACGGAGAGAGGCCGAGGGATCCTCATCTCTGCCGATCCGAAGTCCCCCTCCATCGTCTACTGTAATGGTCGCACGATCTTCATCCGACGTTTGGACGATCCTCTGCAAATAGACCTCTATCGAGATCATCAGGTACCTGTGTCAGTTGCTCGTTTCTCTCCCAATGGGGAATGGGTTGCTTCTGGCGATTCTTCAGGAAATGTGAAAATTTGGTCTCGTTATGGACCTGACCATACCCTGAAGTATGAGTATCGAGCCCTTTCTGGTCGGATAGATGACCTTCAATGGTCTGCTGATGGACAACGCATCCTTGTCTCTGGTGATGGCAAGGGTCAATCCTTTGCTCGAGCTTTCATGTTCGTGTCTTTATTTTTTTCACTTCTTCGATCCGTTGAATTATTTATGTAGTTTTGATGAAAGGGAGATATTTTGTAGTAAAGATTCCATGGAATGTGGAATGTGAGATATTTTGTTAGAGTTCAAGATCTAGATGGTGTCTGCTGAAATCTTTGAAAAATCTTTGATATTATGGTTGCTTTTGTCATAAAATCGCCATGACATGTTTTGATTTAATCTTGAAATTGTTCCATTATGTTTTTTATAGTTTTTCGGATATTTCATGGATTGTTAGGATTTAAATTAATTGCATTGTTTGACGATGTTTTTAAAAAGAAATTAATGACTTTTCTAACAAGGTTTTGTTTTCAAAAGAGAACTTTGTAGTCTAGATAATATTTTCTTTCATGGACTGTTAGGATTAGAGTGGATGCCATTAATTATACTATTTCATCGTTAGATCCCTTGAATTTTCCATGTTATTCTGAAAAGATAGATTTCTAGCATTTTTACTAATATATCTTCCATGGCAATGTTATAAAGTTGATTTCAGTGTTTGGTGATGATGTTTTAAAGAGAGCTTTGTAGTGAATATTTCATTTATGAATTGTGGATTGCGGACATTGTTAATGTTTGTAAGTTTTTTTGCAGTTTTTCTAGCTAGGATTTCATGGTTTCTTAAGGTTTATCTTTGGTGGCATGATAGTATTGTGATATATGCAGGTGGGATACAGGCACAAATGTTGGGTCCTTTGATGGGCATTCGAAACGAGTGCTGAGCTGCACATTCAGACCTGTTCGACCGTTCCGAATTGTCACGTGTGGAGAGGACTTCCTTGTCAACTTCTATGAGGGTCCCCCCTTCCGGTTCAAGACATCTTTCAGGTGTGTTGATTTAATGCCATTGTCTTTCTCAAAGATTTTCTGCTGTTAAACTCAAAAACGAAGGTGCATTCTTCATAATTGAGGTAATGGGCACATATAACCTTAAACTAGCTAATAAGGAGAGCAGCTAACTACCAATTCCTTGACGGGCACAAAGATGGGCAGCACACAATCTGTTTGGCTGTGGTTTGGACGTGGATACACTATTTCATGATATGTAAAGGGCTAGCTAGATCTTTACTTTATAAATTCCATGGACTAAAGGTCACGATCCTGATGGATGTATCAGAGGATGGTTTCAGTAATGATGATTTCTTAGAATGTGTACAGCTTCAAGTTCCCCCGCCCCCACATTTTCTCCAAATTGTGAACCTTATTAAAGATTAGGCCAGGAGCTTCTTTGAAGTGCAATTTTATGTATGGGAAGCTATCTAACTGAACGTGAGAGAGAGACAACAACAAAACCTCATGCAAGTTTAGGATGGTAAAAGGTTATATAGATCATTTTCTTTGTTAATAGCGTACTCTCCTGGTTAAATATTTAACCTAATAAGCATTCTCAATTAATGACAGCATGTGGAAGATGAGAGTCTTACCTTCCTCAACTGTATGCCTGTACTATGCTACGTCAGTAGGTTTCTGTTGTGGATCAGAGTGGTACATCTTGGATGATCAGACCTTATATTACAACTCATATGGAGATTTATAGATTAAAGAGAATGTAGGAATAATGACCATGATAGAAGTGTAGAAGGGTAGCTAGCACTTCATATGCCAATAACCCCTAAGGTCTTTGTCTACATGATAGTCATCTAGATTGTTGTCAGCCAATGGCCATCCTGTAGCTAATGAACGTGATCTAGAACTTTTGATAAAGTAGTCATTGTTATGTTTGTACATGTCTTGTATCTCCGTGAAAGTAATAAAAGAAGTATATTTTTATAAGTGTATGTTTTGAGGCTTTTGAAACATATTATGCCCCTTTACTGGAGAGTTCGACCAATTCTAAATTACAGATGCTTCTTGCTTCTTGTAGGGGTCATTCAAATTTCGTGAACTGCGTGCGTTTCTCTCCTGATGGAAGCAAGTTTGTTTCAACTGGTTCTGACAAAAAAGGTATTCTTTTTGATGGACAGACTGGCGAAAAAATTGGTGAATTTCTTCCTGAAAATGGGCATAAAGGAAGTATTTATGCGGCAAGCTGGAGTCCAGATGGAAAACAGGCAAGAAAAATAGATGTGTGCACATTATATATGTAAACGCAGTCCGGATTGTAAATATAAGCTTATCTGTGAGTATTGTAGCTTTTCATAAACATGCATTTGGGCACAGGACAAATCCGCATATTCTTTAATATGCATGACCTTGTTTTATGAAAGCAATTCATTTTTTCAACCCTCAGGTTGTAAAAAGTGAGTTCGTAAAGCCATGTTTAAAATCTGAAACTATCCTTAATTGTAGGTTTTCTCTGGTTATCGAACTTTCAAAGTTTAATAATGCAATCTCCTCTAATCCTCTTGCTATTGATTTTGGCTGATTAGATTCTCACAGTATCAGCCGATAAAACTGCGAAGATTTGGGACATTCTGGAGGATGGAAATGGGAAAGTAAATACTACGTTCAACTTTTCAGAGGGTACTGGTGCTGAGGCAATGCAAGTGGGTTGCTTATGGCTTAATGAATACCTGGTTACCGTCTCGCTTACTGGTTCCATCAGCTACTTATCTCCCTCTCATCCAGATAGTCCACCTAGAATGCTTTCTGGGCACATGAAGAATATAACAGCTGTCGCAGTTAATGTAACTGGTAGTAATGCTGAACTCTTTTCTAGTAGCTATGATGGGCTGATAATTAGATGGGTTTGTGGAGCTGGTTACAAAAATAGACTGGAGAAAAAGGATTCTGTTCATATAAAGGCAATGATAGTTGCTGGGGATGCGCTAGTAACCTGTGGACTTGATAATAAGGTAATGTTTTTAGGACTATAGTCATTGAGGTTTTCTATTTGATATGCTTCTTTATTGTCTGATTGTGTTATTTGCATGCATGTTGTTGGAGAAAGGCTTGATATACATAATTTACCTAATGCCATATGGTCAAAAAAGTCTGGACAGAGTCTGTGCATCAATTTGACGATGTAGGATGAGTTGCCAATTTTTCTGAATGGAATTTCTTACTCATTTATTTTGCATATAGCTCCGAAGAAGCCCTTTGCCTGGTGATCTTTATGGAGATGCGGAGGCAATTGACTTGAAATCTCAGCCGAAGGACTTGGATGTAGCTTTGAGATCTCCAGAACTCCTTATAATAACAACAGAAATTGGAGTTATTCTTCTTCGAGGATCTCAAGTTGTGCCAATAAACAATCTTGGTTTCACACCAACGGCTGCTGGAATATCTCCAGAGGGAACAGAGGCCGTTATTGGGAGCCAAGATGGTAAGCTCTATATTTTCTCTATAAAAGGGGATACCCTTGCTCAAGAGAGAGTTCTTGAGAAGCATCGAGGTGCAATTACAAGGATTAGATTCTCTCCTGATGGATCAATGATTGCTTCTGGGGATGCAAATCGAGAGGCAGTCGTTTGGGACACCATCACTCATGAGGTGGGTTTTCTTTCTTTGTGCGACAGTATCTTGTGCTCCAAGATGTACTGTATTTTGTTAAAAAGCCTAGGTTGGAAAATAATAGTTGTAGTACCTGCATTGTTGGAAAGCCTAGTTTGGAAAAGTAATGTTTGTGGAGCCATAAAACTGGGGAAAACAAAGGGATTCTGCCAAAATATTCGCGAAGTTTTCAAAATACCAGTATATCTATGTAGCACAAAATCATGAAATTGGACTCCTGTGCCTTTTCTTGAAAACAATTATATTTCTGAATATTCGCGAAGTTTTCAAAATACCAGTATGATCTATGTAGCACAAAATCATGAAATTGAACTCCTTTGCCTTTTCTTGAAAACAATTATATTTCTGAATAAAAATCATCATTATGTATTTTCTATTTATCGTCAATATTTATATGCTATGGCCCTCCACTTACACATGGGTTTATGTATATCATCATTTTGTGCTTTACATGGAATGTGTCGTACATGCAATGCATCAGATTGGTCTTTACAAATTTCTGTTTTAGTTTATAGTTTATTGCTAGTCTCTCTCTCTCATACGGCTTTGTAAAGGTTAAATCACCAGATTATGCTTTGCACGTTGTGTTGTACATGCAATGCATCAGATTGTGCTTTGTAAATATATGCTCTTGTGCATAGGTTATCGGAACCTCTCTTTCCGTCTCTTATGCATGATTCGTAAAGGTTAAATCATCAGATTGTGCTTTGCATGTAATGTGTCGCAGTGCATTGCAAATATCTATTTTTATTAATATACTTTCCCGAAAGGGCTTCATGAGATTGACTTGTTTTCACACTTGCAGGTAAAACTGAAAAATATGCTTTATCATACTTCTCGAATCACTTGTCTTGCATGGTCACCCGATAGCACAAAAATTGCGACCGGATCGGTGGATACTAACATCCTTGTATATGACATTGGCAAACCAGTTACAGCGCGAGCCACAATTAAAGGGGCTCATCTTGGTGGTGTTACATGTTTGGGATTTGTCGATCCCATCACTGTTGTGAGTGGGGGAGATGATGCTTGTGTACGACTATGGAAGGTGTTGTGAGGTAAAGAGTGTGATGATGAACATGGTTTTTGTCTGTGAATGCCTTTTGTATCAGGATGATGATTTTGAGTGTAAAATAATATATTGTAAAAGTTCTCTCGTTACAATTTAATGACTGGCCCTAAAAATGGTCATCTAAGGTCATTGTTTATAGATTTGGGTTTTTTTGTCTTACATTGCAAGTATTTGGTTTGGTAACTTGCACCAAGTTCAGTGAGATATTTTATTATAAAGCTTAAACAAAAGACTCAATTTTCATTAGAAGATAAAAATGATTATTGTAAGGAATGATTATTCCATTTTTGTGGAGCCACTAAATATAAGATGGCAAGAGCATAACTAAAAAGCTGACTCAAAAACTTCAAGTTTAGATTAAGGTTCACAAGACTTAACATTTTATAAAAAGTAAGTGAAACAATATCTAAAAATTGCCTTCTGCTTTTATGCAAAAGAGGCAAGTTAATGACCTTATTGAGGTTCATCTTGTTTGGCATTTCCTAGATATAGCCATAGATACTATGATAATAGTATCTTGGAGCTCTCACCTAGACCAAAATTCAAGCATACTACAATTTCTTAAGCACTTCAACAAAGGAGTATAATTTAACATTACCAGCTTTTGTGAATTTCTATTTATTATTTGACATGCATTATAGACTAGCTAATGCTAGATGAACATACTTTGCAAAGATAAAATGCTAACCAGCACACCCAACACAACTAACAAATAATCCTATGTTAATAACGTGCCAAACTTTGCAATAGAGAGGTTTTGGGAGGATTAATTTGTCTGTAATGACAATGCTTGTCATTACATTACTGAAGTCTAAGAGTATACTTGACATCTTATGAAATGCTTCATAAAAACACGAGTGTATGCGTCATGCATATCTAGTTTAGATGACAGGTTCCTTTGCTTTCCCAACTATTTTTCATGGAGAGTTTTGTGAAAGTGAGAAGATCAACCAATTTCACACATATCGATGACTCTAGCTTGACTCAAACTCCACCAATAGTAGAGCCCATTTAGCATTTCTTGTCGATATGTGAACATCTTGAAGTACATATGGGATCAAGGACATGCTAGTAATTATTGCAAAGCGATGAGGAAGTAGGAAGATTTTATGTTTTTTACACACGTACACCAAATGCTAACATCTACCTTTTTACTTATAGGATGCCTTTCTCAACACTAGACATGGATATATTATCAAAGTAAATATAGTGCATAAGCTTGTTCTAAGAACCTTGTTGCATAAGAATGGCTCAAATGGCACGGGATCCAACACTAAGAGAGACCAATAGTATTCCTATCAGGTGATGTAAGAATAGGGACATTTGTAATGAATTCTTTTATCCTTTACCCTCATAAATTGCTCTTGAGTTGTTGATGCCCATGCAACGTTGTTGGCACAAAGAATGAAACGAAATATATAGAGTATTTGCATCAACATATGAATAAATCTTTCAAAATATCGTACTTATGGAAAAAGCCCTCCAAAGTTTGATGTTTTTTGGGTGACATCCTTTGAGTTGCCTCAATCTTTGAGCTATCAACTTGAATTCCGTGAGACACTACATGACAAAACAAACCTCTTTTCCAATGTGACACTTCTCGGGATTTAGTTGCATCTTGCATTCATCCAACCTCTTGAAAGCCAACCACACCTTCAAGTGATCTTGCGTGCTAATATATATTGCAAAGCCATATATAAAGACTCTAATAAACTTCACAAAGAAAGCTTGAACACATTATTTTCAAGATGATCAAAGGTGAATACAACAATTGTTAATCCAAATGGCATGCATCAATGTGTAAAACATTCCCAAGGTGTAATAAAAGTAATCTTTCTTTGGTTTTCCTTAACAATCTTAAATTGAAAGTAACCAAAATAACCATCACCCAAGAATGCATTACATGCCTTGTTATTTAATCTAGGATTTACCCTGAACCACATGTGTCATATTGTATGTTTTAATTAGAGAAAGAGATTGTCTCTCGAGCAATGATGAGTAATGGTGGAGTTGCATCAAATATTGCCCTCATAAGATCTATTCATCAAGGATACTTAGCACATTATTGTTTAATTATCTATCAAATATTGGTAATGTTATTGAGGTTTGCAACAAATGATGATATTGTGGGTCCGTACTTTCCATGCAGGGGACAATTGGCAGTGCAAGCTTTGGTAGATGTTTCTTTCATGTTTCGAAAACCCTCATTAAGAATCTTGAGAAGGGGATGCACGAACGGGACCAATTTGCGTTGGGGTCTGGATTGCATATTATTGGAAGACATCTTGCCTCATCTTGTGTACAAAGAGAGGTTTTGAACGTTTGGGTTGGAATTGACATGCAGTTAGGAAAGGCTCTATCTTTTGACATTTGGGGTATATTTTGGGAGTGAATGCTATAAATGCCCAATTAATTGAAATTATTACTAACAAGTTGAGGGATAGGACAATGTATTGGAAGTTATAATCTTGGCCATGTCATGAATGCCTTAAAACTCATACAATATATGAATGCCTTAAAACCCATGTTGTTGTTGCCACCACGGACTAAGAAGGTTTTGCATTTCATTTAGCAATCTCTTTGATGTTTGTCATGGAGAAAGTGAGGTAAGATAGGGATCACACTCACAACTAAGGATATCTATTCTCTAATATTTTATTGAGAAGAAGGGTATGACATGGGAGGATGACAATTAAGGCATCATGGTGGCAATTACTAGGTAGTATTTGTATGGGCACCACGTAGTATTGTAATTTCTTGCGAATGGAGTTACTCTATTGGCATGGAAAGAAAAAATAAAGCCAACAATTTAATTGTTTGTTTCATTTCAAGATCAATGAAGGAGGAGATGTAATTGAGGCTAGATCCTAGAGGGTTTTGGACTTTGTTGAGGTGCAATGATTAATATGCATCCCACTCAATTTGGGTTTATTTGGCATAACTACAAAGTATAGCATACAAAGGGTCCTTTACCTATTGAGATTGAAGAGCAACCATGGATGATGGGGTTGATTGTTGTTAATGGGTTTAGGCTCAAATTTACAAGGAATTACTAATCTATAATATCATTTCCTTCATTGAATACCTTTGATGACTATCATCCAATAGTAAACACGAACAAAAGGTACATAACTTTGATTATGGATGGTGATAGATCTTGAAATGTAGTTGACTATAAATTGTCACCTCTTGTGAAGGTCCTTGATTTTGAAATATTGGTCAGGGTTTATCTTTGGGATTAGCGGGTTGAGGGAAAAGTGCTCTTTATCTTTGGGAAGATTAAACGAGGGGCTAGACACCCCCTAAATTTATTGCATTTTCATAATAGGGAAAAGTACTAGGATACCCCTGGAAGTTCGTCTATTTACCAGAATGCCCTTGAAAGTTCCAAATTTACCAAACTACCCCTATGTCCAAAAAATTAGACTTTATAAAGTAATTATACACTCAAATCTACAAGCCCTATTTACCAAATATGGAAGAAATGGACCCGGACTAGCCCTATTTACCAAAGATTTGAGTGTATAATTACTTTATAAAGTGTAATTTTTTGGACATAGGGGCAGTTTGGTAAATTTGGAACTTCCAGGGGTATCCTGGTACTTTTCCCTTCATAATAAAATAAAGTAAAAAACCACTCTCCTTGTGTTCTCTCACCACATTTTAATATTCATTGACTATGAATGTATATACTACATTAATCTATTATTATTATTTATTTTTTTCCAAAATGAAGCTACTTTCCCATTAATTAGGAAGGATTATTACAAAGAGATTGTACAAGGAGGCTTATACATAGATCGGGGAATCCCCCTCTGATCAAGTTCAAGAAAATGAGACTAGTTATATCGCCTTTCGGATTGACTACTTAATGTAAGTACCTATAGCTAAAAACGGTGCCCTTCAGTGATGGCTAGTATGAGACAACTCTTGGGGTCGACAACGAAGGGAGGGTGGTAAGTGAGATGGAAACAACTAGTGTGGGGGTTGGTAGTTCCACCTCGGGCCACTTCCTCCTTGTGTCACCATAGGCGTGTTTCGCCATTTCTGCCAAAAGCGCAAACGGGCAGTAACCATGTCATTGGAATGGATGCAAACCTCGTCCACTTGCCCTCGTAGGCAGATGATAAGCGCAAACCATATGTCCATGATCACTTCCTCTGGGGGGCCGCACCAAATCCTAAAAGACCTTTAGGCAACGCGCTTTCCATACATACCACAGAGTGAAGCCTACGATCAACATCCAAATGTCCAGGAACCTAGGGGATGTAGACTACAACCCTCTCTCAAATCGAATCTTGGTGATTTTGCCTCTCATGCATACGTAGCACCAACTATCCGTATTGAAGGCGTCTGTCCACCTATCGACAAAGTGATGAAGCCATGCCGTAACACTCCACGATGTTGTTCCTTCCACTTCACATGCCGCAAGGAGGCGAGTCACTCTATCTCATACCTTTCGAGCTTGAGGGCAATCCCACATACAATGCCTCAGAGTCTCAATAGGTGAATGGCAAAGTTGGCAGCCTAACGATGTCGTGAAGAAAACCGTCCACAAGCGGAATCGGTGCACCGGAGCGTAGGAACTGGCTCTTCATGCACGTGCGCCTTATGTTGTACATAAGAGAGAATTAGGTACATAGAAGATCCTAGGTAGGTAGATTCGGTAGGAAGGAAGTTAATGGGAAACGGCTCCTTTCTTGCCTATAAAAAGGGGGGAGACGAGGAGGAGGAAGGGGGATCGCGGTTAGAGAGGACGAAGTGCTGTCGGGTTGTCGGCCGAAGGCTTCTCTCTCTTCCATACTCCGTAGCTTCTTCCTGTGCAGGGTTTCGGGAGGCTCGCGTTGCTCTGAGGAATGCCCGAGTGCTTCCGGCAGCACCTCCAACCTACTCCTTTCTTTCTGAGCATTTACGGAGAGGCATCAGCATCTGTTCGCCAGCCTGTTTGGTTGTAACCGACTTCGGGCTTCTTGTTGTTTGTCCTTGTTAATATATATATACATACATTCGTGTCTCTCTACGTCGGTGTCCCACTCGCGTCTTTGTGTCGAAGGGCTGTGTCCCTGTGAATCTACGCCCACACGTAGTGGGTCCCTTCCCTTCTCCTTTGTCTCTTGTTCTTCGGTACAAGACCCCCGAGGCCCCGCCTCATTCCACTCATCCGCGAGGAATACCTCGACATCTTGGTGAACCCGATGTGAACGAGGCGGCAGAAGAGTAGAAGATGAAGGGGTCGGATCTTGCGGAGGCCATGGCTTCGGCCGTGGATCGGATATTGAGCGCACGTGAGGGCACCGACGCCCTCGACAGAGCCATTGAGGTGGTCGTCGGTACGATCGGCCGGTTCAGCGGAAAGGATGCCACGAAGTAT
This sequence comes from Azolla caroliniana, assembly GCF_043228905.1. Lineage (NCBI taxonomy): Eukaryota > Viridiplantae > Streptophyta > Polypodiopsida > Salviniales > Salviniaceae > Azolla > Azolla caroliniana. The sequence goes on from NW_028230445.1 coordinate 19,956,504, forward strand.
TTGGCGTCCTACGGGGCAGAAATGCTGATGCGGGACATTCCGGAAGAGAGGCGTCTTGCCGGGTTCCCTCGAGTGGCGATGCTGAGCATCCATGCGGAGGTGCTCGAGGTACGGGCGGAGAGCCGTACCTGGGAGGAGTTTGAAGGCCGACTCCTAGAGAAATACGGGCTGGACGACGCGCTCCGGCTTTCGAAACGGGACTTCATGGAATGGGTGGAGTTCCCCGGCAAGGGAAGAAACGCGTCGGCACTCCTCCGGGAGTTTGAGGAACGCTTTGCGCGCCTTTCGGCGCTTGACCGAACCGTTCTGGATACGAGCCGGGTCCTACTGTTCGTCAAGTCGATGGACGAGCGGGACCGGGATCAAGTCGGCTCCTTGCTGGAAACCGAAGACGGGCTGACGACCGACTGGGCTGCGGTTAAGAGAGTCTGTGGCCGTTTCGACAAACGGCGAGAATGGGTTGATAACGGGGCGGCCGGTGCGGGCTCGGTCATAGCAAGGAGGCTTGAACCGGCACCGCAAGGGCGAAGGGAAGAGACCCGGGAGCGGCTCGAAACCGGTTCGGCTTCGACCGGCATGGTCAATGGCTCGTCCGGAGGAGCAACGTTGGAGGAGTTGACGCGGGCGATAAAGGATCTCCAGATCGCCCAGGCTCGAAGGGAAGGCGACGAACCGGCTCGTGACCGACGACCGGCAACAGGGAACAGGTGCATGTGGTGCGACGAGGTCGACCACATCCGGAAGGACTGCGGCGATTTCGCAGAGGCGTTGAGGAACCGAGTGGTGTACCTATGGGAAGGCCGGGTGCACGCCAGCGACAACAGAAGGGCCCTAAACCGAAACGACGGGCGAGGAGGAATGAAGAGACTGATGGAAGAGGCAACGGCCTGACACGTGGAGGCCATCCACTACTCGGCGTCGGCCAGCATTCGGGTCGGGGGCAACGAGGCCCGAAAGGAGAGCAAAGACGGATTCTGGTCGGCAATGCTGGAAGGCCTCGCCGGCGCACGGCTGAGGAAAGATGAAGCGGACCGCGCTGAGAGACGGGTCCGGGAAATAACCGGGTGGAGCGACCCGGTCGAGGAGAAGACGGGCTTCGTAGAAGCCGCCTGCAGGAACTACGAGGCTCTGGTAGAAGACAAACAAGTGGGGAAAGCCGGAGCGGCCGGGCCCTCACAACGATACGAGACCCGATTCGGGCAACGACAGAACGAAGCCGCTGGGTCCAGCGCGCAAGATAACCCCAGGAAGGGCGGATACCGACTGGGGACGGAAATAGAAAGGGCCACGGACCTACGAAAGGTCCTAGAAGAACGGATCCTCGACAACAAAGTGGAGCTGTCATTGCGGGAGGTGCTAGGGATCACTAAGAAGGAGTTCCACGACTCCATTGTGGACTTGGTGAAGCGGAAGAGGCTGTCGACGGAGACGGAACCGGAAAGACCGGTGGAGGTGCGGACGATGCACATCGACGACATGGCGCTGGAAGATGAGTGGGCGGAGAGCCACTATTTGAGGCCACACTGGGCCCGAGCGACCACGGAGACCCCGATAAAGATCGGAGATGTCCATGAACCGGTGGTGGCACTGGTGGACCACGGTTCGGAAATAAACCTGATGTCCATGGATTTCTACAAGAAGGGAAAATGGCCGATCAACACCAAGCACGAGTGGAAGATACGTGCGGCAACGCGCGCCACCGAGGAACTGCACGGGGCCTGCCCGAACATGCGAGTCAAGATTGGCGACGCCGAGATTGACCAGCACTTCTTCGTACAGGAGACGTCCTCGCACCCGGTCATATTAGGGGAATCGTACATCACGGCGGCGCGAATGGAGACCAAGGTGCTGGACAACGGTTCGGCCTACGCGAGGGTCAAAAGCCAGGACGGGCGCCATTCGGTCCAATTTCTGACGGTGCGGCCGAACCACGAGCGAAACCGCGAATCCCTCGGTGGCGAGAACCGAGAGGATTTTTAGAGAGGGCTGCCAAGGCGTGGGGCCGAGACAGTCCGGACACTCGGGAAAGACCCCACAACTGTACGATAGAACCGAAACCGAAGAAACCTTGTACGATAGGTAGAAAATTCTGCTTCTCCAACAACGGAGGGTGTATGATAGTCGGTATCGTTGGCCGAGAAAGGGCAAGGGCGGAGGAGCGACTTCGAGCGTGCGGAGTTCTCGGCCTGGACGAGGAAATCAGCGGGGCCGTGGAGGCGGTCTCCTTCGACGACACCTTGGGGATGCTGAGGAAGGTAGCCGAAGAAGACCTTAACGAAGACCGGACGATATCGGTATGTTCCGAAGAGATGTACGAAGTCATCGCGAACTTCAGTCAGGGGCTCGGGTCGGATCGGAGGCCCGAGTTAGCACAAAGTACAAGACTGTGGACCGGAAGGTAAGGCCAGTCATGGCACCCTTACCGGAGGGCAGCGAGTCCCGAATCAGAGGGGTTGCGTCGGACCCCAGCTTACGAGATCCGGTCTGCATAGGACACACCTTCACCGACGGGACGCTCCGGGAGCTCAAAATAGGTGGGGGCGGGTTCTTACTGCCGGCGGAGTAAGACCGGTTTCGGAGAATGCTCGGAAGGCACGGGAAAGCCTTCGCATTCTCACCGGAAGAGATCGGGTGCGCAGACCCGACAATCGTGGAGCCGATGGTGATATTCACGGTACCGCATGTGCCGTGGAATCTCAAGCCGATTCTAGTACCGAGAGCTCACATCCCAAAGTTGATGGAGCTATTGAGGCAAAAGGTCGATATGGGCATTCTCGAACCGTCGAGTGCCCCATACTCGAACCGATGGTTTACCGTACCAAAGAAAAACGGAACATTGCGCTTCATTCAAGACCTGCAGCCGGTCAATAGAGTGACCATTCGGAACGCAGGAATCGGACCGACCATAGACGAGTTCGCGGAGGCCTTCTCCGGAAGGTCGATTTACTCGGTCGGTGATCTGTACTCGGGGTACGACCAGTTCCAGCTAGCCGTGGAGAGCAGAGACATTACGACGATGCGAACTCCCCTCGGCCTAGTGCGAATGTGTACCATGCCACAAGGAGGGACCAACTCAGTGGCCCACATGGTGGATGCAATGAACAAGGTACTGAGGGATTGCATCCTGGACATCACCATGCCATTTCTAGACGACATCCCGATCAAGGGGTGCCCGGTGGAAGAGAAGGACGCAACACTCGGACCAGACGGATGCCGACGATTCGTGGCAACACACATCGACGACTGCGAGAAGGTGCTACAAAGGCTAGAGGATGCGAGGCTCACCTTCTCCGGGGAGAAATCGGCCTTCGGGCAATCAGAAATCCTGGTGGTCGGACACCTATGTGGACCATATGGCCGGAAGCCGTCTCCGGCAAAGGTAGAAGCCATCTCCGCGATGAAGACCGACTGTAGCTCGGTTACGGAAGTTCGGAGGTTCCTGGGGGCATGCGTATTCTACCACATATGGATCCCGCATTACGCCCACGTTGCGGAACCGCTATACGAGTTGCTGAAGAAGGGGCGAAAATTCGAGTGGCGAGATGAGCACACAGAGTCGGTTCAGAAGTTGAAGGAAGCTCTTGCGGCAGCACCGGCGCTCCGGAAGGCTGTCTACGAGAAGGGTACCCCGGTATACATAACGGTGGATACGAGTCCGACCGGGATCGGATGGGTCGTCAACCAAGAAGACGGGGACGACATTCAGTTCCCGATCCGATTCGGCGCGAAGGTCCTCAGTGAGCGACAACGAGGGTACGCCCAGGTTAAACGCGAACTCTGGGGTATCGTTTCGGCAGTAAAGGCCGACAAAGACTACCTGATCTGGACAGAAGTGATTATCGAGATGGATTGCCTGCCAATTCTCGGCATGGTTTCCGGATGCGCGACACCGGACCTGGCGATGCTCAGGTGGATAGCGTACATCAAGTCCCTGGACCCAGAAATACGACACATTTCCGGAAAGGACAACGCCATGGCCGACATGCTTTCGAGGACGAGGTTTGATGACGAGGGGGGCATGGTTTCGGAGGACGAAGAAGTCGGCGTGGACTTCTTCGAGGCAACGTATGTGACGACCGATGGGACGAGCACTCCGGCACTTAACGGCTTCGACGAGAGCAAGTACGACGGCGAGTGGCTACAAATCGGTGGTTTCTTGAGGACAATGACGCCGGATGCGTCATGGAGGAGAGACGAGGCCAACTGGATCCGGAAGAAAGCATACCGATTCTTTCTCCGGGACGGATACTTATGGAAGCACCCGAAGAAGAGGAACGACGTCCCGCTCCGGGTGGTGGCGATGAAGGAAGAACAGGAGGAGCTGCTGACGGCCTACCACGACAGCCCTTGGGCCGGACACCGAGGAACGTGGGCCACGTTCGAGAAGATAAAGGGGAAGTACTGGTGGCCAGGACTGTACCGGGACGTGCATCGGTTCGTGACAACTTGCGAGAGCTGTCAGATGCACTCCATAGTCCGACATCGGGACGGGCTTCACCCTACGTACCCTCCGACCATCCACTTCAAATGGATGGTAGACCTGGTGACGATGCCGATGGGAGTAGGACAGATGCGGTATCTGGTCCTGGCTCGGGAAGATCTGACGAACCAGGTGGAAGGCCGGGCCCTTCAGAACAAAACGACCGCAACCGTATGTCGGTTCCTGATCGAGGACGTGATATGCCGGTACGGGTGCGTCGGGAAGATCGTGGCTGATCGCGGGGAGTTGGACGCCGAAGAGGCCGAGGAGCTGTTCGACCGGCTAGGAGTCAAGCTCTCGCTTACCACTGCGTACAATCCGGAGGCGAATGGAAAGGTGGAGCGTGGACATGGACCGATCGTCAAGGCGTTAGTTCGGGCATGCGGAGGTCAAGTCGGGAACTGGCCGCGGCTGCTGCCTTACGCGTTGTGGGCTGACCGAACTACGCACAGTTCGGTAACCGGATTCATGCCGACAGAGCTCATGTTTGGGCAGAAGCCGATCATGCCGATGGAACGTACGATCTTCTCATGGGCAATCGTGGACTGGAGAGACGAGATGAGCTGGGAGGAACTATTGGCGGCGCGCATACGTCAACTCGAGCGAAGGCCGGAGGACGTGGAGCAGGCTGCGGGAAAGCTTCGGGAAGCAAGGATGAGGAACAAAGCCCGGTTCGACCTAACGCACCGGCTCCGACCGAAGAAGATCGAGGAAGGCGACTGGGTGCTAATCTACGACAACAGCCTCGACAACCAGCACCGAGCGACACGGAAGTTCGCAAGAAGGTGGTTCGGGCCTTACGTGGTACAAAGCGCTAACGACAACGGGACGTACCATCTGGCGGAACTCGACGACACGAGAATGGCGATACCGGTAGCTGGGAAGCGGATCAAAGCGTTCAAGAAGCGTCACGACGACGAGCCGGATCCGGTTAACCTGGACTGGGACGACGAACGATCCGAAACCGAGGAAGAACCGACGGGCGGGGAATGAAGGCTGGACCGGTTTTCTCTCTCCCAACTCAATTTGGCGCATGCCGGTGGATGCCCGGTTAGGTGGGGACGGATGTTGTGAAGAAAACCGTCCACAAGCGGAATCGGTGCACCGGAGCGTAGGAACTGGCTCTTCATGCACGTGCGCCATATGTTGTACATAAGAGAGAATTAGGTACATAGAAGATCCTAGGTAGGTAGATTCGGTAGGAAGGAAGTTAATGGGAAACGGCTCCTTTCTTGCCTATAAAAAGGGGGGAGACGAGGAGGAGGAAGGGGGATCGCGGTTAGAGAGGATGAAGTGTTGTCGGGTTGTCGGCTGAAGGCTTCTCTCTCCTCCATACTCCGTAGCTTCTTCCTGTGCAGGGTTTCGGGAGGCTCGCGCTGCTCTGAGGAATGCCCAAGTGCTTCCGGCAGCACCTCCAACCTACTCCTTTCTTTCTGAGCGTTTACGAACAAGCATCGGCATCTGTTCGCCGACCTGTTTGGTTGTAACGGACTTCGGGCTTCTTGTTGTTTGTCCTTGTTAATATATATATACATACATTCGTGTCTCTCTACGTCGGTGTCCCACTCGCGTCTTTGTGTCGAAGGGCCGTGTCCCTGTGAATCTACGCCCACACGTAGTGGGTCCCTTCCCTTCTCCTTTGTCTCTTGCTCTTCGGTACAAGACCCCCGAGGCCCTGCCTCATTCCACTCATCCGCGAGTAATACCTCGACAACGAGCCGCCACGTTTACCTAACCATTCGCCAACGGGAACCACATTATGACCGATTTGCCACCAAAAAAACTTTATCTTTTCCGGTGTCGCGGTTTTCCGTGTGTGCGTGTCAAAGGGGCGGGATCACGGGGGTCTCGGACGAGGAAGAGAGGGATGCTAGGAAACCGACTCCAGACACGTACCAGAGGCAACCAAACACGAGAGAGAGAGAGAGAGAGAACACCGACTCTTATGTACAGGAAACAAAGGAGGGGGGGAGCTATGCACCCAACACCATGAGAGACACCAATATGCGTAAACAGATATGAATAAATATATTACAAAGGGGAAGATACAACCCCGGCTTCGAGCCGGATACACTCAGAAGAAGAAGAAGAACTTAACCCAAACAGAGCTTTGCCACCATGGCTGCCGCACCCAACTTCTCAAGAAGGAGAAGAAGAAGAAGACCACAAGTAAGAAAGTTACTCACCCTAGAAAATTCTTAACAAAATGACCCTCGACCAAAATGGTATACCCTTGTGACTCAAAATGGGCAACCCATTTACAAGGGACCCTCCCTTCCTTTTATAGCACAAGGAGGGAGGTGCGTAACAATGTGGGATAAATCCCGATTTACATGGGATTCTCAGTCCCGACTTGACCCTTTTATTCACACGTTTTACAAGGATAAGTGCACATGATGCACTCCGCTGATTCTTTTGATATTCCCTAGTTTCTCACTATGGCCCGAAATCTTCACGACATTTGCCCCCACTAAACCGCACGTCCACCAATACGTGCCAAGTTCGGAGAAGGGTGAGAGATTCCGGTAGGTGAGGAACCGGTCTTCCGTAATCCGCATTCCGGCTACGTGTTGGCCTTGCCGGTCTAAACTGTCGGCACCGATTCCTTCTTCGTGTTTGCCTCCCCGTAGGCTTGTTCAACCTGTCGATAGGTCATTCGCCGCGATCCCGTAGCACACGTGCTTCCCGTTGGCCCTTCTTTCGACCGCATGCACGCTTCTCGTTCCTTCAAATACGCGGTGTCCTCCGTCCGAGGAGCACCCGTGATGGCCCGCTTGGCCTCTGTCGACCTTCGCTGTTGCCATTGGTTTGGGGCCTTCCGCTTGCTGTCATCCCCTCACCCCCACCAGCTAGTTATCTCGGGTTTGGCCTCTAACGCCAGTTGTTGCCATTGCGACTGAGCCGCCGAGATCTCCGAAGTGGGTGTGGAGGATCCTTCTCCGGCCCTCGATCTTGTTTCCGGTCTCCATTCCGCGTAGTCCATTTACGCGCGCCCGTGCTCTCGTTCCCGGCACCGCCGTGTGCCTTCTTTCTCCTTGTTCGGTACCACCTGTGCCGAACGTTGTCCCGTTGTCGTGGAGAAAACCGGCCATAGGAGGAAACGGGGAAAAAGATGCAGAAATAGACCCTTACGTGTGGCCGCGCTATTTGTTAAGATGTAAATAAACTAGGTAGTACACATTAATTGTCTAGGGAATCCAAGCGTATCTCAGTCCGACGGGACAGAGGATAAATGTATGTAACCGAGGGAGTAACGGTCTTCCCCGGAAGCCTATAAAAGGGAGGGGAGAAGACTGATACAGGGATCACGCATTTTTGAGTGGACGAAGTGCTGTCGGACTGGGAACTGAGCTCTCCCCTCCACTATCGTTGTTGCTTCTGCAGGGATTTTGGGTTAGGTTGGTTGCCTCAGTTGCGTGAAAGCCCGAGTGCTTCCGATAGAGGCTCCACTACGTATTTTAGTGCGTGTGTTCGACTGTGTTGAGTCTGTCACCGGCTTGCTGGTTGTAACATTGCAAGCTCTATAATCTACAATACTGTTATTGGAATTGATTCTTTCCTTCTGTCTCTCTGTGTTTCTGCGAATCTCTCTCCCTCTTCTCTCTCACGCTCCTCGGTTCAGGGCCCTCGCGGTCCCGCCTTATTTCATACGCGAGAACTTAACAACACAACATATTTGGTGAACCCGACGTGAAACAAGGCCGTAGAGGAGTTGAAGATGAGGGGATCGGAGCTTGCCGAAGCCATGGCGGCAACAATTGATCGGATAGTAAGTGCTCGCGCGGGCACATGCGCCCTCGACAGGGCCATCAAAGCGATTGTCGACACGGTAGGCCGGTTCAATGGAAAGAACACCAGGAGTTATTTGGAGGCCTACAGGGCCGAAATGGTGATGAGGGACATTCCGGAAGATAGGCGGTTGGCCGGTTTCCCTCAGGTGGCGACGCCATGCATTCACGCAGAGGTGCTCGAGGTACAAGTTGGATGCCGGACCTGGGGAGAGTTTGAAGGTCGGATCCTCGAGAAATATGGGCTCGATGACTCGCTTCGGCTTTCAAAGCGGGATTTCATGGAGTGGGTGGAGACCCCCAGAAAGGGGAGGAATACGTTTGCGCTCCTCCAGGAATTTGAAAAACGGTTCGCTTTGTTGTCGGCGCTGGACCGGACTGTGCTCGACACGAACCGGTCCTGCTGTTCGTCAAAGCGGTGGACGCGTTGGACCGGGAGAAAGTGGGTCTCCTATTGGAGATGGACTAAGGGCTCACGACAGACTGGGCCGTGGTAAAACAAGTCTATAGTCGTTTCGATAAACGACGTGAATGGAGCGGCGAGGGATCGCTAGTAGTAGGGATGATCCCGACAAGGAAGTTCGAGGGTAAGGAAAGATGAGACTCGAACTTGGCTGGAGTTGGGTGCGGGCCCGTCTGACGCTGTCAAGGGACTCTCCGGGGGATCAACTCTAGAGGAGTTGACACAAATGGTGCGGGATCTCTAGATCGCGGAGGCTCAGAGAGACAGCAACGAACAAACTCGTGTCCGGAGGCCGCCGGCAGGGCAACGATGCATGTGGTGTGACGCAGTCGGTCACATCCGGAAGGAGTGCGTGGATTTCGCAGAAGCGCTCAGGGCTAACATGGTGTACCTCTGGAATGGGTGGGTACACGTGAGCGAAACTCGGAAGGCCCTGGAGTTGAATACCGGGCGCGAAGGAATGAAGCGGTTGATGGAGGAAGCTGCGGAACGACATGCAAAGGCCATCCACTACTCGGTGTCGGCAGGGATCCGGGTCGGGGGTGACGAGGATCAGAAGGCGAAAGGCTCCAGATTTTGGCCACTGGTGCTAAAGGGCCTCTCCGGGGTTCGACTAAAGGAGGAAGAGGCGGATAGCGCAGAGCAGCGGATCCGGGGGGTCACCGGATGGGACGATCCGGTCGAGGAAAAGACTGGCTTCATGGAAGCCGCGTAACAAAACTATGAGGTTCTGGTGGAAGATAAATGCTGTTGCGAAGTTTCGCGCACATGTGTTACTTGGGCGGGACCACGGGGGTCTTGGACTAGGGAGTACTCAAGGGATAGAGAAGACCCGAGGTTTGCTTTATGACAATACTACTTCCCGACCCCTTCCCGAGCAAGGTCTTGTTGCCCTTTGTTTTGTGAGGTCGGTGGCTCTCGTTGATCACGACAATTTATGTTGCGAAGTTTCGCGCATGTGTGTTACTTGGGCGGGACCACGGGGGTCTTGGACTAGGGAGTACTCAAGGGATAGAGAAGACTCGAGGTTTGCTTTACGAAAATACTACTTCCGGACCCCTTCCCGAGCAAGGTCTCGTTGCCCTTTGTTTTGTGAGACCGGTGGCTCTCGTTGATCACGACTCATCGACCTTCCGAGATCACCGCATGAGCCAAGTGACCAAACGGGTACAAGCAAGATGAGCACACAACATGAATGCACAAGGGGACGATAATACAAACACGAATGTCCGTACGTCTTTATGAGGAGGAGAGGTGCATGGGCATGCTCGAACGCTCCCTCGTCACAAGACGTCGAACGTATGAGGAAGACACAAAACACATGCACAAAATGCTCGCACGCCTTTATGAGGAGGAGAGGTGCATGGGCAAGCCCGAACGGTCCCCTTGTCATGTCAAGACGGCCGAACGTACAAGGAAGACACAAACACACACACAAATGCTCGTACGCCTTTATGAGGAGGAGAGGTGCATGAGCAAGCCCGAACGGTCCCCTCGTCACAAGATGGCCGAACGTACAAGAAAGACACAAACACACACACAAAATGCTCGTACGCCTTTATGAGGAGGAGAGGTGCATGGGCAAGCCCGAACGGTCCCCTCATCACAAGACGGCCGAACGTACAAGGAAGACACGAATAAAGAAAGAAGGAGAGAAAGAAACACGAATGATATCAACCAAAGAGATAAATACGTGTTCGATTCCAACGCAAGAGGATCCTTTATAAAATAGGGTTTTGTTTACAATGGCAACTTATAGTTAACCACAAGCTCAATCAAAACATAAATATTAAATGCCCTTAGAGACAAAAGCCAATCCCAACAAAGATGAACACACGAGCACCACCAAAATGCCAATCCCAACGAACCACGACCACCCGAACGGCGAGCACACGGGCTCGCAACGACGAACGGGGCGGAGCAACGTCGAACCAACGAAGCTTGGGCTCATGAGCACTTCGAGTGCCGACGCGAAGAAGACGAGCACGTGGTGATGGGGGGGATGAAGGGGTATGAGATGAAGAGAAGTGGTGAATAAGGAGATGAAGAGCTTCGAAGGAAAATTGGCGATAGTCTCCTCCTCCCAAAACGTCCTCCTCAATGAGCCCCCCTCGACCTCCTTTTATAGGAAAAAAAGAAGGGGGGGTCGCCAAATTTGTCTTCAATGAAAAAGGAATAAAATTCCTTAAATCACGCTGCACTGTAAGACTAGATTCAAACTGTGCACCTCCAGCTAGTAGTCAATGTGATTATCCACTAGCCCACTAACTCTCTGTTATACAATCTATAATTCTATCTCTATAAATTAATAGTCTGTCTCCCCTCTACCTTTTATCTCTCCTCTCTCTTACTTAATCAGTGCATAGTGCGCGTGAACCGGCTCTTCACGCGTGCGCGCCCTTTAATGTATATAATAGAGAATTAGGTACAAAGGTATATCCTAGGTAGTTAGATTCGGTAGGTAGGAAGTTAATGAGGGAACGGCTCCCTTCTTGAAGCTATAAAAGAGAGGGAGGCGCAACGTGAAAGGGAGATATATTTTATTGAGGAGGACGAAGTGCTGGCGGACCGAAACCGAACGCTTCTCCTCTGTTCGTTCTCCATCGCTCTTCTCTGCAGGTTTTCGGGAGGCTCGCGCTGCTTCGAGGAACGCCCGTGTGCTTCCGGCAGCACCTCCATCCTATCCCCCTTCGTGCGCAGACGAGCAGGCATCGACATCTGTTCGCCGGCCTGTTCGGTTGTAACCGCTCGCGTGCTCTGTTGTTTATTTGTCATTCGTTAATATACAAACATTCGTGTCTCTCTGTCTCTGTGTCCATTCGTGTCTTCCGCGTTGACGGGCCGTGTCCCTATGTTTCTTTGCTCATACGTAACCGGGCGTCTCTCTCTTTCTCTTTCCCCTTCTATCACCTGCTCTTCGGTTCAAGACCCCGGTGGTCCCGCCTCGTTTCTCCACGCACGCGCGTAGTAACGCGACAATGAGCTTCTATACCTCCTTTCCACCCTTTCTTTTCCTTTTTATTTTGCATATGCACAATTAATCGCCTTTGTGTGCACACACATTGCACATGCACATTTTGACCCCCCTTTCGCCGGTTTTTCCCACCCTCGAGCACGCCACATCACGACATCCACCCCCACCAAACTGCACATCCTCTGGTATGTGCCAGGAATGGCGGGCTGAGGGTGGTCAATAGTTCATTTCCTCCTCCTCATTGACCCTGTGGCTTGTTGTTTGCTCGCCTTTATCTTCGTCAAGGTCATCGAGGTTTGGCTCCTTGTCGTGTCGCTTTTTGAAGATTTTGACCCGCTTCCTGGCTATTGGTATAGCTAGCTTAATCCCATCGAATTCAACGAGATGGTAGGTAGCATTATCGTTTGCACTCGTTACCACGTACGACCCGAACCATCGCTTTGCGAATTTCTGCATCGACCTATGTTGATTGTCGAGACTAGTATCATATACAATCACCCAGTCTCCTTCTTCGATCTTCCGAGGGCGCAGTCGGTATGTCTTGTCGAATCGGGCTTTGTTACTTAGCCTCGATTTCGTAATTCAGCACCGACCAGGGACGCAACACGCAGTGGCGGATTTTTTGAGCAGACTCAAGAATGGAGAAACAGTACAGAAAGACGACGACGACTTTCCGGACGCTGACATCTTGCGGGTAGCGACACTAGCAGAAAAAACGGAATCGACCTTTCCGGACCGGTGGCTTATGGAAATGACGTACACACTACGCACCCGTTTCGGCACATTGGCAATGTTCCGTTCGACGAAAGAGGTAAGCAAACATACATTAAAAATGTCTTGCATGTTCCCACCATCACGAAGAATTTGGTCTCGGTCGGCCAAATGGTTGAGCAAGGGATGCAAGTACGATTCGACCAAGAAGGGTGCTTCATCGAAAAAGATGGCCGAATCATCGCACACGGAAGAAGAGAGGGCCGGATGTTCATTCTCGATTCACACGAGATGAAATCCGTCATGTTCGCGAAAAGCACGAAAGCCGACTCCGACATAGAGCTATGGCATAAGCGAATCGGTCACATCAATCTCAACAAACTCAAAGCAATGAAATTGAAAGGAGTCGTCATCGGACTCTCGACATTCAAAGAGAAGGAGATTGAAGGTGTATGCGAAGCGTGCCAATTCGGCAAGCAACACCGACACCCATTTCCGAAAGAGCGAAAGGTGAGCAAAGGTCTACTTGACGTAGTCCATTCCGACGTATGGGGATCGGCTCAAACGGCGACATTCGGCGGATGCCAATATTACGTACTCTTCATCGATGACTTTTCTAGGCACACTTGGATCTATCCAATGCGGCAAAAGAGCGAAGTGTTTGGACACTTCCAAAAATTCAAGAATGAAGTCGAGAAAGCCACCGGCCGACATGTGCGATGTCTTCGATCGGATGGCGGCAAGGAGTACTTCTCGAACGATTTCACGGCGTATCTCCGAAAGGAAGGAATTCGGCGAGAATTCACTTGCCGACACACTCTGCAACAAAATGAAGTAGCCGAGCGCAAAAATCGGCACATCCTCGAAGTAGCGCGGGCCATGATGAACGAGAAGCATATGCCCAAGTCATATTGGGCCGAAGTTGCAAATACGACCGTCTACCTAATGAACCGATGCACAACATCCGGCGTGCACGAGGTCACTCCGCACGAAAAATACTTTGGAAAGAAGCCGGACTTATTGCACACCCGGATATTCGGCGTGATAGCGTACGTGCACATCCCCGACGAGAAGTGTCAAAAGCTTGACCCGAAGTCGGAGAAATGTATCCTCGTAGGATACTCACTGGAGCAAAAGGGGTACAAGTGCTACAACCCCTCAACTTGAAAATCTCGAGTAAGTCGAGACGTCGTATTTGACGAGTCCGCTTCCTGGTACGCACGAGAGACAACTCCGACTCTGACTCCGCTCGACCCGGAATCCTTCGAACCAAAGATAGAGGATTAAGATCGCCTTACATGCATGTTTGAAGAAAGTCCGATCACGACCCGACTGAGCGAACCACAAGAGCCTTTGAGCGATCAAAGCACATCACGGCCTAGCCCGAAGATGGACAAAGGCAAGGCAAATATGGCGGAATATGAAGACGATCGCTTCGATGACGATGAGTTGACTCACTCACTCGACAGTGAGTTCAACGGCTTCAATGTTCCAATCGGAGCTAAGAAAGCCCTCATCTCTGCAAATGAAAACCTCCGTCGCTCCACCCGTGAAAAGAATCCGGTCAGCCGATTCGGCTACAATGATTACATGGCATATCACTATGCCTTTATGATGAAGGTGGCGACAGTACGCGAGCCGGAAACATTCTCCGAAGCAGCCAAGGATCCACGATGGATCGAAGCCATGAGCGAGGAGATGCAGGCATTACGCAAGAACGAGACGTGGGATCTCGTTCCCACCTCACCACACAAAAAGGCGATCAGATGTAGATGGATTTACAAAGTGAAGTACAACACTGACGGTTTCGTCAACCGCTACAAAGCGCGACTCGTAGCGAAAGGCTACGCCCAAACGCACGGAGTTGACTACGAGGAGACCTTTGCCCCGGTGGCAAAGATGACGACGGTACAGACCATAATTGCGCTTGCCGCGGCGAAAGGGTGGCACCTCCATCAAATGGACGTCAAGAACGCCTTTCTACAAGGCGAATTGGAAGGGGAGGTGTACATGATACAACCACCCGGCTTCAACTCGAGCACCCATGCAAAAGCTGTATGCCGACTCAAGAAGCCACTCTACGGCCTCAACCAAGCACCGCGTGCTTGGCATTCGAAGATAACACAATATCTTCATCAAATCGGCTTCCGTATGTCCAAATCAGACAACTCCCTCTACATACGAAGCAATTCCGCAATTCCGATCGTCATCATCTTATATGTGGATGACCTAGTCATTGGAGGTGAGCATCTTGTCGAAATCAATAAAGTCAAATCCCTCCTTTTCGACAAGTTTGAGATGACGGACATGAAGGAGCTCCACTACTTCCTCGTCATCTGTTACCCGTATAGGTATACGGGAGGGTTAAGTGTAATGTGAAAGGTGTAATGTGGAATATGAAATGTGAATGTGTGAGTGTTAGGTGAGGTAAGTAGGTGTACCTACGTCCATTCGGCTTTTTGTAAAGATCTTATATAAATCCTCACTCATGGGGCATGAAAATATGGAATATTGAAGTTACCCACAAACTGTGTCTGTCTTGATTCTCTCTCTCTCTCTCTCTCTCTCTCTCTCATTCGTTCTCTCTGTGCATCTCATCTCTCCCTCTCTCCTCTCACACTCGAACCCCCTTAGGAGGGGGGTGGAACTGATCTTGGCTCCACCCCCCACCCAGAAACAACATCGAGGTAATTCGGACTCCGGCCGGAATCATGATTTCTCAATTGCACTACATCCTCAATTTGTTATACAAGTTCGGTATGGCTAAGTGCAAATCCGTGGCAACCCCGCTTGATCGTAATCTCAAACTAGATGCAAACTCCGACACCAAAGCGTGTGAGCTGACTTAGTATCGACAACTCATCGGGAGTCTCATCTACCTCACGATCACTTGACCCGATCTCAGTTATCCAATCGGTCTCCTTAGTCAATTCATGCAAACATCACGTGATACTCACTTGGATTGTGCTAAGCGAGTTCTACGATACGTGAGCGGCACAATGGATTGCGGCATCCTCTACAAGACCGCGATGCCAATACGCCTCAAGGGGTACACAGACGCCGATTGGGCCAGCTACAGAGCCGATAGAAGATCAACCTCTGGATTTGTTTTCTCCCTCGGTAGCGGAGCAATATCCTGGAGTAGCAAGAAGCAACCTATCGTCGCTCTTTCGAGTACGGAGGCGGAATACAAGGGCGCAGCCGTAGCTGCGTGTGAAGCCGTATGACTCAAGAGGATTTTGAAGGATCTGGGCGTACCCATCACGGATCCGACTTCCCTTTACTGCGACAACATGAGCAGTATCTATCTGGCTCAGAACCCGGCGTTCCACGCGTGGACAAAGCACATCGAAGTGCACTATCACTTCATCCGAGAGCGCGTTCTAGCTGGCGATGTCGACCTACAACATATTAGCACCAATCTTCAAACGACCGACATCTTCACTAAAGCCTTAGGAGCCGACAAGCTCTGGCAATTCATGACCAACCTCGGATTGACGATCCCTGACCTGCTTGAGGGGGAGTACTGAAGACATTACGCAATAACACGTGGATTCCGCAAGCCGCGCACACTAAGCAAGAACACGTGGATTACGCAACCACGCAACCATGCAACGAAGCCGCGAAGAGCCGATCTACCGCGCAAAGCCGCGAAGAAAGATGCAAGCCGAAGCACAGACTTTGCAACTATGCACAATGCAAGCTGGAGCACGGATTCCACAACTCCGCATAAAGCGAGTCGACACGAGTCGACGCGCACTCCGGAACGCGAGTCGAAGTGGATTTCGGATACTGTCTGAAACCGACCCGACTTGAGCTTGAGGGGGCGTGTTGAGAATCAAGATCAACTTGGTCTAGTGTGTGAACTCACCTTGAGAGTGAATAGACACTCCAACGGTCGAGAGTCACCATTAAGTCACCTCTTTGTATTCTAGCATTTAGTATGAGTCATAGAATCATATTCTATGACACATAACTTATGAGCTTTCACATTCCCCATGCTCCATGAGCCTTGTAGTTAATGAAGAGAGAGGGTGACTATATAAAGCACCCTCCTCCCACCTTGTATTTAGTTGAGTCTTTCTCCTTTGTTAATACAATCTACCTTGCGTATTCTCTATGTATTACTCCTTGTCTCTCTCACACACACACTCTCTCTCATACACACACATAACTCACATCTCTTCCGCTGCACAAGAATCATCTCTTGATTCTTTCTCTAAAAGATAATTTGCAACAAGTCTGGTCCACTTCAATGGATGAATGGTTACATCAACCTTGGTTTGGAATCCTTTATTTATAGATGAAGAAGGATCTATGTTGGGGAGGAGAGTGAGATTAAATTGGGCTAAGGTGGATTCATCTTTTGCATCATCTCTTAGTAAGTGGCAATGCTTTGTTCACAATCCCATTGATATTATGCAACAAGAATATAGAGGAATAAGAGGAGGAAAGATGATAGTTGATGAATTAAGGAAATTGCAACTACCCTTGATGGATAATATACATTCTAATTGTCATAAGTGGGTGAGATTATTTTCAAATTTTACTTGGAGTTTGTGGCCTTAGAGATAATGATACTTTCTTGAGTTATGATGTTTTACAGGATGGACGATTAGGGTTGATCCCCCTAGAAGATGAATGTTTCGCTGAGGCTACATTAAAACCCATTAGAAATCTAGCTAAGGTAGATAAGATTTGGATCCTAGACCCTGATCTTAATGTTGTTCATCCATGGTGGGATCTATGGGTAGTGGACAAAAAACCATTATGTGAATTGGAATGGGATCCAGGGGAATGGAAGTGGTTACCTACATCATATTCTGGGGAGGATGTTATAGGCCGATTCCGTTTTTTCAATATTTGGTTCGATTGGGAAGGGAGATGTTGCGACGTAGGATACCTCATTGGCCGACATTAGCTACAACATGGTTGAGTTATAATGTTGATCCTACTCATATGACAATATTTTGGAAATGGGTATGACCTCTGCAAATTCCAAAAGAAGATTATTCTATTTAGATGGTTGATTGTTCATTATGCGGTTCTTGTTAGGGTTTCGATGCATTGTAAATATATGGATTAAGATGTGTGATTTTTGTGGATTAGAGACGGAGTCTCGTCATCACCTATTCTGGTCATGTATGGTTGCCAAATTGGTTTGGAAAAGGATGTTACATCTATTGCATGAGTTATATGGCTCTAGAGTATATAAATGGGGGGCAGTGATGTGGATTGCTATTAAGGGTGAGGTACAAGATTATGAGCACGAAAAGGTTACCTTTGCATTACATACAAGAGGTCGATATGCTGAGGAAGTGTCGTCGTGTATGCCTATTAATTCAGTACAGAATGGGGGGGTTTAGGAGACTATTAGTTCCATAACATTATGGGTTTTGTGGACTAGTAGATGTTCAAGGATGTTTTAACAAATTCAATGGAATGCTATGGATGTAGTCAAGGAGAGTTGGTTGACCTTGGTGCATACACTAAAAGGAGAATATGACATTATCAAGGGTGATTCAGATGCAGTCTTTTGAAAGGAAGAGGTTTTTAAGAAGAGACGAGAAAGGATGAATGTATTCGACATGGTTAATTGTTGTATACGTTGGAGGCATCAACCACCTCTCTGGGTATTTCCTCCACCGATATGAGGCATGTGGCTATGTATAACTGTTCTTGGTACTGTCTTGGGAGTTATGTATATCAATGGCAGTCTATGAGTAGTGGTCAAGAAGAAAGACCTTCGAGACTTATTTTCTGGTTTGTTGAAATCTTGTGGCAACATGGGAGATATATAGAGAGGGAACAAATTTTTCTATTTCGTCAAAATGGATGAGCTCATTAAAAACTGAAAATGATAATATTTTTACACATGGCTTTCAAATGAGGTGCTTTGGACCTCACTCATTACAGGATATGTAAAGAATGGCTAAGATAAAGAAGCATAGAATTATGTTCAACTTATGCAAGTTTAGGGTATCTTTCTCAATCCTTTAGCTCTGATTTCTATCTTAATAATAGGTGGACATGCACGTGTTGTTAGCAGAGGCCAAGATATGGATGTGGTGATAACAAAGAAAGGATTAATTGAAAGTAATGTGATTGTTGGAACTGTCTTGCTGAATATGTATATGAAATGTGACTTTCTTGTGGAGACACTCAAGACTGCACTGATTTCAAATGCTTTTATATGGCACTTACTGTTGGGAGACAGGTCCCTCCGGATGGGAAGGGAGAAGAACAGTGCCGACGAACAAACTCGGCCGAGGCCGATAGGCCGAGGCCGAAACGGTATGAGGAGTACCTGGCTACGGAGAGCCGGATGATACAGGCCCGGTACGAACCGGATGAGGAGTACCCAGCTACGGAGAGCCGGATGGTGCAGACCCGGTACGAACCGGATGAGGAGTACCCGGCTATGGAGAGCCGGATGGTGCAGACCCGGTATGAATCGGAGGAAGAGACATATTCGTAAATATGTTTCTGAGAGCCCATCGTGGCTATATTTGTAAATAGCCGAAAAGTCATATTAGTATAAATATGACTTAGGGCAAACTAATATGTTGTTGTTGTTACTTTTCTTGTTGGTGCAAGAAGAAGAGAGAGCACGTAATAGTGTACAGAGAGAGAGAGAGAGAAAGAGGTCATAGCCTCTGTTGTAACCGCCGCCTGTGGCGAAGAGCGTGAGTCCGAGGTCGTTGCCTCCGAGAACTCACTGTTATGTACATTCATACATAGTGACAGTTTGCAGCCTGTGGGCTGCCGTGGTTTTTCCCCTAGTTTGGGGTTTTCCACGTAAACCTCATGTGTAGTGTGTGTACCATTTCTCCTCTTTGTGTCGCATTTCATTACCTGTTTTTCTGTGTATGAAAAGAATCTCGGTTGTGGCCGAGCGTCGGACATAAGGAACGTTGAGTTCTCGTCACTTACATATGCATTCAAAAGATATATCTTTGAATGTCATCACATTGTTTGTGGCTTGAAAACATGTGGAAGTTTTCGAGTAGTAGAAAAAGAATAAGAAGTGCACAACCGTATTTGAAAATAGGGTTTGGAAAATGATCTTGTAATCACTAATATGCTAATTGATATGTATGCAGAATTCCATTTCTTCTTATGAGATGGATGGAGTCATTGAAACAAGTGGGGGGAGGATGCTTTTATATGGCACTTAGGTATGCATTTAGAAGAATTCCATTTCTTCTTGTGAAATGGATGGAGTCATTGTTCTTCAAATCTTGCATTCAAGATGTGATTTTCATGTTTGAACACATCTGATCTAAAAG